>NW_006287546.1:75173-107632 GCF_000327345.1 Myotis davidii | reverse complement strand
CAGGTGCAGGTAACTTCAACCCTCCGTAATGTTGTTGGAAGCCTTTTTATTTCCATAATTATTTTTAAAGTTAAATAACAAATCTGACCACTTAAAAATCCTTTTGGCCCCCAAATCTGTTTCTATAATGATTATTTTATTGAATAATTATCCACATGTGTTCCAGTTCAAATCTTAGATCTTTTAAATATATTTTTATTTATACTTGGAAATTCCACTGTCGTCCTTTCTTTGTAGATTTCTTTTCTTGATGTTCAGCAAGCAAAAAAATATATATATCCCTGTACCTTCTCCTTTGCTGCTATACTTTACTGTGTTTATTATTGCAATGTTATTTTGAATTCTAATACTATTAATAAAAAGTGATAATTACATCTCAGATTATTATTGGTTTGTTGAATAAGTGTATACTCTATTATCTATGTTGTAAAGTTGAAAATATTAAATCATACCAGATCACAAGTGGGGTGCTTACAAAATCACATTTTATTAAGTTATAAAATAGAAATGTAATTATTCATTGATTAATATTTCATTGAAACACCACAATTATGTCAGTGCCCATGTGCCTTTATTATGACCTCCAGTCTTAGTTCATATTGACTCAGATTACATGGAAATGTGATAGGAGACAATAAAACTTTATTAGTGAAGAAAGATGATGCCATATCAGCCCTCTAATTTACCAGGCCATCATCATAGGAAGAAATTATAAAACTTTGACAACATTTTGCTTCACAACGGTATGTGAATTATTATCTAGCTCTATGTGCTTTCCTCAGAGCTTGCAAATTGATTTTTGGATGATTTGTTCTGGTTTTTCCAGGTAAGAAAAATAAGCTGACGCTTGTAGTTCCAGGATCATTGCTCATCCCATTTTTAAATATAGACACTGCATTTGCCCTTTTTAAGTCCTCCAGCGCTTCGCCAGTGTCCTCCTCGAATTCTTAAAATAATAGCTGGTTACCTGATGAATATTTCAGCTAAGTCTTCTGACATATTAATCTTCTAGTTCCATGCATTTAAACAAATCTATTCTTTCAAAATGTTTCTTTTTTAAGTAGAATAACGCAAGAAGACAACTAATAGGATAAAGATTGAAAAACATTTACTTATAGGAGCCTATTTGGTTCCGATAAGAGAAGAGAACGACAGGCAAGTTCCACTAAGGCTATTTTTATTCTTTCTTACATAAACACTACATCATACTCAAATAGTGGCATCCCAATTTCACGCTCACTCCCATGATGAATGCAAAAAATGAACAGCACTTGTCACTCCTGCCAAAATTTCAACCAGAATTGCAAATACATGTGACCCATAGAGAAGACCAGGCCTTGGGCAAGAATTGGCTCAGCCCACCAGGACTAGAACTGACAAGTAGGGGTTACTGAAAGGGACCATGGGCTCTGGAAGGGCAGAGACCGTGTTTCTGCAAGAGCCCCGGAACATTTAATCAGTGGTGAGTGAGCAATTGCATGGTATGGGGAGTCAGTTCTGCTTGGGGTTGGTCCAGGTGACCCTCAGGCCTTACCTTGCCCTCTGGGGGGTGTAGGTTCTTTCCAACTTTTGTTATGAGGCTTTCAGATGTTCTGCCTTGAAATCAACTCTGTGTTCAGACTCACTGTGGAGATGGAATTCAGTACAGAACTCTTTTTAGATTTTCATGAACCTCTGAACCTCTCTGGTTCTTCCTAATGAAAGGCTTGGACCTTCAGTGAGGCCTGGGAATCTACATGAAACTTCAAGGTGGTTTGCAACCACAGGGCCTTCACATTCATATATACCCTATCTAATAAAGAGTGAATACGCTAATTGACCCTCACACCATTGCAAAGATGGTAGAGCCCATAGCCAATAAGGAGGGAATATGCTAATTGACTGCCACACCCTCAAAAATGGCGGTGCCCACAACCACAAGATGGCGGTGTCCAGTCCCCTGAGCCCTGCCTGGGCAGCAGGCATGCAGCAAGGCCGGGCCCACCCCCAGGCGGGTGCCTGCCTCCGGAGACTCCAAGTCCCCTCAGCCCCCCAGCTGCCCAGGGCCAGCCTGAGGTGCAGGGCCACCAAGGCTCAGGATGCCATATATATATATATATATCAGTGTTTTCTGGCACTATTCCTGAAAAATAGATGCTGAACTAGTCATCTGGCAAACTCAGTTTATAGGTTAATTCACTTATAAAATATTTAAGCAAAGAATATCTGTTTCCTGAAGCATATAGACATCTACATACATAAATCTGGCTACTTGGAGCAGATTTATGTATGCAACTTCCTCCCAACTCTACATTTCTGGGAGAAATAGAATGCATGTTTTCTAGGCTTTCCAAACCATCTGGAGTTGAGGGGATGGGGAAACAACATTTACTGAATGAAGTTCCAAATCTTTCTGCTGAAGCCAACCTTTTCCACCCCCACACCCCATTTTTGTAGCAAACACGATAGGTAGAGGAGAGGTATAACATATGTCATTAAGTTTAAATACCAAAGAGTACTTCTATCATGTTCCTTCTGCCCAAATGAGCACATTATTGATAATCTATTTCTATTAAAATATCAAAGGAGCACTTATCACATAGGGATGCATCAATTATACCCAAGTTCCTAGTGATCAATGAGCAGATAGTCACAAATTTAGCATACTTGGACCACAGTTCTATATGGCTTAGTAGTTTGAGAGAGTTAGGTAACTATGGTTAATATGCTTTTGTCTTCATGTGTTTACAGGCTTAAAACTCCTTCTATTAGAGGAAATGAGCAAGTATATTTGGCAACACAAGTATTTTAAATTTCATTTGGCCCTACATGAAAAACAAGTGTTTCTGTTTTGCCATTACTGATGGCCATTCCTGTGTTTAATTTGGGGCAATACTGATTAAAATATAGAGACATTTTTGGTTAAACCTATTATATATGAAAATCCTGCAATTACAACTCTGTAGCATTTTTATTAAGAGTTTAGTTGTAGTTTGGGGAATCTACAAGCACTAGTTTTGTACCATCGAGGAAATTTAAATCTTCCACTAAAAAACACACACGAAGAAATGGAAGAGTAGAGATAAAGGTAAAAGAAGGGAGGGAGAGAGAGAGAAAGAGAGAGGGAGAGAAAGAGAGCAAGAGAGAGAGAGAGAGAGAGAGAGAGAGAGAGAGAGAGAGAGAGAGAGGCTTGTTTCATCTTACACCTAATTGCTTTGAAAAGAAATGGGCACTTGGCATGCCCTGAACTGAAGGTGACCTGGCAGCGCCAATAGAAGGCAGCATTCTGTTTTGTAATTGAATGACCCTCACATACTTCTATCAAGGTGTCTGAGGCAGTTTTCCTCTTTCATACAAATCGCATGGTGACCTTTGCTCCCCAGTGGTTTAAATCACATTCTTAAGGGATTAAACTGTTATGACAAAAGAGGAATGTTTAGATACTATGCTTTGCAGCTCAAAATTTGTCAGATTAGAAACTGTGTATTTTATAATCTTCAGATCAAAGCAGTTCTCCATCAAAGCTTTATGTCTACTACAATATTTTCCCAACCTTTGTTGAACCTGAATTGTTTTGGATTATCTCACATCGGGTTCACTGAGTATGCCTAGACTAATGTGGAGGGCAAAGCTTTCTTCCAAATATTTTAAACATTTCACGTGTGCAGGGCTTGGGCACTAAGCACCGGGTTTTCGTTTACGGAGTGGTACAGCCTGCCTTGACAGTCTTTTTAACTCTAGTTTTATATGAGATGCTTTTTGAGATTAGTATGACAGATAAAACCCTATAGGGCAACCATTTATCTTCCATTAAGAACCATGCTCACTTTCTTTAACCGGCTGACCGAAGTGCTCTGTAAAGAGGCCTTTTTATAGAGTTTTTACATCTCGATGGCCTAGGTATCATTACCCCGTTGGAAAAAGAACAGTTCAATTTTCTCAGAAGAATGGTTCGTCAGAGCAGAGCAGTTTGTCTTTATCCATCTCTAAATCCAGCAATCATGTTTCTCAAACAGGCACAAAGCAATGATCATTCAAAGTTCAAATTGCCAATTAATTTAGATTCTGTTCCCTGAATTCCTTTTTTATTGTACTTCCATAATCCAGTACGACATGCATTAGGTCAGCTTGATGGTATTTTTGTATGTTACAGGAGAAAAAATCATTGCAATCTTTCCTTAATGGAAGATGTTTTAAAAATCATATCTACTGATGGATAAAATGTTTTTAAAGAAAACCAAAATTAAGATTAAGTGCTTGAAAAAAACACCTTTTTTTGATATAACAAAAAAGAGAATGCAAGGATGTAGCATGCGACCTTATAATTCAACTGCATTTATTTCTGCACTTACGATATCTTTCATTCATATATCATAAGCTATCATGTACATTGTCGAAGAGGCAAATAACTTATACTAGAAAAGAAGGAGACCATATAGGTACATGAATGCTTGTTTTCCCTCAGACCATTGCCTTTATTGTAACATGTTGGTATATTTCTCAAATGAGTTCATGAGGACCAGTTTTGATATAATGTCATCCTGTTTAGTTCATTGTGTTACTCATAGAATTACCTTCATCACATGAAACCCATGGGAGGACTTGCTTTCTGCTTTTAGTATTTGGAAGTGTTGTGAGATATTTTTAGCACCTGCTTTTTTTATAACTTAAAAACACTGTAGCTCCAAATCTGATCTTCCTCTCTTTATGATACTAAAACACTTTAATCTAGGTTTGCTATTTAATTCCAGCAAGGTGCAGAGGAACCTGCGGCCTCATTGTGAATCTAACTTTACTCCAGGTTCACTTTTACCTTTCAACCGTTCATGCTACCTTTAGATTATTTTTATTACCTATATTAACTTTATTTTGTTATAGTGTATGCATTAATCTACTCTTGGGAACCAGGAAATGATAAATAAAAAATAGAGTTTATATTTGTGTGTGTGTATAATTATGTGAAGGAAAGGAAAAAATTGAAAATGGCTAGACACATGGACATGAATTGAGTGTGCAGTTGTATTGGTCTAGCGTGGAGTCCAAGGGGCTCTTATTTTAGTGGGAGATGCACATCAACGTTTGCCTGGCCAGACTCTTCCAACATGTCTGGGGACGTTGCCTTCACTCCAAACTAGTCAGTTGGGCAGCAATAAATCTTCTCCTGCAAAAGTGTCTACTCTCATGAAAGAAGTGTTATGGAATTAGAAAATACACTTCCTGTTTTTGAGGATCCAGTGCTTTGGGGAGAGAGAGAGAGAGAGAGAGAGAGAGAGAGAGAGAGAGAGACTTAATACATAAGAAAAAGTTTCTATCTATACAAATGCCATTATGTCAATATACAGATAATTATTTGTAGCTTTACATGTGTATCTTTATACCTACATGAAAATGAGCTACTGGGGTGGGGTGGTGGAGGAAAAAGGAACTGGGAAATTCTAGGTAAAACTATTGGAATCTTAACTTAGGGTTTAAGGAGAATATGGGAAGCACTCAATAGGATATTTGTCATGCCTGGATGACATAGCTAGATTTAGTATACCTGGAGTTTCTCCAAGTTAGGATCATTACAAGTTTAAGTTGATTCAGTTTAGGAAATTTTTTTTTAAAAAATAGAAGAGATGTTTAAAATTATAGAATGCAGGAAATAACCATTTATTAATTTGAAACGTAATACCTATAATTACTATTTATTGAGTAGTGTTTTGTCTTGCTTTCCATTTTATAGTCATTATTACATATAATCCTATGACTATCCTGAGATGTACACATTCATATTTCCTACTTATAGATGAAACATACACCCAGACACACTTATGTATTGTCATTCAGCAAATAATGACAAAACAAGACTTGAACAAGTCTATCTGATTACAAAAACTGTCTTCTTAACCACTCAGTGATATATTCATAGGTTTTTTTATGTTCATTTCTGTAAATAAACACCACTTTGTTTCATCTTTATTAAAATTTGCCTATTCTGGCTATTTCCATAAATTAATCATATAACATGTGGTCTTTAATGACTTACTTATTTCATTCAGCATAAGCCTTATCCTATAAAACAAAAATAAATATAAGGCATTATTATTATCACTAGTAGTCCTGCACACGAATCTGTGCGCCAGTAGTTTGCTTATAGCTTGCTGCTGCCCTCCAGTAGCTCTCCGCCCTCCTGTAGCTTCCTCCACCCCTCCTGTCCCCTCCCCCAATAGCTTGCTTCCCTGCCCCCTCCTGTAGCTCCTCACTGCCTGCTTGTAGCGCTTGTAGCTCCCTGCCCCACCCTCCTGCTGATCCATGATCTGGTCGTTATGCAGTCAGTCATTACACTTCACAGTGTAACGACCATTTGCATATTACATCTTTATTATATAGGATTACGTTTATGCACATTGAATCTATTTCTGCCCCATTCCCAATCACTTTGCCTGTGCTACATAATACAAAAAATAGTATTTTTTAAAATATTTTAATATTTCAGTGCTCAAGGTGTGCTCTGTGAACCATCAGCATTGTCAATATCTCCTGGGAGCTTTAAAAATGCAGAGTCTCAGTCCAGACCCCAGGTTGAACACATTGTGACAAGATCTCCAGGTGATTCTTGTATTTGAGAAGCAAGATTTTGACAGCACAGATATTAATAATACCTAACATTCCTCCGAATGGCTTTTGTCATCATCCACACTAAAACCCAAATGACTTTCTCTGGCTTATTTCTCCCCCTTTTCTACAGACAGCCTATGAGAAAGGTCATTGCTCATATTCTTCCTATTTTTGTTTTAATATAAATTTTCATTTCCATATTCTTACTGTAGAGCTCATCTTACTTGCTACCTTCTCTTCCACTGGACACTATGCCTTCCTCACTTGAATACCCTGGGCATAAAGTCTCATATGTTTATGATCCCTAACAGGCTGCAAGATCCCAGAACGTTTTCTTCTTCTTTGTAATTCTTGCCATACCGGGGACATTTGCCTGCCCAGAGTGGCGGCTTGAAAGCAGGTTTAGTGAATTGAAGGGAACCAGAGTTTTCAGGAATGTAAATTTGGTTCTAGGAATGCTCAGGCCCACTGTCTTCTGGACTCAGATTTCCTCCTCACAGAAACATTGCTATTCCTCTTGTACATATATCTCTTTCTTGATACACCGGCATATCAACTTTAAGAAGAAAGAAGCTCAGTCCAATTGAACCATTTTCCTTCCAATTTCTTATAAAAGCTGTGATGAGTTGATTTTACATCTTAATTTCATAGCATTTCATGCTACATTTTACAACTTGAGATTCAATTTTCTGCTCAGTCTTCATATTCAAACTATTTTCTCTTGAACAAAAATAAAATGGCTCACCATTCAAAATGTACTTAGCCATGTAAAATAGAAGAATTAAGTCATGTGAGCATTTTTAGTCAAATTATCACAGTAGCCTGTGAACACTGGTTACAAAAATAGAACTACAAGAAAACCTAAAGAAACCCCATGTCATCAAAGAAATGCAATGTGTGCCTTTCAGTTCAATTTACCAAGAAATAGCAATTTACATAATCTGAACATTTCAACTGAAGAACTTCTTAACATGAATCAAACATTAGAATTAATATGGAATGATTTCATTTTTTATGATTCTCTATAAAACTTTTTATATTAGTTTTATTTGTTCAGTGGAAGCATTTTTAGGTCTAACAAATTTTTGCAATACTGAAGCATTTATTTAATAAAATAAATCAAGTTCTTTTGCTTTAATGTTACCTACAAAAGCATGTCTTGACTTGTTGGGCCATAAAAAATACTAATAAATTGATTTGTCATATAGATGAAATATTTGGACACGAAGAAACTAGTTGTAAGAAACAAATATGACTTGAGTTTTCTAGAATACTTTCTCCTCCTCTGCTTTAGAAGAGCAACGTATTCAGAATCAAAGGAATTTGGGGAACTCTCCTTGAGGTTAGCTGGAATACTGGTAAGTTTTCATAACAATGTTGAGCTCTTCATACTTGACTAGCACAAAGATAATTATTTGTCACAGCTGTTTCTGCTTTGGGAAATGATAGAATTAGGAAATTGTATTTTCAAACAGATACAGTTTATTACTTTCCGTGCTATTTTAAGCAAAAGCCAGTATATAACTAAACGGAAGTGTTTGGTTTTCTTTCTTTTTTCTTCTGAGTGAAATTAATAGGTTTATGTACAGTAGCCACCATTCTATGTTTTAAACTTTTCAAGCTTCACAATAAGATTAACCCAAACTCCTCTTAATGCAAATGCATCAGCACCTGGTTAGCTTATTTGAGGCCTTGATAATTGACTCATCTGTCCTATTAACCAAGTTTCATTATGTACTCACATTCTTAAAGGCACTGGGCCAGATATAAGATTTGCCACATTTTTATTGGAACTGGGTTTCTGCTGGAGAAATTTACAAATTGTGGGAAAACAATTTTCTAATTCATGCAGGTACCCACTGGTCAAGGTTAAATACTATACCCTTTGGGTTTAGCTCAAGAGTGTGTATTAGTTATCAAGTCAAATAGTGTCTGGGTTAATGTTTGTAATACTAGGCTTTAGGAAAAATTTTCATTGTGTGTGAATTACTCATCCTTCAGTATGTTTGTCATCAGGATCTTGTAAATAAGCTTCCATGACACCATTTTCTTAAAACTTTCTGTATTGGCAGCTAATATTTTTATTGAATAGCTCATATGGACATTGTGTACTTAGGGTAAGGAACTACAACATCATCTAGATGATTATAAACTTATTTAAATGTTGAAAGATATGGTATTTATAGAATATATTTAAACATATCTATTATAAATATAGTTATACACATCTGTATTTGTCTTTTTTTATATTACTAGAGGTCCAGTGCACAAAATTCTTGCAAGGGTAGGGTCCCTAGGCCTGGCCGGTGATCAGGGCCAATTGAGGCCTTCCCCTCCGGCTGCTGGGCAGGGCCTTCCTTCGTTCCACACCACACCCTGGTGATCAGCACACATCACAGTGAGCTATTGAACTTCTGGTCTCCTGGTTGAACTCCTGTGGGGACAATTTGCATATTAGCCTTTTATATATACAGATGCCTCTTTAAAATTATAAATATTTAATTAAACACGTAATCAACTCTCTTTGAATAAAGATATGTTATATTGGAAAGGATGACAATTACATCATATATGAACTACTTATTGTATCCATTTAGAATCTAAGAGAGAAAACTCAAAAAGGATCAAGATTAATAACATCAAAGCTAACTTATACTCATTGGTTTATTTATAAAAACAAATAAAATACATGCTTATTTAATCAAAAGCATTAGACCAAGACAAAATTTATAGTAAATAAAATATTTAAAAAATCATTGATACCAGCTAGATGATAGCTTTTTGTTATCAGGTAATATAACTCTAATTTAATTTCATTAGAATACCTGAAATATATACATTGAGCCCATGAATGTCTGATTGCCTGTTAGTGTAATTAAGATAACATGGAATCCAACTAAACTCTCCCAAAGTGAAATGTTCTGAAGCGTAGGACTATAGTTCATACATCATTCGACACTTTAGGAGGACTTTGTTACAGCCTCTTTTGGTTTACATCTTGGGTCCAGACTTCTGTGTGAAAAGCAAAAGCATTATATCCCACACTTCACCGGCAGCCTCCAAATGTTCATTGCCTGATGTTACTTAGGAACCATTACCAAGCATTGTTTAGATAAGGTGGCTCTGTTATCTGCAAAATTGACCTTCCAATGGAGTTGCTTTGATTAAATGGCTTTAGGTTGTACTCAATAAATATCTTGGTGCCAAGGACACTATCTTAGACCAACTCTTCAATGAAGGGCTATACAAAATAAGATGTCAATTAAAATAATTAAAAATAAGATGAAGCTGGGCAATGTGAGAAATGAAAACATGATAGTCTTGATGGATTATAAGAAAGTAAGTAGATCAATGGGTTGGTGGTCTTGAATAAATCAAAGCATTGCAGAAGTAATTTTCATTTGCAAATACTCTCAAATGTCTTTCTTTCTTTCTTTCTTTCTTTCTTTCTTTCTTCCTTCCTTCCTTTCTTTTTTTTTGAGGGAGGGTATATACTAGTATTAGTAAAGCATTTTGGTACTTAAGAGTTTCCTTTTAAGAAAAGATGCCTCTAAATTTTTAAAATCTCTAGACAAGTGCCATGAATTTAAATATCATTGTATTTTGATAATACTCAAAAGCCTATTTCACTACCTCTGTGTTCCTGACCCATACCCAGTTGTCTACTTGGTATCACTATCTGCCATCTCAATGAAATTTTAATTAAACACGAATAAAGCGGAAAAAAAATAAGATGTCAAATCCTTACTTTCTCTTTGCCCCTCCTCCTTCCCCATGTCTATATCCTCATTATTTAATTAAGAGAGGATGCAAGTTCTCTAAATCTATCATAAAAAACAAACAACCAAAACCCAAACCAACACCAATCAAAACCTAGTTTCTTGAGTTTATAGGTGTTCTCTGGTTGATTTTAGATGTGAAGGGAAGTAAAAACAGTCCCCTACACAGTGGATCTCAAATGAGAACCTGCATCAGAATTGGAGGGTGGGGTGGGTGTTGGTGAAACACAGATTGCTGGCCCCACACCCCACGATTTCTGATTCAGTGTTTCCGGGGGACCTGAGAGTATGCATTTCTAACAATGTGCGGGTGACACATGCTGTGATCCCAGGCCACAGGTGAGCACCTCTGCTCCAGATAACTGCTGCCTCTAAGTGCAGCTTGGAAAGAGTTTCGTCATGGTTTAAAAGCAGCAGTGCTGTCTAAAAGGAAGGGTTTTTCCATTTGCTATTCCAGAGAGGAATCACATAAATGCTGTTCATGTATTTTGTTTGTTTTTGTGATGCTGTTCTGGGTTGCCAGAGAAGTGATAGAACACCCAGTGAAATTTGACTTTAAGATAAACAGCGAAAAGCTTTTCAATATAAGCATATCACATGGGTAAATTTGCTAACTTTGGAAACCCTACATTGAGTCATGAAAAGTTAGTTCATAGATTATTTGTTCTGCCCCATAGTGTAATCTTTTCCTTTAAGCAAATTATCATTTTAACGGAAAAATATTTAGTGTCTATGACTATGTTAAAGCTTCTAAGATTTCTGAAAGTGTAAATAAAATTTGAGGTAATTTTGTATTTTAAATAATGTTGCAAATTTGAGATGATCACTTTTAGTTAATTATGAGGTCAATTTTAATCGTAAAATGCTTTTAAAAGTAGTCATCCTCCCCCCCCCCCCACCTCCCTGCCCAGCTGGCATGCCTCAGTGGTTGAGCATCAACCTATGAACCACAGGTCACGGTTCGATTCCCAGTCAGGGCACATGCCCTGGTTACAGGCTAGATCCACAGTCATGGGGTGCATATGGAAGGCAGCCAATTGATGTTTCTCTCACACATATATGTTTCTCTGATTCTTTCTTATCATTGATGTTTCTATCTCTCTCTCTCTTCCCCTTCCTCTCTGAAATCAATAAAAAATATATTTTTTAAAAATGGTTCCCCCCAAATTAAGGCAAGTGCTACAGTATTAAATGAACAAACTGACTTAGCTTTGCTTGAAAGGGTTTGGAACATGATGCAGCTTTATAGAACAAGAAAATCAATGGCCACTGTGGAGACTTGGAGATGTGTTTAGCTGTAATCCCTCGTCACTTCAGGACTTTGAGGAAGCCAATGGTCTCCATTTTCTAACTTGTAAAGAGGTTTGCCAGGGATCAAGGCTAAACATTTGGTAAATATTAGACTTCAGAAACTCCATGTTGAATTGGGGCTCCTTGATCACAGTCGAGCTGATGGATGACAATCCAAGTTACAAAGGTGTTGCCCATGTGGATTTCAAATGATGATTGAATAGAGGACCCTGTTTCATACATTGATGCATAACTTCTAATAACATTGGTTGGCATTTCAGGAGTTAACCAGCATCAGATCTATGATTTCTTAAATGTATCAAAATTCTACAGTAAAGCTCATGTTTTCATCTTCCCTCCCATGCAAAAGAACCTTTCTAGCAGTCTGAAATTGATTGCAGTGCAGTTTGGCATGCTCCCATGTGCTTTTTATTCATTGGAAAGGGAATGAGTTATTATCAGAAACCCAGTCATGGCCATCACTAGTGAGATTGTATTAATATATTTAATGCAATATCACTCCTTTAATTGTATGACAGGGCAAAGATGAGAGTCCCTTTGGCAGATATAGAGCTCAGGGTATGTTATCTTTCTTTTGGCACAAAAGCTAATAATTGAGCTAATATCTATTACTTTAAAAATATGTTCTCTAACTTTTCCCTCTGTAGTGCTTGAGGATTATGTAGCTTTTATTTTTCCAGAGTACAAATTTGAGTTGCTCCAAGGTTGAGAAATATTTTCCATGAAGGGCTATGTAAACTAGCTAACTAACTAATTATATAAATAAATACAATAATGTTGCTTTTGATATTTTGGTACTATACACAAGAGAAAGCTTTTAGGAGATTATTCCTTTAAAAAAAAATAAGCCAGCTTTCCAGTATTTCTTAGTAATCATACTCTAGACTACAATTTTCAAGAAAAAAAAAAGCCTCAAGCTTTTTGGATTGAAAGCTAATGTGAGTGTTGTTTTGGAACATCCCGATTGAAGGAACTTTGCCATAGTTTTGATATAAATGAGTCAACATTTGCCAAGCTGCTCAAAGTAACACCTCAGCTAAACAAGTGTCCCTGTGTCTTTAAAAAAATTCTTGCAAGAAAACAACTCATTTATTTCTTTGGTTAAAAAAAAAAAAAAGGGAGTTTCCTGCAATAAAAAAGGCTTGCAGGAAAATGCCTGGTACTTAAGAAGCCAACGTACTTCTTCCCTTTGTCCTGAGTTCACTGCAGTTTGGTTGCCTACCACTGCCATCCACCTCAAGGCGTCACTGACCCCCATGTTGCAAATCCAATGGCCATTTCTGACTCCTTGTGTTACTCTTCCCTCAGTATCATTTGATAGAGATGATACCCTGCCTCTTGCCTTGGTTTTCAGGATGCATTATTGTCTCCGCTTCCTCCCACTGTCCCAGCTTCTCCTCCTCAGGCTCCTCTGAAAATTTCTCTCTCTCTCTTTCTCTCTCTCTCTCTCTCTCTCTCTCTCTCTCTCTCACCACTACAAGGCTCAGACCTTGTACTCTTCTTCCTGGGCATACGCTGGGTGATCTTATCCAGACTAAAGACTATCATATAGAGCAGGGGTCCTCAATATGTGGGTCGTGACCCCTTTGGGGGTCGAACGACCCTTTCACAGGGGTCGCCTAAGACCATCGGAAAACACATATATAATTACATATTGTTTTTGTGATTAATCACTATGCTTTAATTATGTTCAATTTGTAACAATGAAAATACATCCTGCATATCAGATATTTACATTATGATTCATAACAGTAGCAAAATTACAGTTATGAAGTAGCAACGAAAATAATTTTATGCTTGGGGGTCACCACAACATGAAGAACTGTATTAAAGGGTCACGGCATTAGGAAGGTTGAGAACCACTAATATAGAGGTTGTTTGCCAGACTTATCTCTCTAATCCAGACTTCTTCCTCCAGACTCAAGTGTCCAGCTAGATTTTATTTTTCAAATATATTTTTATTGATTTCAGATAGGAAGGGAGAGGGCGAGAGAGATAGAAGCATCAATGATGAGAGAGAATCCTTGATTGGCTGCTTCTTGTACCCCCACCCACAGGGGATCAAGCCTACAACCCAGGTATGTGCCCTGACCAGGAATCGAACCATGATCTCCTGGTTCATAAGTCGCACTCAACCACTGAGCCACACTGGCCAGGCCAACTTTTTGACATTCCTACTTAACTTCCATGTTGAAAATAGGTAGTAAGTCCTGATGTATTTTGATATTTGATCCCACTGCCAACCCAACTTTTAGGTAATGAACTCTCTTCTTTTAGTTGCTTAGGCCGAATACCAGTGTCATCCTTGACTACCCATTTCTCTGTTCTTATTCCTTAGGCCATCCTATCTAAAATGTCATCTCAATCCTCATCATGGTATTTCATATTCCCTTTTACTCCTTAGCATTTAGGAGTGGCTAAATATCATTCAATTACTTTCCATCTTATTGCTGTCCTCTCTCCAGTCAAATAAAGTTCTATCAGAGCAGAAATTTTTGTCTGTTTTGTACACTGTTATCTCACTAAACGAGGGACAGTGCCTGATACAGAGTAGTTGCAAGTAAATGTTTGTTTAAAAAAATGAATGAATGGCCGAAACCGGTTTGGCTCAGTGGATAGAGCGTCGGCTTGCAGACTGAAAGGTCCCAGGTTCGATTCCGGTCAAGGGCATGTACGTGGGTTGCGGGCACATCCCCACTAGGAGATGTGCAGAAGGCAGCTGATCGATGTTTCTCTCTCATCGATGTTTCTAACTTTCTATATCTCTCACTTCCTCTCTGTAAAAAATCAATAAAATATATATAAAAAAAAATGAATGAATGAACATAAATGATATTAAAGATAGCCTTTATTAAATTTAGGTGAAGTTCGCATAGTTAAATTCATAGACAAATTCCAGTGAAGAAGCAAAATCCTCTCTTTTAACCCCAGATATTGTGGTGGAAGAAAAGAATTGTTAGAGCTGGGATGGATGGAGAAAACAATCATAATAATCATAGTATGAAAGACTTTGATTAGAGAATCTTTTTAATTAATACTCCACCTAGGAATTATTCTGTCTTTGCCCAAGTCAGAGAATTCTATAAAATCTCTTTCTCTCTCTCTCTCTCTCTCTCTCTCTCTCTCTCTCTCTCTCTCACACACACTCACATTTTATTCTTTACCCTAAGATATACTTTCTATTGATTTTAGAGAGAGAAGAAGGGAGAGGGAGGGAGAGAGAGAGAGAAACACTAATGTGAGAGAGAAACACTGACCTGCCACTTTCTGTATGTGCCCTGACCAGGTATAGAACCTGAAATTTGGATATATGCCCCAAAGGAGAATCAAACTTGAGACCCTTTGGGTACACTAGAGGATGCTTCATCCAACTGAGTCACACTGGCCAAGGCTCTCTCACATATTTTTCACCATCTTTTTACGACAAATATTTTTTTTGGAGAGCATTAATATTAGGGAAGGTTGTTTTTTTTTTTCCCCTGGCACGTAAAGGATATGTGAAATAGCAATTAGGAGGCGAAAGTGCTGAAATGACAAAAATCCAGTAGGCAAAATCAATAATTTGAAGACAACTTTGAGATGGAAAACAGACTGAGTGCCATCTGCAATTAACACATCCACCCTGGCTAAGGAATTTGGCCAACTCACAGACTACTGAGAACTAATAGTGAATCAAAACAGGAGGAAAGACATTCTTAAAACTGTGGATTTCATTAGTGGCTGCTCATTTCTTATGGCTTGTTTCATGTATATTTATTCTTTAGTAATACTGCTTAATGTGCTTCATCATAGCGTTCCAGTAATCTCAACTTTCTTGTAATATATGATACTCAGTTCAAAGAGCACTTAAGGTATTTTTAAAGACGGACTCTTGGATTGAGAGATGTTTGCAATGAGTTTGGCAAATAGTGATTAGTTTTAGTAAGCACTAGGAATTTGTTTTTCAAAGTAAGTAAATTTAAGTTTGGAAAGAAAGCATGTGTGAAAGGCTCTGTCAGCCTCTCATAATTCCCTTCTGCCCGGGAGATTATGTGGGTGTCTCTTCTACTTATTTTCCCAAGGTCTCCTACATATAAAGCTTATTTCTATGACCACTATTCTTGAGTAAGAGCATGGCAAGTTGTTCCTGGGTCCTGGCAGTAGAGACATAGAAGTCACCAAAACACATCTTTAGGGAGAGCGCATTGTGCCTGTGAAGGCAGGGGATTAATTGATGGCCTATGATAATCTGCAAATCCTTCAAGGTCATAGGAATAATACAATCTGGTCCAATTGCCTATATACATATGACCATTATATGAGAAACAATATCTTAAGCAAAGTAACTCAATTTTTAAAATCTTTCTTTGGGAATATCCATGACTCTCTTCTTATCACTAAAATAATAAGGCAGGCCTATTTCTTCCAATGTTTTAATGAATTAACTAGCCATGAGGCATAACTAGAATAACTCACTTCAACCCATCTTTCTACCTTCTTTACTCTGCTCATCTAAGCCTGTCTAGTCTGAAAGACTTAATGGAGGTTTCTCTCCTTGCTCATCCCCACCCACCACCAAAGCTTTACTTCAATAAATAGGTTCTTTGAGCATTGAAAGCATTTTGCTCTGAAATGATCATAGTAGACTCTGCTTCTTAAAATTGATTTTTCTTTTCCTTCTCTGTCTTATGCCCGATCCTCACCATCCCTACCCTGCCATATTGCCTTCTACACTACTGTACACACATATGTAGTTAACATATGGGTTTAGTTGAGTATTTGTGAGGTATGTTGTTGCTATTGCTGCTGCCAATAGAAAGGAAAAAATAAAAAGGAAAAAAATGTGGTGGCTCCACAAAGTTCACAGATAAATTTTCCTGTTGAAATTGTTTTAAATTAATGTCTGACACTTCACTGGGTATCATTTTGAACACGGCTATGACTTCTGAAGAAAATAAATCACTGAATCAGACAGTGTTTATTAGCCAATGTGCTGTTATTTCCTAAAGCACTGCTTTCACTTGTGATAAAATTGGCAGCCAGGGGAGATAAAGAGAGTGTCTGAACATGTTTTATCCATGGGTCCTAGATGAATTACAGAAATACAGTGTGTATTACATGAAAAATTCTGTTCCTTAATTTCACCTTGATGTTTTAGAAAAATATTCTTTAAAAATATTCATTAACTTGCCTCCAACTCTGTTTAATGAAAACTTTCACAGTTAAGATATTCAGAGGGAAATCAGCATTTATTCATTTACTCTTTTTTTTTCTTTCAACAACTAGCTCCTGATGTTTGCAAATTACCTATTTGTTTCTTATCTGTTTTTCATTTCAGGTTCTATAATAATTATGCCACTGGTAGCACTGCCTTCACCACAGGCATGGGCAGCATATATAACTTTTATGATAGCTTCTTGTTGTACTTGGGGAAAGATAAAGGGGCCTGTCAAATCTCAAGAAACTGAGAGCTAATGAAACACAATATACCATTGGAATCCTGTTGAGTTCTCTAGTAATGGCAGGTCTCCCCACATTGCCTTCTGTTTTTCTCAGGGGAACTTGCTCAAGACTCAATGATTTTTTTTTTCCATGCATGTTGAGTTTGGGAGCTTAAATGGTATATATCTCAGAAAACAATTATAAGGAGCAAAAGAGAGGATTTCTTGTTTGCCTGTGCTTTCTGGGAAAGGCACTATGTCCTTGTAACCCCTCTTTTCTCCTGCCCGGAAGCCAAGGAGTCAGTTCATTTACCAGCCCTGGCAGCACCCCAGCCCTGTCCCTGAGAATCTTGCAAACATCCCGCTTACCAGTCAACTACTTTCCTCCCCACCTCATAGAAGGGCCAGGGTCCGCAAGGCAGAAGGGCCAGTGTTCCATGGGGAATGATTTGGGGCTGCAGTGAGAAAGGGTATCTGGTAAGTTTCTGGGTAGGCTGGGGAGGGGTCCCACAGCAGACCATGTTCCCTTCCGGTGTCACATTCAGAGTTAGATAACAAATCATCCTTCAACAGAAAAATGTGGATTCAAAACATTAAAAAAAAGTTTACAGACAAGATGCGGTCATTTCCATGGAGAAAATATAAAATGTCTCATATTTTTAAAAAGCAGTGTGACCTGTGAACTTTGGAAGGGAATGGGCTGAGGACTCCCCTAGAAGCCTTTGCCACACACCCGTTCCCTGCATCTCGAGCTTCCCAGATAGGATTGACTCTCCTAATACCTCCAGCCTTTCAAAACAGGCAGGTTCCTTCCTCATTTCACATTCTGAGCTTTTTTTAAAAAACTATTACTGTAAATACTATTTTGTGCTTTTTAAAAAATTTTTATTGCCAGAAACAAGCTAATGAGCCAAGTGATCTCCTCATGTTGGGACTTCATGTCTACAAGTGAGGTGAATTTCCTGGCCACCTCTCTACATGGGCTGAGCCGGGTGCTGGTGGTACTCGGGCAGCACTGTGAATGCCCCACACGTCCCCCTGCCCTGGACTCAAATTTCTCCTTTCATGCACTACTTGCAGGTTGCTGCAATGAGTGCTTCTGCCATCTCTTAACCTTATTCAATGGGAATCTCAGGGGCACAATCATGTGGTGTAACGTGGATGAAGCCTGCTCGTTGTTGTTGTTTAGCTTAAGCTAAAATGGCTTGGAAGGAAAATTGGTGAACAACAACATTTCCCTACTTTCTCTTGCATAACAGCTGGGAGGAATCAGTTCATTCCACAAGCCCAGGCTGCTGCTGGCCAGCTGGCAGGGAACACAAGCAGAGCAAGGGTGCCAGATACTTAACAGCTGTATTACTGTGCATCCATCTGTACCACACACCATATGCCAAACCCCAAAGTAGGTGGGGAGGGGATCCCTTTAAAAAGAGATTTTCAAAGCCACAGAGAAAAAGCATTTTCTCCTTTAGTGTACCTGCTTTGATCTCATATTCTTATGCTTTTTTCCCCCTTCCTCACCCAATCTGGAGGCCCCACCTCCTTTCGAGTTGATGCAAAATAGTAAGGAGCAGTGTACTTGGTCAGCTTCAGGAAGTCATTTTTCAGGTAATTTGTAAAGAAACCTAATACCTGTGTGCATTTAAAAAGAAAGAATCATGTACTCATGTAATTTGGGGGGAAAAAATCTCTCATTGATGTTTAAAAATCATTATTTATGTCTTAACATTTCATCATAATGCCACATATCGAACTTTGAAAAGGACAAAGTTTAATGAAACTCTAGTACCTTTAGGAAAGATTCCAAGATGTTCTCTACCTCAGTTAGTTTAGCAGTTCAAAATGGACAGTCCAGGAACACCATATCCCAACAAGACACTCTGATCCCGTTCTTTCCTTTCCAAGGTCATGGAAGATCATGAGAATTGAACTGTGGGACAGTCTAACTAGATATTCTATTTTATAAAAGGAGATGCCCATCTAAGTAAATGTGAATTCTAGAATGAGGACTGTTTAGAGTAGTCAGTCACTTACCGAAATTATTTCCTGCTGGAAATGAGAAGAAAATATTTTCCCACTCTTCTGTGGACATCTCAAAATGCAGATGGCAAGCAGCCAGTAGACAGGAGAATGTGAAGGGACTCCCAGTGGTCACTCAGGGAGGGCAGAGCCACCCTCTGACTCACAGCTCAGCTGCCCTTGGAGCTGCTGGTGAGTCTTTTATGAACATAGTGGCCTTTCTGTTCACTTTTTTAGTGCAGTTCTCATTGCATTAGGCAACAGGAAGAGCTAAATCTTCATCACGTTTCCTCTTTCATCTACTTTTTAAAAAATATATTTTATTGATTTTTTACAGAGAGGGAGGAAGAGAGATAGAGAGTTAGAAACATTGAAGAGAGAGAAACATCGATCAGCCGCCTCCTGCACACCTCCTACTGGGGATGTGCCCGCAACCAAGATACATGCCCTTGACTGGAATCAGACCTGGGACCTTTCAGTCCGCAGGCCGATGAGGGCTCATCTACTTTTTACTTTGACTTCTGAGTGTTCAATTACTAAGAGCAACATTTCATATTTACATATTTCTTTACTGTTTAAAAAGTGCCTATTCATAAAATACTTTGTTTAAAGAGGAGATCAGTGAGGGAGCTGTGATGTCCTTTGGAAAATGAGACATGCAGGATGGAACTGACCGGCCCTGTTTGCTGACATTTTTCTATTACCCTAACTATAAGGCAGGGAGCCACATGGCAGAGGCTTTGCATGGAATGGCTTTCAAAAAAAAGGAGCTCAGCTGCCAAGCAGCAAATAAAAAGTAATTCTAATTTTTACCTTCATTTTTCAAGTAACACTGAAGGGAATTCATTTCCTAACTTTTAGCAACACTTCTCAAGAACTTCTTTTCTCCACTTCCAATTGTTTACTTATCATCCTCCAGATGCTGAATCGTAAAGTATGTAGGTTGGCAGGATTACTAGTATTTGTTGGTATATATATGAGAGAGAGAGATATAAGATCACTCAGAGTGTATACATACATATACATACATATTCACTAGATATACTCATATATAATATACATGAATATATAAGGATACATGCATATATGCACACCTGCAAACAATAGAATATATATGCTTCAGTTTAAGCATAGATATGGATACAAAAAAAGACTGGAAATAATCTTAGCAACACATATTTGTTATTTATCTTAAGATGGTAGGCTTACAGATAATTTAATTTCTATTTGTTCTCCAAAAAGTCTACAATGAAGATGCTAAAAATATGCCCCAAATAACATTATTGCATATGGCAAAGACAGAGTTTTTGCTAGTCATGAGATGCCAGAACATAGAAAATCCATTGGAATCTATCAATATAGGTATCCATAACCCTAGGAAAGGTTTATGGCATGTATACTGTGTGTCTTAAACAACCAAAATTGATTTTCCTCAAATTTCCTGGAGACTGGAAGTAGGAGATTTGAGGTTCCAGCACAGGCAGGTTCTGGTGTGAGCTCTCCTCCTGGCTTATAGACAGCTGTCTTATTGCTGTGTCCTCACAATAGGAGAGAAAGAAGGAGAGAGGGGGAAAGAGAGAGAGAGAGATCTGGACTCCATCCTCTGATTTCACCGAACCTTAATTGCCTCTCTAAGACCCCATCTCCAAATACATGGGGGTTAGGGCTTCACATATGAATTTGCGGGGACACAAATGTTCAGTCCATAGCAAAGGACATCTGTAGTTCAATTTCAGTAAGTGTTCCAGGCTTATAAATGGCTTGGTGGGAGAGTTTTAGGCACACACAGCTTTGTATCCATCTGTCCTCTACAAAGAGGTGGCTGCATTACAAAGGCCACATGACCCATGCACAGGTAGCACAAATGCCCTTTTGCAGTTTCCTGAGGCGAAAGATAATATTATTCTAAAATGGCCAAACCCCCTTCAGCCCAACATGCTATTTTCAATTTAGTGCAGATGATAGGAAAAAGAGGCATACACAGAAATTAAAAGAAAAACAAATGCAAAACAGATGTCAGGAAATACTTTGCTCCCCAGAGGAGGAAAAAAATAGATGAGAAGAATATTTAAACAAGGCAGTTTACCGAGCTAAGAAAACGGGATCATCATTTAAAAATAGAGACTGGGAGCTGGGCTGTGAGTGAGGTAGGTAGATGCTAAATTTAGAGTGAGAAACGTGACCTTCCATGGATGAAAATGAGCCCAGTGTGAGTTAGTTCTGCTGGTGCCACCCCACCCCCTTACCTTTGTCTCTCCTTGGGGGTTTGAAAAGGTGTATTCGAGTTGTGTTTATGAAACAGGAAATAATGTTTTAGCAGGAAATAAATCTGCCCCTGCAGACATAGATGGCTGTGTATTTCATTAAGTTGGGAGCCTGTTGTGCCCCTTTGCACCTTAGTTCCCACTTTTGATTCCATCACAGTGACAGAGTTTTCCAGACAAAGGTCTCATAGCTGGTTTCCTAAACGACTCCAGGTCAGGTTTACAGACCAAAATTTCCTGAGTGATCATCACCGGGTAAAGTGCTCATTCAGCCCAGTGGTTAACACACTCTCTCGTTTCAAGGCTGAGAGAAGTATGGGTTAAGAAGCTGAGGGGAAGCTTTGGACCCCAACATTTTCAGTGTATTTGATAAATGTGAGGCCAAGAAGCTCAAAATACATTAAGCTCCTCAGACGCGTCATTGTGAGTTCCTTCATCTCTGCATGAAATCACTCCTCAAACTGGCTCAAGAAATAAGGCTGCTTAAAGAATGATGTGTACATAGAGTGAGACTTTGGAAATAGAAGGTTTTCATAAATTCTGTGTGAAATTAAAGAAAACACACAACGAAATGTAGTCCCTATTGTCTGAATGTTCACAGCACTGTGGACAGTCAATAGAGTGCTTGTGGTCCTGTAGAGTGGTAAGCCCTGACATTTCCTACAAAAAGCTGTTTCTTCATTGACATGTTCCCAGTGCTGAGCAGGAGACATGGTATGTAGCAAATGCTCTGTGCCTCATGCCAAAGGAATAAATATTTCATGCTTTTATTCGATCTATCTATCTATCTATCTATCTATCTATCTATCTATCTATCTATTTATCTATCTATTTCTTTCTTTAAATCCTCACCCAAGGATATGTTTATTGACGAGAGAGAGAGAGAGAGAGAGAGAGAGAGAGAGAGAGAGAGAGAGAGAGATCCGTTGTCTCCCATACGTGCCCACCCGGGATCAACCCAAAACCTAGATATATGCCCTGACCCAGAATTGAACACAGTATACAGGACGATGCTCCAACCCTAGGGCTATTTCACACGTTTGATCTGTGTTCAGATTACTTCTGCTTTTCCTTTGGTTTTCATGTAGCACACTATTGTTTGATACAACTGACATCAGTTTAAACATCTCTTCAGGTTTCCTTTCCACCACCCCCACCCCACAAAGAATTTGTTGTTCCCTCCTCTGAGTTCTCATAAACCTTTGTGCCGGAAGCCAGTCCATCCTTGCTGCTTGACACAGTCGCTGCAGGGGAGAAACATCTGCACAGCATATGTTTCAAGGGACCTGGTGTATATGGCATACTGTTCTTAATATGTTTGCTCCCCTTCTTGGCGCTATGTGTTTTAACCAAGGTCACCTCTCCGAGAAAGGTTGTTTCCCCAGGTAGAGATTTTCCCCTGAAGTTAGGGAGGGAATAAAACCCCTTAACTAAGTGCCAGGCAGGTAGTTAATCACTTTAACTATGAACAATCACGCTTAAGCTACATAATCTTTACTCCCTAGAATAGAGATAAGAAATGCCCTAACCTTCGAAATAGAAATTGATAGGATTAAAATCAACTGGTATAAATACAGATGTAACAAGACAATAAAACAGAGAACCTGGCTGGAGAAAGTGGCTCGGCTGCTGATCAACTGAATGCTGCCTCTGTGTCATTCCTTCTTTGCCAACTCCGTCCACACCTTTGGGAACCCCTGGACCTGCTGGGGTTGGACCCAAACACCTTTGAGCATGCTATTTTCATAGTAGCTATAATAATCTATTGTGATGGTCTGTCTATTTGTCTTGCTTGCTCAAAAAATTTTTTAACAGCTATTACTCCTTGAATTCAGGAGAATTTGTAATTGTGTTGCTTATCTTTAAAACCTAGCACATCTCTTAGCATAGAATTATTAGCCAATAAAAGTGTACCGAACTGAAACAATCTGGCAGATTGGCTTAGTTTGAGTTCAGCCACCAAGAGAACCTGGTAAAAAGGCCCTGAGTGCAGGTGGTCTCTTTGGAAGATGATTCCAGGAGTAAGGGCATGGGGGAATGAAGTAGGGAAGGAAAAACACCAATAAAGGGTGAATTGTTGAACTGGTTTATCACTGAGAGTAATTGGGGTTCAAGTCCTCTTGAGACTCTGAGAAACTGGATGGCATGTAGCTCAGAACTCTCCTATGCAGGAAGAAAGGCTGGAATGTCTATCTACCCATCTCTCTACCCATCCTGAAATAGTACGGTACCACTGCCCAGGCTGGGGCGAGCTTCCATACTTTGAAAAGCCCAAAGACAAAAAAGCTGAGTGTCGTACAGGGCCGGCTGGGGTAAGGAGCTGTCAGCAAAGAGCCATCTGTCCATCCAGATGCAGTTGAAGCCAGAGTTGAACAGAGGTGGTGTGGTGGGTACAGCAGTGTCTAAGTAATCCTCAGGAAGTACTTGTTGAATGGACTGAAGAATGAAGAATGAATGAGAACCTTGGAGAACCTTGTGAGTGGATGAACGAATCACATTCAGCTAATAGCCTATGAACACTGAGGGACACATTTCCTGGATCTCTTCCTCCCACCAGGTTGATAGTAACCCCTTCAGAGGGTCATAGCTTAAAAATTGCAGACATATGAGCAGATTTACAACTGCATATGCAAGCATCCTACATATAGGGAGAAATAATGAGAAATTTTTCCCACCGTCTCAAAGAATTAAAAAGATCATGTTTCTTTTTTCGTTTTGTTTTCACAGGCCTTTATTAGCTCCTGCACCCATAAGCATCTGATTTCTAGGGCTTCATGCTAAGTTGTGAAAGCAATATAATTGTGTCACTATTTGTCTGGTATCTCTGAAAACTCTTAGATGTGTATTTACTGATCTTAATCGTATCCTCTCTTGGACCAGAGAGCTCATTTTATAGGAAGGAAACATCTGAGACAGAAATGAAAGGATTCACAGTTAGTGGTGATAATAGAAATAAATATCTCAATTTACAACTTCAACACTATCTACCAAATTCAGCAGAAGTACTGAGTCAAGCAAGCAAATCCTTTTATATCAGACAAACTGAAGGAACTTCTTGAGAAGGATCAATGAAAATTGTCACAATAATGGGACCACCTAAAAAAACTGGTGAGGCCCCTTTGTGGCAGGCTTATCTCAGAAAATTTTATTTATAGAATATTTTTGTCCTCAGATTGTGTTTGGCTTTGGAGTGAGAGGAAACTTGGTATTTTATGTGGTAGAGAAATAACCTGTTTTAGAATGTAAAGTTTGGGATTCTGCAAAAGAGCAAGGGTGGTATTTAAATAAAAGGGAATTCCAAAGATTTGGTAAGTTGTGTGTTTTCTGAGAGAAATGTTGACTTGTACTTGTTAGCCATCTCCAGATTGAATCAGAAACAAATAAAAAGTTACATTTTTTAACATCATACCCTGAAATTATTTCATTCAGTAAGGACCCACTAACTCGACGGCACTGAGACACTTTGAGATCACAAGGGAATTAAACCTAATGCTTGAGATATAAATGAATAAGAAAGCCCTGTTTATGCATAAGTTGACTCTAGAAATAAGGCATGCAAGTGCTAGGAGAAAATTCTGAAATTTCTTATTGAGGGTTTTTTCACAAGTCACTCGAATTAGAACAGCTTTATTGATGGGAAACTTCAATTCTGTCCAGTCACACTCTCAGTGATGACCTTCTTATGGACAGACCCAAGCTGTACAAATAATGGTGTACTAGTAACAAAGATTAAAGCTATTTAGAAAAGATAAATTCTGTGGTATTAGAGCAGAATAGTTAATAATTTATTTGGTTAGAAACACATTCTTCATATCTACAGAAGCCAAGTTGTGTAAGCCAAGGGGCTTGATATTCATGAGCAGAAGTTTGCAAAGGAGTAGTGAGTCATCCATATGCATATGAAACTTGAATACAAAGTGCAATTATGGTTCATTTTCCACTGGAGGCTAAGGAGACCCATCCGCCTCAACTTTTACATCCTGATCTTAAATGGGCAAGGAGAAGAAAAGAGTGTGTTATTAGTTTAAGGAATCACAGCCCTCAGGATTAGAAGAAGCATCAATATTCAAGTTTAACGTTCATGTAAAAGTTACCCTTATCAATGGTCTTAAGGCATATGCTTGAGTTTCAGTATTACTGATTGAAGCATCTCAAACCCCCAAAGACAATTTATTCTGAATTGAAATAAAAGATTTCTCTGATTGTTTACAAGTCGGTGAGCCTTTCCCAATACATACCTAGATATTCTTAAAACGTAGTCTCAGGATATTCCAAAACTGATCTTAAAGTACAGACAGTTAAATCCATCATGTAATAAATTATGCAACCCAATTCAGCTGAAGATCACATTGGCTTTGGTTTGGCAGTCAGTATCAAAACTCTGTTGATTTATAAAAAGCTTAATCTACCTATGACCTCACCAGGCTCTTTTTATGTCTAATACCACTGGGACATGAATTCTCAATTGCCTCCTTGTAGGAGTTTTGAAAATAGAAGGCTGTCTAATAATTTTGAATCCCGTGAGTCATTTTTTAAGGTTTTAGGCAGAATCTATGGCTTGTGTATATCTCACTGTCCTGGCACACCAAGATTCTATGAAATGTGATGTGGGCCTACATCCTTTCCTTGCTGTGGTTGATTTTATAACAAGCTGCATTTATTCAGAGCAGTAGTTCTCAACTGGGGGATGATTTCCCCAGCTCCCCCATTGAGACATTTGGCAATGTCCAAAGATATTTTTGGTTGCCAAAACTGGGAGGGGGTACAACTGGAATCTAGAGGATAGAGGCCAGGGATACTGTCAACAGTCTACAACGCACAGGACAGCCTCCCACAACAAAGGACTATCCAAAATGCCAATGATGGTGAGTTGAAAACCTCTGTTTTTAACCATTATTATTATCAACAATATCAATTAAGTGCTCTTCTGTGTGCATTGCTGTACATAAGAGTTGGGATTTGGATATTTTTCTCAGGTATTTATGGTCTGAAGCACACTGATCAGTGGAGTGTGGAGTATATTGAGGAAAAAACACAATAGGAAATACAAACATATTTATCCCTGTATTTCACACTGACGTGTTTAAAATGAAGAGCTAAGAGACTGTCAGAAGTTCTTTAAGTTAGATTCACAGTTAAACCCACACAAGCAAATTTATGAACCCAGATGTGACTCTCAAGTGCTGGTTTCCAGGATGTGAACTATAGATATTATGACTGAAATTATTCAAGCTGATTCAAGCCATGATCCTTTTAGTTGGGTAACACTAATTGCAATTTCAGAGAGAGAAAGCTTTACATAAAACTCTACTGCATCTTTTTTTAAATATAAATTTACCAATGAATTCTCAAATTTCATATTGTATGACTTCTCTATTGGCCTCAGTATGCCTTGGGCCTTAGGTAGCCCCTATAGTTATGTATGATTTTTATGGAAACATTTTTTCAACATAGGAATCAATTATCCCAATGAATTTATGATGTACTTTATCTTTTCTGGGTGAAATACATTTTGATTGTAATGTTTTTCTTTCAAATTTAAAATTTTGATACATTCACTAATATCTGACCTGAACTTTTCTAAAAGCATTATCTCCCACCGATTTCCATAACAATCTATATCATTATTTTTATCCTTGGCATTCCTACATTATATTACAGTGAGTGAATGAAATGTGTCGAGGTCTTGGATATTGTGCTGCTCATCCTCCACCCTCTAATTTGTCTACTAGTAGTTCTCACCTCTCATATAAGTCTACACGATTCAATATTAGTCCAGTTAAAAATACGAATACTCAATATTTATAGTTGTTTTTCTATACAGAAAATATTGAGCAAAATTAAGTCCCAGAGAAAGAAGTTCCTTTAGTCAGTGCAATTACTTGCTCATTCATGAAATCACAACCACTAACATTTATTGAGTATGTACGATGTGCTAGGTACTATTCCAAGTGCTTTATAGGTAATAGTCTACTCAATTCTCATGACACTGAAGGAGGTAGGTACTAATATTATCCCCATTTCAGAATTCATGGATGTAATAAGTAACTTTCCCATCTAATAGGAGATAGATACTGAACTCAACACTAAGAATGCAAATTAAATAGTGAGATCTTTAGTCCTATCCTTATAGCCTACAAATAAACAAACAGGGAATACAGCGCACTATGGTAGGAAGCATCAATAGAGGTTGTGAAAGATGCTATAAAGAGGCATAACTAACTTAGACTTTAGAATTAATCACAGTTTACTGGGAATCTGAGCCCGGAGGATAAGGAAGAGCTCATGAGCAGGGCCTCTGCATCAAAGGGAATGACCTGGAGTGTCTAGGTATGTAAAGAGGTCAGCATGGCTGCAACACACAAAATAAGGCCATAATGCTGGGAGATGAGGCTGGAGAGGTGGCAGGAACCAGACTTTACTGGCCTCATTAGACAAGTTAAGTAGTTTGCATTTTACTCTAAGACCAATGGGAGCCATTGTAAGGGTTTTGTTTGTTTTTTCCATTGTAGGGTTGTAAGCAGAAGAATGGCATGATCAAATTGTCATTGAAAAGTGATCCTATTGCAATATGGAGAATGATTTAAAAGGAAGAAATACTAGGACTAGAGAGAACAATTTGGAAGAGTTGCAGGAATCCTGGTAGGAGGTGATAGTGAACATTAGGGCAGATGAACACTTTCAATGTCCAAGTGGACATGGAGAGAAAAGAAAAGCTCAAAAAATTTAGGTGGTGTAATTGATGGGGATTTGATTAGAAAGGAATCTTGCTCAACCATCTTCATAGATGGTGGTGCCTGTCATCAAAATTTGGGATCAAGAGAAAAGAAAGGGGATGAGCTTATTTAGGGACATTGGAGTTAGACTTACTGGCAGATATTCAAGTGACAAGCTCCAATAGTTAGAGGAAATTTAAAGCTGAAGTCATAAGGAGATTCAGCACAGGAGAATATGTTAATGGTGGAAAGGACAATTATGCTGAACCATTGATGGGAAAGGGTCGGTAGAGTTGGAGATGCTGAACAATCAATAAAAGTGCCAGAAATTACCCCAACAATTACACCAACTGTTAAGCATACCTTTGTTATATATAATATAGTGTAAATTTAGTTCTATTCAGTTAACTCTTTTAAAATTATCAAATTAAAAATGCAGCATATGGTTTAGATATTAAAAAAAGGAAGGAATGGAATCCAGATCACAGGAGGAGTCCTGGTTCAGAGGAGGTTATAACTTCTAATGTAACAAAATGAAAAACTAAAAATGGGTTCAGAGGCCAATAAGTTTACGGCTTTGTCCTTGGTTGTTGAAAGTGTTCATGTCTTCCTTAATAGCATCATTTCCTGTTTGGAAGATTGTAAAGGCATCTGTTGAGAGTTCAAAACTAATTATACTGGAAAATATATTTGAGTAATAGAGAAGAATGTAAGAGATAGCGTTTGAACTTGAAAAGCCTTTCATTTCTATTAAAATTTAAGTAAAAGCCAAACAGGCATTTGATAAAGTAAAAAAAAAGACAATATTTTAAAGAATCAGTGTACATGATAATTAAAACTTAGAATAGTGTGAGGTGATGAGGATGCAGAGATGTGAATGAATTCAAGAGAATCCACAGTATGCACGTGGTGATTGGAAAAGGAGACAGTGGAGACAGATTGTTGAATTGATTCTTCAGGGTCTGATTTAAGCAAATGCATCAATGGAAGTGCCATTCACTAGGTTTTAAGGGGGTTTGGAGTTCAAATTTGGACACATCAAGCTTGAGAAACCTGTGACATAAGTAAAATGTTCCAATTATATAGTTGGGTCTAGAACTCAGAAGACAGGTCTGGGTGGAAAGTAGGTCAGGGAGTTTGAATAAGTCATGGGGTTAAACCTGATCATGCCTTTAAAATGCACTAATTGAGGAAATTACACCAGCAAAGGATAAAGAAATATGTGAAAATTCAGGAGGATGGGGAAACACAGAAACAAAGAGAACAGGCAGCTCCAGGGGCAAGTCATCAGCCACGTTGTATGTGGTGGAGTGGTCCACAGGACTGTAATTGTCACATGTCCATAGGACAGGCTTGCATGGTTATGCCATCACAGTTAGGAATAGAAAAACAAATTCAACAGCAGTGACTGAGCTTGGAGCAATGTATGGAGAGACTAAGGTATGTGCAGTGAGGGTATAGCATCGAAGTCAGCAGTTAACCAGTCTCTCCTTTGTTGGTGGGAGATGTGAGAGTGGAAATGGGAAAGGAAGGCTGACAATGAATGAAAATGGATCCCAACCATGCCATCTACATTTTCTTGACTGTGACCTATATCAGAGGTGTGCAAAACACTGTATAGCTAATGCTCATGCTTCAGCTTGTGTAACTTGCATGGCACCCATTCAAGGCACTGCAAGGGCCCTAGCAATGTGATAGTCATCATTTTGTATTTTTTATTAAAGAAAGTATAAAAATTTGTTAAGTTTCAGGTTATACAAACCTGATACATCCCCTTATGTTTATCATTACTTGTGTGAAAGAAATTGATGGATACATTTGTTTACATTTAAAGAAACTGTTACTAGTAAATATACCTTTGTTATATATAATACAGTGTAAATTTAGTTCTATTCAATTAACTCTTTTAAAATGTCAAATTTTAAAAAAGCAGCATATGTTTTAGATAATAAGAACTGCCAGATAAATACAACTGTCCTATAATGTCACTCTCATGGTGTCAAGATTGTGTAAATAAGGTAATAACATTCATCCAATTTTCAGGAGAGGAATGTGTCTACTTTCTGCTATTATTGTTATTTAGCCTAACACAATCAACATGTTTGGATTGCGACTACTGTCGTTTTAAATACAAATTTCCAAAATTAAAGCTGCCCTGGGTTGGCAGCAAAACATTGGAGGATAAAGGTGTGAAATACTTCATTTAAGAACGCACTAGGAAGTTAATGCTTAGAGTTGCATGCTCACATACCAGAATTCATGGTGAAAATTAAGATTGAATGTCAAGTTTTGTTTGGTAGAAACAATTAATACACATTCCAAGCAGCAATGCAGAATGTGAAGAATGTTCATTTTATGGTTTATTTCAGGAGAACACTCTAAAGATTGGTAAACTAACCACCTTTTGTTTGACATTTGCAGGAAGGATGTTGGATGAAATCGCTTTCTTTGGCCTTCTTGCTTTGCTTATGAGGCTTTATTTGGGCATACTTTTCTGTGCTATAGGAGCAGATGTACCAGCAAGAGTAAATAAAACTCACTCCTCTCAAAGTCTGGTCTGCATGCTCTGAGGTCAGAATGCAGCCCTTCTAAACTCCACACACAGCACAGCAAACACTGGGCAGGCACAGTGGAGTGGGCCTTCAGATATGATGCGTAGTGGTGGGATGAGAAAAGTATCTTAGTCAACTTAGGCTGTTTGTTGTAACAAAAGACCATAGATTTGGAGAGGCTTAAACAGCAGACAATTATTTCTCATAATTCCAGCAGCCGGAAGTCTGAGACCATGGTGCCAGCGTGGCTGGGTTCTAATGAGGATCTTCTTCCAGGTTTGTAGATAGCGAGCCCGTCCGTCACTGTGTGTTCACCCGGTGGAGAGAAAGATCTTGGTTCTATCTTCCTCTTCCTCCAAGGGCACTACTCCCATCACAGGGGCCCCATCCTCATGACCTCATCTAAACATTATTACTTCCCCATCTCTTATTGCTATCATTTTTGGGGTTAGGTCTTCAGCATATGGATTGGGGCGAGGGAAACCAAAAACAAGAATGGAAGGCACTCCTGAACTTGGGACTATCTGTTCATCCATGGCATCACTCCGTTTTGATTTAAAAATAATTCTATTAGTTTAATTTCCATTTTTCTCTCTCCAGTTTTCTTTCTTTGTTTTCTTCTTCTTCCCCTACTCCCTATCTCCCCCTTATTCCTTTATTACCTCCCTTTTCCTTTTTTCTTTCTTTCTGAAACAACTTTGTAAAGTTAAACTGCTGGTGGCATCAACAATTTGCAATTAATGGACTAAAAGCTGTTTGGTTTTTGTTTTTCCTGAGGTCAAACCCATTAAAGGCAAATGGGCTTTAGGCATCCCTTCATTCAACCTTAGCTTAATTTGTAAGTTTCTATTCTTCATTTAGAAAAGCCCTATATGCAGGACATTGAATATGAATTAAATAATTATTTCCTATTAAAAGATAAAGTTTAAGGAATAAAATAATTAAGCATGTTAAATTAAAAAGGAATGTATATAATATTTTAAATAATGTTGCTTTAGATATTTAATAGAATAAACCTGAGGCTACATGAGATGTAGGTGATAATAGTTACTGTAACACTAATAATTTAACTCTCCAAAATGAAAGTTTTAGTTACACTCTTAAAAAAATTGATCATCAAATTCAGAAGCACACATTTCTTCTAGAAGCACACATTTCTTTATGCAAGTTCAATATTGGTTAAAAAGTAGACCATTAATTAAATGCTTGGCCATTTATAAAACAGAAAAAAAGGCATTTAAAATCATTTCCTATAGATTAGCACAGAAAGTATGATACGACATCTCACCCTTTAGATTCTCATCTTGGCAGGTATCTTCCATTTTTCTCAGTTGTTGATATTAATGGAACAGTTCTTTATTATAATATAGTATGTCATGAAATTTCAGGGCCACCCTTCCTAACTTATCTACACTAATAAAAGACAAAGATGTAAATTGACCATATCTTTGGTACACCTTAAGCCATACCCACTAGCCAATCAGAGTGAATGTATGCAAATTAACCGAACCAAGATGGCGGCCGGCAGCCATGGAGATGGAGCAAGCAGGAGGCTTGGTTGCCCCAATGATGGAGGAAGCCAAGCTTCCCGGCTGGCTGCTGCCTCCTCTCAAGGCAACAAAGTTTCAATTATAGGAGGTAAATAAACCCCAGATACCTGCTTCCAGTCTCCATGGCCACGGAACTGGAGCGAATAAGAAAAAAACAAAAAAAGGAAAGGCTGGGAGCTTCGGTCACCAGGGGGCTTGGTCAGTCTGAAAACAGCCATCAGCCCCTCACCCAGGCTGGCCAGGGACCCCAGTGGGGGAACCCACCCTGC
>NW_006287546.1:64688-75058 GCF_000327345.1 Myotis davidii | reverse complement strand
CTATGACACACACTGACCACCAGGGGGCAGATGCTTAATGCAGAAGCTTCCCTCTGGGGGTCAGTGCGCTCCCACAGGGGGAGCTCTGCTCAGCCACAAGCCAGGCTGATGGCTGCCAGCACAGCGGTGGTGGCTGGAGCCTTTCCTGACTCCTCAGCAGCACTAAGGATGTCCGACTGCAGCTTAGGTCTGCTCCCTGCTGGTAAGTGGACATCCCCTGAGGGCTCTGGGCTGCCAGAGGGATGTCTGACTGCCAGCTAGGCCCAATCCCCCAGGGAGCGGGCCTAAGCCAGCAGGTGAACATCCTCTGAGGGGTCCCAGACTGCAAGAGGGCATAGGCCAGGTTGAGGGACCCCCCGAGTGCACAAATTTTTGTGCACCGGGCCTCTAGTCTTCCCATAATTTGAAATACAGGAATCAGAATTGATACTTAAGATATTCTTAGGTGTGGGTGGAGTAGAATGGATAATTTATTTTTCTCATTTAAAGTCATTCTTCTTTCTCTTTCTTCAGTTTAGGATAACTGGATATATAAGAGTTTGAAGGGGCATTTTGATGAGACTGGTGGGAACTCTTCTAATTTCTTTGGCATCATAGAATTCTCTTAGACTTCTTTGCCTAAATAGCTTACCTTTATGTATATACCGTCTTTGTTACCCAACTTCTTTAGTCTCTTCTATGCCATGCTAAAAAAACAACCAACATAAAATACAATAGTTAACACTGACAACATTAGGTACTTTGAAGAAGTAAAGCTCTTAACTATCAGTTTATAAAGCAGTCTTATTTTATAGGTGTGTGTGAGACTCCCAATATAAAGGCATAATTATTAAGCAGAATTAACAAACAATTCTGAAAAACTGAACCACTAAATCAAATCAACTAGGCAACAAAACAATTATATTTCTGACCACCCACCCCCTTTAGGATCTGCCTCTTCTACAGTCCTCCCATTCCAATTAATGACAACTTATTTTCAATTGCTTCAGCCAAACATCCTGGTGTCATCTTTATGTCTCTATTTGTCTCACACCACATTGGCAGATCCTGTGAACTGTACTTTCAAAGTATGCAGGTACCTGACCACTCTCCATCACCTCCAGTCATACTACTCTGGTCCCAGCCACCATGATCACCTGCTGGACATCCTGATAGACGCCTGGCTCTAGGCCTGGCTTTCACCCTTGCCCCCTGGAATGCACACTCTATAGATGAGACAGATGATGATGATAATGTTTATTATCCAGACAGATCAAGTCTCCTCAGCACAATCCTCTGAGATTCCCCATACCAATTAAAGTTAAAGCCAGATCCTCAAAAATAGCCTGCCTCTTCAAGCTCTGGTGCCAATACCTCCACATTCCTGACCCCTCTCCTCCTCATCTGGCTCTTGCTCACTCCTCTCCAGCTATGCCAGCCCCCTTGCTGTTCTCCTAACACTCCAGGCATGTTCCCAGTTCAGGGTCTTTGCACTTGTTCTTTTAACCTAGGATGTTCCTTCCTCATCTACCAGTAGCACTTGCTACCTCACTTCTTGCTGGTTGGTTGTTATTCAAATATCACTTTAGTGATCCCATCCCTGGCACCCTATTTAAAATGTTCAATCCTCATAAAACACACTATATACATATATAATAAATATTATGTATTTATTTTGTTGTCTATGACCCCTCTCCACTATCATAGAATGTAAATTCTATGAAGGCAGAAATTTGTGTGTGTTTTATGTAGGGTTGTACTGTCAGTGCAGAGAACAATGCCTGGCACATATATGGAACCCTCAAATATTGACAAATTGAATGATTTATTACAAATAGCTCTAAATTCCATTCTCAAAGACTTTTATGATGTTATTTTCCATTCCGCAAAGCATGGCTCTTCATTTGACTTAAGGTCTCCTGCACCTGGCATACCCTCTCACCCATCTTTGCTGGTCCCACTCAGTGCAGCTGCTCCTTCTCCATCAAGCTTTCTAGATGACATCTGCTGGAAGTTCTTTCCCTCTTCCCCAAACTTATTGATACCATGTTGTGCCTTGTGTCTTGCATATTTATGTATCTTAGCTTACACATATATGAAAATCCTCCAAAGCCAAGACATATCTTTCCCAGTCCCTGGTGTATATTATTATTACTATTTGCTCAATAAATATTTGTTGACTGACTAAACCAAGACATAAATAAAGGGGAAAACAAAATAATGAAAAAAATGCTGTGCTCCTTAGCCAATAGGAAGAGTGTGGAAAATCTGGAAAGAATTTACATATGGGTGTATTAGAAATATCCTGAATACACATTGATGGATTAGGCTGCTGATACTTTTTAATCATACACATCTTGGGTTCTTTTTCATCTGATTGAACTTCTTTTGGAAAAGATTATTTATTGAAAACTTATAATATCAAAGCTAAGAGTCACATTTTAAAGATGAAACTTCCTTTTCCCCCCTGCTCCAACAATGATTCTTTTTGGAAGTTAACATTTTTATGACTTTTTATGTTATTATCTCTAATTTAAGTAAATTAAACTTGAAGAAATTTTCAAAACAAAGCTAAAACCATTGTCATATAGTTCTGAAAGGAAATTTTTTTTTACCTACTAATTCAGATGCTTGTTACAAATTTTAGTTTAAATGTAATTTGATAAAAGTAAGTTATATAACCCATAATTAGACTACTTCAAAAAATTAAATAATATTTAAGCTATTACAACAGCAAAGTTTTTGTTAAAAACTTCAGTAAAAATTACTATGCAAATTCCACCTGGGCAAACTCATAGTTCTTTTTTTAAGGTTATGTATATTAGAGATTGTGTAAATGTATAATGTGTTTATTATGTGGGTGTGTATCTATGCGTATTTACACAAAAAAATATTTGTTTAAATGATAAAACTATATGTAATCAGTCTACATTAAAAAAATAAGAAGTTTGATGTTTAAGTGATAAAACTATATGGAATCAGTCTGTTAAAAATATAAAAATGAGCTCTCACCTAGAAATCAAGACATTGGTTCTTATAAAATAACTTCTATGTATCTGTAACTATTTATTGAATGTCTATTTTGTACTAAGTGTTTTGCATATATACTTCATTAATCCTCACAACACATATGTAAAACAAATACCACCATCCCATTTGGAAGATTAGGAAAGCAAGGTATAAAGAAAATAAATGATGATAATGATAATAAACATTGGCACCAAGGCCACTCAACTGGTAAAAATGCCCATGTGACTCTAATGCCAGTGTTCTGAAACGTTGGCAAAAAGATTCAACTGTCATTCACCATCTCTGAGGGCTGCAGGAAGTCATGTGACAACTACAGTAGGAATGGTCCCTTCTGGACTTATGCAGTACAGCTGCCATGCTCTATGGTTCCTCATACCTTTATCTGTAAATTGGGACAGTTACAGCTGTTCTGTGTTCTCACAGTTGGGTTGTGGTAGAATTTTCACACGATTCAATAAAGGACACCAGTGCCAAAGGCAGCGATATGGTTGTATTTTAAAGACATACGTAGAGTATTAAAAACACATGCCAGTATTCCAATTTGAATTATTAACTATCATTTAATATAGTTATTCATTATTATCCTCAGCTCAAACAACACTTTTCTGAATACCATCTCCTCTCTATTTATTATATTACTTATGTACCTTAGCATTTTCCTTCTTAGAGTGTTTGCTAATTTGAGGAATGGAACTATCTATTTTTTACCATTCCAAGTGTTCCCGGGATGCTCATTTCTAATTTGCATCTATGCTATTTATTTCCAGGATTGGAATAGATTGATCTCCAACTTTTCCTTGATTTATCTTTTCAGAATTTACTTAATTCCTTTCATTTTCAAGTTGACCAACAATAAAAAAAAATGTCATCCAATGGCCTCGTTTCTGATCCACACTGTAGCCCTGGTACTTCAGATTCTTGGCTAAGTGCATACAGGTTAAGAAATAAATCTTTAAGTCATATACTATTACTGTTCCTGCTTTTACAAAACATAATAAAATTGTTATTTAAAATTTAATTCTGCATTTCCACTGACAAAGATAGTGAGTAAGATTTCACTTTCATAAATCAATAATTTTTAACTATTTTAAATGCAATATATGGAATTTTTAAACTTTGGAAACAGCCTTACACACGGCTGCTTTGAAGAATTCCTGTTGAAAAATGAATACTTTAGATCTACGTAGGATGGTATCTGTTCTGTAGCCACCTGGTGTGGAGGGAAGAGTTCAACTTCTGAAATTTGTTCCTAGCTTTCCTCTCCAGCTCACCCACGAGGAAGGGTAGGGGGCTCCAGAGTGCTGTGTGGGCTCAGCTCTAGATGGTGGGGAGCCAGGTGCTTTCCCAGCTGTGACACAGCTGCATGAGCTTTCAGCCTCAGCTAATGAGGGAGTTTAAGCCATCTTGAAGTAATCATCATTTTACCTTCTTGGAAGAAGCTCCGCAGCTGAATTTACACTTGACCTTGGACCAGGTCCTTCTTAAAGGCTCTCATGCATGGACAGAGATGGGGTATGCTCAAACAAAATTGCGGTGATGATGCTAATCTTCCTCTGTTACACACAATGTGAAAGGATGTGCCTTGTCAAGGTCTGTACAAAACCAAGAATCGAAAGCAGCAACCAGTCTGACATTGTAGTCTCTATTTCTTCATAATGAGTTTAGAATTGCCCATGGAGCCGTACATATTTCAATTCATGAATGCTGTAGCCACTTACTGAAATTTTAATTTAGCCATGACATCTTTGTTTTGGGTAGCATCCACCTCTGAGTACCATTCAGCACCTCCGTGACAACTCTGGGTTTATTCAGGATAAAAGTGACCGAACACCTATTTCCTACGTCACAGGTCTGTGTCAGCTTAATTGGAGAGTAGTTAATAAGTTATGAGAAGGAATCTACTCATTTATAGTTTTAATGGCCTTTTTATCATATCCCCGCAAACTATAAAGCAATAAAACATAATAAAGTCATTCTAATCTTTTAAAAATAATTTTAGAAATGGTAGAATTCACCAGCCAACTATGTCTGAAAACTTTGGTAAAGAACAAAATGTAATATCCTTATCTTGACTTCTTTCAATTCATTTTTTCAATGTTTACCTCGTCCATGAAAGTATGTAGCTTGCCTAAGGAATTCCACTGTCGTTAGAACACTGACTTCAGGGGATGTCCCTATAAATCAACTGCAGTGAAGACGGATTTTTGCATTCCGAATCATGGAATGCTCTGTACAGAAGTAACTCTATCGGAACACTAATTCCTGCGGCCAATAAATATTTATTTATGTCTTTTCTACAAAAGAGCAAAAAGTAGATATTAACAAAGTCAAACAAATATAGCCATCCCAGTTAGTTAACTTAAGGCCAAAATTTAAGTCTGTTCTATGTGTTTGATACATGTACATTGGCAAAAATATGTACTGCATCATACCAAAAAGCTAGGGAAACAGATTTCTCAATTCAAATGATAGTACAGGTAGAATTCTATAATTAGCAACACATGAAGTCAGATATAGAAAGAATCAAACCAGGCATAAGAATTCAAAAGAAGTATTTCGGCTTTAGATTTGAAAAAGGACTCCAACCTCAACTATACGTATTTTAAAAAGTATATGCTTTCAGCAAACAAGGGCACACATACACTCAAATATTCACAAATGTGCACACATACACCTGTGCACACACATAAACACACATATACACACAGCATAGTTATAGACCAACATATGTTAGTATTAAATTAATTTGTGGTCAATAATAAATTGCAAACTCTATTTGTTCCTCTGAATTGCTGGTATTTTTTTGTTTCACGGGACCAAGCATGTGCTCAACACATATTAGGGACCCTCAATGTTTGTTAACTTAATTGAATTGCATGAGTTCAGGACTATGTACAGACGCCTTGGTTTATGGAAAGCCATTTAAATTGGCGGCTGTAAACTGAACTCAGTCAAAAACTTTCAGTGTCAAATTCTCTCCCATAGTATGTGCAACACTTACATAGACACGGGTACAGTGAGCAGAATATTCTAAACTTGTTCAAGTGTGCCAACTGGTGGCTCCTAAAGTTACAACTTTAAAAAACAAACATAAATGACTATGTTTGAATGCCTTTGTGTGTTCATATTTTTTCAGCTTTTCTGACACAGTATCAGCTTTTCTAATAAGTTTCCAATTCACAAAGGAAACAACGCCGAGCCTTCTGGAAGTGGGTGGAATTGTTAGCGTTCCTCACAACTAAAGGAGGGTGCACCGTGTTACTGAACCTGGGAAAAGTTAGGAGAAAAGGAGAAGCTAAAACAATTATTAGATTTTGTTGTGTGAATTTCCAAATTTGACTACATTGTCACATAAGGACCTTTATAGGCCCTCTAGAACCCTTTCAAAGCTTTCTTTTTCCTTTTTTTGCATTGAGGAATAAACCGACTATGAAGAGGGCTTCTATTTTTGTTCTTTGGGTTAAACTGGCAGAAGAAAGGGGTCTCTCTTTTCTTGACGTGTAACACGAGCTGCCTGGAAACACATATTGTGCAACCTGTGGCATCGAAGCGCCCCTTCCCAGCAGGATGTGGAAGCATGATGTCCCCTTAAGCAAGACCTTCCAAAGTGCCTGCTCTAAGGTAAATAATGTTTTCATATCTTCAGATAGAACACCCACATTCCTGAAAGCTTTCTTGAGCGAGGTTAAGGTCAGCACAAAGAACCAAAATAAAACAGCAAACCAGATAAGATTATCACATAACAGACAAAAGAGCTACTCAGTGGTGATGATCTATCTCTGTGAAAAGGTTCGGTCAACAAGTGAGCCATAAAAGGAATGGGGGGAGAGGGGGCGCATAGTTTATTGGTATCATGGAAACAAAATATTGATCAGAGAGGTAATTCCACTTGATAATCTTCAACACTGGCCAACTAACTGCTGACTGATTTAAAGGAATATAACAGGTAATATTTTAATGATTGCTGTGGTGTGAAAAAGATATCACCACTTCGGTATACAGTACCCTGAAGTATATGGAGAATTATGAATTGGTAACTCAAAACGATCTTATGGCCGATGGATAATTCTCTTTTAAGACAGATATCTTTATCAGGAATATATTTAGGTCTTTCTCTGCCTTATGAAACTGTGAAAAAAGAGATGGACAGGAAGAGCAAAAGTAAGCTATTTACACATATACAAGTGTCATGTACAGATAGGGTAAGCTGACTCATAGGCCTTTTCCTCAATTTTGTATTTACCACAAAGTATAAGGAATTGTAACTGGAGAGTAGCTTCCAGGTACTATGCATTTTCTTGCAGGTGGGACATTTTCTGAAAAGGGAGTCTTTTTAAGTCTAGGGGAAAAGGAAGAGACCATGGTGAAGTGAATGCATTTTCTCTGGGGACCGATCTTACAGTATGCCTTCTTGACTAATATGAGCAAGGGAAAGCATGTTAATAAAAATGAATATCATTATGATTTTCAGTTTGCTCTTTAGAATAAAGAAAATCAGCAATGCTATTTGGATTGTGACCAGGAGGGTCACTTTCCCCACCATTATATGATTCGTCTGGTTTCAGAACCTCTTTGGTATGTACCAGACACCAAAAATACCTAAAGAAAGCCTCCTCCACTCTGCGTGTCTCTAACCCACTGGCGGTTTGTTTTACGTCCGTAATTTCTGCAGAGCTGCCAATTCGATGATAAAAAAAGAAAAAGTGAAAAGAGTTTGTTTTGCTCCTTTGGTTTAAATTAACATCTGCCATCTTCCTGACCTGAATTCTGACAACACAATTGCTATGAAATATTGGTTTAAACTTAAAACCAGAAATCCTGAGAGCAGCTTTCTGCCAAATAGGTGCTAGTTAGAACCAGCTGCCTGAAGCGGAACTGCTGAATGCTTCAAGGTTGCCTATGATCTGAGCGGGTCTCAGGCAGAGCCTTTTCAAAGGAGAAACTGCCAGCTCCGATATTTCTCCAGGATGGATTAAGATTTATCTATAACCCAATCGATGTGTTATTTCTCTTCTTGTTTAATTTATCACGGTGTAAATCCAAAACTTAAGCAGAAATAATAAATTATAGCTATATTTAGTAACTTCAAGCAATTATCTTAGGATTTAGGTGGTGGTGGGAAGGTAGGGGTGTGTGTGTGTGTGTGTGTGTGTGAAGGGTGTGAAAGGAAAGAGATGGAGTATCAATAAATCTGCAAAGTATAGTCATGGAACATATGTTTTGGAAAGGGGCCTTAATTGTGGGTATATAATAGAAATTACAAGTGAAAACAGGCTCAGATCGTACCTCTACATACCTTTTCTGTGTGCAACAGGTGACCCTGGATTATCAAAAACAATAAAAAGTTTAACTAACAGAAAAAATTCTCTGTGGGTAGAATTGGCCATAGTCATCTCATTAAGCACACAGTTCTATTTTCAATATAATTAGTCATCTAATTACTCATCCAAAATTAAGTTAGTGCATTCATATGCCTAATTAATTATAACTTCATTCCAAGTACCCTGTTGGTAATGCTTTTGTTCTCTGTTCTGACAAATCAAATTACTGAGGGACAGATTTGATTTGGAAATTGGCTTAGGTTGAGTCTCATCATAAACATATTAAAATATTAATGAATAAAACAGTGAGAGTATTAATTTCCATAATAAAGGTAACCCCTGAAATGTTAAGTATTTCCAAGGAACGTTGGTTTAAACATTAAAGCCACAAATCCCCTAGAGTTTCAGATTGAACGCTGAGATTAAAAGGGCAAGATCTGAGTTCAAATACCTCCATTATTGGTGATGAAGTCCTGTGCATACAAGACTGAAATTAGCATGTAGCGCACTGGGGGTGTGGAAGGCTGTCTGGTTTCTTATGACCAATGCAGACTGTTCTCTGTTGTCTGTCCATTGCCCCTGGCTCACCAGGTAAAATTATTCTAAAAGGTAATCTAAAGGCCATATGATAATCTACCTCTTTAGGGGACTGATTATGCACTAGTCCTACTTTAAGGGTTTTGGATGTTGACTCATGGAATCCTCACAACCAGCCTTTGGAGTAGACACTATTGTTAGCCTCATTTTATAAAAGTGGAAACTGAGGCACAGAGAGGTAGACTCCTTGCCTGAAGCCACCAGAGGGAAGTAATAAACACTTTTCTTAGAAAATCAACCTTATACAATGGATCATAAGTTTTGTGTGGGAAGCATCACAGAAATAAAACACTTCTGAATATGAAGATTTATTATAAATATGCTAATAAGGATTGGCTCTTTTTATTTTGGGGGCCACATTGGTGATTTTCGTTCACATTCAGGCATGGCAATGAAAAAGGAGTTAGACAAATGCCCACTGTCTGCCTCAAAGTCTAAGTGTTACTCCTGGGACAGTGTATGAGAACATAACCTTACCTTTTTCAAAACTATAAAGAGGAATTCTTGAGTCCCTGCTGCTTGGAAATAAATCTGAATTCTAAAAGGGAATGAGAAGATTGAATGAAGAAGCAAGTACTAGTTATATTCAGCACTTTCTCTGAGAGAGGCAGGAGTGATGGGACATGCTTTGAGATTTCTTACCTAGTATCTCTTGCTGTCATGACACATTTTCACCATTCCTGAAATACTGGGGGTGCTTTTGCTTGGCCTAGGGTTGGCCTTGAACTACCACTTCCTCCTTAACTTTATAATCTTATTATGTCTTTGATATTAACCAAGGCCATCCAAAAGTTTGTGTACAAGAGTTCCCTGCTTCCTGACCATGTTGAGAAGAAGGCAAACATGTAAAATATCCTTATTTCCCGGCTGGTGGATCATTGTGGGGTTATTAGTAAACGGTAGCCTGATCCAGTATCCCGCGAACTATAGGAGTCCTGAGTGCTGCTTATAAGTTTGTTCCCAATTAGCAATGTAACTTAAGTGAGGTACTCAATTTCTCTGCACCTCCATTCCTCTTTTGTTTGATGAAAGAATTGATCATTTCAGGTCTAAATAGAATATGAATGACACAGCAAAAATGATTTAACTTGATGGCTTTATACACTAAATAGTAATAAAAGTAGAAAAGATACATACCATAATATTAATTATAAATAATAATAGTGAATAACAGGAATTGCTGTAGGACAATAAGTGGAACGACTGTTTTGATCACATAAAACGACTTATAAGTGCTGTTTTGATGTGTGATATAACATTAGAGCACACAGCTTTTCTGCCCCGTGGTGCAGAACTAGGGGGTTAAAGGCATCCCCTGGATGCTTCATGCACAAGAGGAGACCCTGGCGCGAATCAGAGCCACTTCATTTCTAACTATACTGTAAACTATGTTTTTAAAAAAATCTTTTTCAAAAACGGGGCCACTGGCTCACCTTTGTATTA
>NW_006287546.1:60139-64612 GCF_000327345.1 Myotis davidii | reverse complement strand
AAAGAGGCGGAGCAAGCGAACCCAATTACCCAGCTGCAGCTGGAGGAATATCAGTCCGCACACGCAGCCTCAGAACAATGAGTATTGTAATGAATTACCTTCTTCATGAAAGCCCTCTGTTCCTATCCCCTGGTTTGCTATTTTCTCCTAAGGTTGCCATCCCGTCTGAGCTATAAAGAAATGATGCATGGTTTCCTTTCCTCACTTCCACCTCTTGAATTCGCTACTCACATTAAACCATTCATTTTCATTTTTCTCAAGAGTTTTCTTGACTTAATGAATGTTTTTCAGAGAAGAAAAGAATGAAGATGAAGTATATAAAGGGGCTAGAGAAAATCTTAAAAGGAGATGAAAATGTGGAACAATCAAGGTGAGGGGAGAGAACAACAGCCAAGAGGATGAGAAAATTAAAAGGGAGAGAAAGGGGCCCTGCAAGATGCAGGATTGTGTGCTCATCGCTCTTCATTTGCTGGTTTCCGCATCCCTCGCTTCGCCCCTTTCATCTCCCACTCCTCCTCTGTTTCTGATTGTGCCCTTCCGAACGCCACTGTACTAGAAAGGCTTGCTTTTCCTCCCAGATCCTCTGTGAATGATGAAATAATATAAGGTTTATGCATAATTTCTCCGTGCTGTTCAAAAGCGTTCTCTTGAAGGGAGCTTTCCACTTTATTCGTTTCGCCCATTAACGTGTGTATTATGTGCTTTCACTCCTTATTATTTTGTCACCATTTTGTTAAGTGTCCAGGATCTACATTTGAACTAAGACTCTTTAATTAACACAATTTCAAGGTTGATATGTTCAATTTATCACCACTGGACTTTTAATTTGTTTTTATTAACTGTCTCATTTCTGCGCCTTTTCTCTAATCATTCAAAGAAGTGAATAAAGCCCTTGCTTCAACTCATGAATGCTTTCCATAAATATCCAGAAATTAAGGGTCGCTAAAGAGTGCCTATTCTTGCAACAAAGCCTTTCCTTGTGGTTTTTCGTTATTAATTTCTTACCTAACACTGACATGTATTTATCCACAGGTTAAGAGCTTCAGTTCGGTTGGAAATCTAAAAAATTTTCATCGCTTTTTCTACAATTAATTGCTTGAACTTGGTAGTTTCATGTACAAAAAAGAAAGGAACTTTGCGTTAATGAAAAGGGGCATCTTCAATTCTAGCTGACATTAAACCATAAAAAGAAGAAAGATAAGGGGTTATTTTTTTTTTCAAAGTTGTCAAACAGAAATGATAGAAGTGAAGGGGTAATGGCTGAATAAAAGAAAGTAATTATAAGATCCAGAATAATTGATTTCTTAAATTCTCTGCAGAGCTGATTCATTGTGAAGTGCTTTGCACAGTTTCTATCATGGATTAGGGGCCCGAACACATTTGTTCCTCCAACTGGAATGGCAGTGTTCCTCCTGTGAGGTTCAGTGGTGCCTCTGAGAAGATTCAGAAGCAAAGTGACTGTAATAATCCCCAAGCTCAGAAATTCATCTCCATGAGGGCACACGGGCTGAGTTGAGCTCCCTGCACAGCCTTGCTGACAAGCATCAGTTTAAAAACCAGCTTTCTTGAAGTATAATTTACATACCATAAAAGCCACCATTTAATTAAGAATTCAATGAATTTTAGTAAATTTACAGTTATGAAAACATTACCAGAACCCAGATTTAGAACAATGTCATCATTCCACAAAGATCCCCTGCACTTTGCACAGTCAAACCTTTTTTTCACCTTGTAGACCCAGGCGTCACTGATCTGTCTTATACATACATCTGTATTTAGGGACACTTTACATAAATGGAATTATACAATATGTGGTCTTTTGAATCTGATTCCCCTCAATTAGCATAGTGTTTTTGAGGTTCAGCCACATGTAGCAAGCATCATTTTATTAACCTCCGTTTTATTGTTGCAACATTCTTCCAATATGTTTTGGTAAAATTTCGGTTCCTCTTGTAATCACTTTTGCTGAAGTCTGTTATATTGTGAGGTAAAGTTCACTGGTTAGAAAGATGAACAAATTTTAAATTATGTTAAGGTAGAAGAATATTTTCTAAATTATCAAAAGAATACTACCCAGAGTGAGATGTGAGAACAAGTACAAGAATGAGTTGTATGTACATATACAATATTTAGAAAGAAGAAACAACAGCATTTAGTGACAAAATATTGGCTAAAAACAGCTACTTTAAATAGAGGCATAAGGGAAATGCCTGTGAAAAATACTTGGGCTGAAATACTTATGTATCTAAATGTGAAAAAAAAATTAGAAATGGGAATATGGAATTTGGAGAATGAGAAGGTAATATCCAAAAAAGATTAATTAATAGGAAATAAAATGAATGCAAAGTATTTATTGAGTATCCATCATCTTATATAAAAAAAAGCCTACTATGCTAAGTGTCTGGTCATCCAGTTGGTTATCTGTTCAACCAATCATGCTAATGATATGCTAAGGACACTCAACTGCTCACTATGACATGTGGGCAGATGCTCTGACCTGAAGGTTAGCTTGCTGCTGGGTCCGGTGATTGGGACTGAGTGAGATGAGCAGGACATGCCCTGGAGCCCTCCAGCAGTCCCTCCCTGGCTGGCCATCTTCCTGCACCCCTCCCCAGCCCTGACTGTGCACCGGTGGGGTCCCTCTGACTGGCCTGCACCCTCTCGCAATCTGGAACCCCTCAGGGGATGTTGGAGAGCTGGTTTTGGCCCAATCCCACAGGCCAGCCCGAGGGACCCCACTGGTGCACTGGGCCTCTAATATTAGACATTAGGTAAATGTACAAAGTTGTGTTTTTTTTTCCTGAAAGTATACACAAAATAGACAAAATTTCTATATGAGGAAAATTAGTGCCCTCTCACTAAATGTGATCTTTAGAATGAAGAGTAAATTCAGTAGAAGTCATTTGCAGGAAGGAGAAAAAAAAAAACCTGTGAAGATATTGTGTTGTTAATGTTTTTCTTAAGACATTTTTTTCAATATAGTATAATTATTTTAATTTTTAAAATAAAATTTCCGGCAGCGTATTTTTTAAGTATATTTTTTTATTGAATTCAGAGAGAGGCAAGAGGAGGGAAAAAGAGATAGAAACATTGGTGATGAGAGAGAATTATTGATCCGCTGCCTCTTACATACCCCCTACTGGGGATTGAGCCCCAACCCAGGCATGTGCTCTGACCAGGCATCAGACTGTGACCTCCTGGTTTATGAGTCTACACTCAACCACTGAACCAAGTCAACTGAGCTCAGCAGTGGCTTTTTAAAAAAGCATCATTTTATGGTTATTAAATTTGAAAGTGTTTCTTCTTTGTAGATGATGATGGTTTTTTAAAAAACAAAGTATCCATTTATTGAGTGAGGGGTTTGACCACTCAAAATTATAGAATGATGTTAATTTTTTACAAATTTAGGATTGTATCTGGGGAGAAATCCTAACACAAATTTAGTAGAAAGACATCTACAATCTTCAAATGTATACACAGGATATTGGGACTTTCCAGTCAAATAAGTTGAGGATTGAGCCAATGACAGATGAGGCATATGGGAGCCCAAGAAAAAAGAGAAAATATGTGCCTTTATTTTATTTTTTTAAATCAACTTTATTTTTTAAATGTTTTAGAATAACAGAAAAACTTAAAAGAAAGTTCCTATGTACCCCTCACCCAGTTTCCTCTGTTATAAATATATTCATTAGTATGGCATTTTTGTTCCAATTAATGAACCAATATTGATATATTGTTATTAACTGAAGTCCATAGCTGATTTAGATTTGCCTTGGTTTTCACCTAATGTCCTTCTATTCCAGGTTCCCATCCAGGAGGCCACAGTACACTTAACCACCATGTGTCTTTAGGCTCCTGGTGGCTACTTTCTTAGACTTGTTTTTGATATCCTTGACAATTTTGAGAAGGAAAGATCAGCCATTTTGTAGGATGCCCTATAGGACATAAACCAGTTTTATATTTAACTGACCCATATCCCATTCTAATAGTCTGCATTTTAAAATGCATTTTCTGAGGATATATCCAAATTTCTCTTCCTCTACTATTCTTGGATCCAATTTTACTATATTCCTGGTTCCCTCACTACTTAAAGAGTTCAACAAAATCCTTGAACACCTTCATTCTTTATGAGGTCACGGATTTTGAAAGTGATAGGTTGACCCTGAAATATGAAGAACCTCTTGTGCAGAGGGCTGTGTGGAAGCCATGGGATAAGCTTCCCTTTCAGCTCTTTACCTTCACCTGGAGACAATCAAGCAAGGGTAAGGATGCAACCTAAGCTTCACTATTGTTTAGGAAGGAAGCAAAGGAAACTGGCTTTTCTTCAGAAACCAGTGCAAGAACAAGGGCGGGCTCTGCAGAGCATAACTCTGACATCTCAGTCTATATGTTCCTCTGTTATATCACATTTACAGCTTCCCTCAAGTTCATAGGAGGAAAGTTTTTAAGAATGGGACCCAATGGGACCCTTCT
>NW_006287546.1:57510-60125 GCF_000327345.1 Myotis davidii | reverse complement strand
CCTATCCAAAGCAGGTCTATACTCAGAAACACATGAGTCGGGGGCTTATGTGCTTTTGTGTGAAGAGGGAAGTGCAATATCACCCATGGTGGGCTCAGAGATGCAATCATTTACAACATTAGCCACTTGCACATGCAATTAACTTACTATTCATTCAAAAAGTGTTTGTGAGTGCTTTCTTTTTTTAAATGTATTTTTATTGGTTTCAGAGAAAGGAGAGGGAGAGAGAGATAGAAACATCAATGATGAGAGAGAATCCTTGATTAGCTGCTTCCTGCATGCCACCTACTAGGGATTGAGCCCACAACCTGGGCATGATGCCTGACTGGGAACTGAACCATCATCTCCTGGTTCATAGGTTGATGCTCAACCACTGAACCATGCTGGCCAGGATGTGAATGCTTTCTTAATGTCAGATGTCAGTCTAGGTTTTGGGGTTTCAAGGCAGATATAGGTGAAGGAGTAAACAATTAAATAGACAATTAAAATACAGTAGAGCTCTGGCCAGGAGGCTCAGTTGGTTAGAGCGTTGTCCTATACGCCAAAAGTTTGTGGGTTTGATTTCAGGTCAGGGCCCGTTTGGAAGGCAACCGATTGATGTTTCTCACATTCATCCCTTTTCCCTCTGTCTCCCTCTTTCTCTCTCTCTCTCTAAAATCAATAAAAACATAAGGGGAAAAGATCAACCAAAGGATTTGTATGCATGCATATAAGCATAACCAATGGACACAGACACCAGGGGGATGAGGGCATGAGCAGGGGAGGAGGTTTGGGGGTATAAGGACATATATGTAATACCTTAATCAATAAAGAAAATTTAACAAAAAGCATATCCTCCAGTGAAATTTTTTAAAAAAATTCAGTAGAATCTTGAGGGTATTGAGGACACTAGGTGGGGAGGGTCCTTAACCACATTCTGTAGGAGATGACAAATGGAATGACCCCTCCAGATGAATAAAAAAGATGAAAAAATACTGAAAATAGTTTGAGACAAAATGAAAAGCACATGCAAAAAAGCACAAATGGAGAGAGGACTTGGCGTGTTTTGGTGATGGGGAAGTCAGGTGTTGGAGAGGCATATTTCAGAGTCTGGTGAGAAAGAAACAGACGTCAGATCATAAAGTGCCTTTAAAAACATCTTTAAAAAGCTTTGTTTTGATATTTCCTTAATACTACTTTTAACTAGACTTTAGCTAATGTAAGGAAGTACTTTAGGGTGCTTTAATCTGAAAAAGAGAAAACTTTTTTCGCTTTTACCTTTCCCCCTCTTTCATGAGCTTCAGACTTTGATTGGAAACATAGATATGAACTTGACCCTCATGGTTGGGCAACATGACCCACAAACCTAAAATAAGCTATGTGATTATAGGATCAGATATTAATCAAGTCATAAATTATTTTGCATGGGAAGTAAGCCAGCAATTGAGATTATAATGCATTGAGTAGGGGAGAGACTTGAGATGGGCAGAAATGATGGGCAGCACATTTAATGGCTGAAGAGAAAAGGAGGGTGTAATTAGGGAAAAGGTTTTAGAACTTGCATTTTATAACTTTTAAAAAGCAATTTTAAAAACTTTAATATTTTTAAAAGCAAATACTTTTTTGTTTCTAAGCAACAGGAAGGAGTCACTATAAACATATATACCACATATATTAAGGTGCACCATGTAAATATTAAAGAAAGACCATTACTTTAAAATATCTCTCCCCACCAAAACAACCCTCTACCAGTGCCTCAGGGCATTTTAAAATATATTTAAATTTACAAATATTTGCAATGCAAACTTTTTCAGGAACAAATCTACTTCAAAGAAATGTTTGTGTCAGAGGGCAACTTACCTCATGTAAAATTATAAATTTGCATCTCTAAATTTGTTAGTTTTATGACATCATTTTGAAGACTATATTTAGCATCGTTTTTTATTTTTTTAAATTATTTTAGGTTTTTTAAAAAATTGGGACATATACTTTTTTACCAGTGAGAAGGATTAACTGCAATTGATTTCTTTGAATAGTCTTTAGTTGTTAGGTAATAACTGAGCCTTTTCTCAATATAACTCCCCTAGGCCTATTAATTACAAGATTTCTTCTATTCTACACACACTGAGGATAAATAACCTCCTTACCAGGGCTGCCTCCACCTGCCCAGCAGGCATTGGAAGTGAAGTGAAGTGAAGGAGAAGACAGTTTAGGTTTCCCTTAATTAATTCCCTAATCTACTGCTGTTTGTGTTAAGAAAAGTCACTCACAAACTAGCTACAGAAAAGAAAAATTATTCAGTAAGAAATTTCAGTGAATTTAAGAACTGAGGTATCTACTGCAAAGACCCAAGACCATCTTTATTCAAGAATTACAGATTTCTTTAGAGTCCATCTGTTATCTGCATATCTCAGCTATCTTGGCAGTATATTGTTGAAGGTTATGGAGGCAAATCATTTCTACTTGTATTTTACAAGTAATCATTTCCATGCAAACATAATGCATGATATGAAATTTCCAAATTATATTGTATTTTTTATAGAAGCAGGATGAATTCTATCTATTGATCAACTAATTAATACATATATAAAATATCGATATGTATGTATATATTAGTATATGTAAATATATATATA
>NW_006287546.1:50778-57488 GCF_000327345.1 Myotis davidii | reverse complement strand
TGAAGACAGAGAAGAACAGTAAGGAACACTGGACAGTCTATCCAAAAATTTGCAATAAAGCTAAGAAAAAATGAACTTTGAACTTTAAAAAGTGCTAATTGATAAGGAAGAAAATCCCTAGATATTTTTTCTCATAAAATAAATCATAGGTCAGAACGAGTGAGAACTAGGACCCTAGTCTCCTCAGCTTCGGGGAAGAAATAATAATAGAGCTTATCTTAAAGATGGACTCAGTCTTCAAGAGTGAAGAAAAGAAAGTTCTTCTCTGCTTAAGGGTCAAAGAAAGAGATTTGAAGCAAAGCAAATAAATAAAAAGCCCCAGTACAGAGAGTAAAGGAGTTCATGCTCACTGCTAGAGGCAAGAGGAAACATTCAAAAGTCTTGTGGAAGGATGTGGCTTAGATGAACGTGTCTGGAAGAGTGTGCAGATGCACTGAAGTATGGAAAGGCTTATTTTAGCTACGACTTCTCTTAGGGCTTGAACTATGTGATGGAAGTGCAAGGTGAAAAGAAGGTTGAGCTGATAGAAGCACAGCTGAGGAAAACAATGAGGAAGATGTGGTTTTGATACCATTGCAATTAACTAGTTATTAAGAACAGAAAAGGAGCAAAGGGAAGGCCAAATATCATGACATGTCACTTGGGCAGCTTCACCAGGAAGCTAAAGCTTTCCACTCCCCAGAGAGCCACTGGTCTATTCCCTGCAGATTACTGGGGGAAGGGAGATATCAGTTTAACTCAGATGGGGACACTGAGACCTAGATAATAGGTCGATTTTTTGAAATAATTACTTCATAATTCTTCCCACATCTCTCTTTGTCCTTGATTATAAACATACTTATGACAGAATCCTATATTTCATCTTTGAATCTCCAGTTGCCAAGCATAGAACCTGACAGATAGTAAGGGCTACAAACTATTTGTGGAATGGATGCATGAATGAGTCAAAAATCATGGTAAAGTAAGTTAGAAGAATGTTAAGCTAGATGACATTTAAGTCTTATTTACTGGTCTCTTCTCTTAACCCAACGTAGAGACATAGATGTGAAACATCCGTCAGTTGCCTCGCATACCCCAACCTGGAATGGAACCCATAATCTAGGATCAAAGAAGTGGAGGGACATTGACATGTTTGGAGAGAAATGGAAATACATACAATAATGAAAGAGTAACATTTATTTAAAGCACAGAGCACAACTCTGCAAGAGACATTCTGTGAGATGCCAACCGATAAAGCCAAAGTGATCATCTCCAGGGTTTTTATCTTATAAAACTCAGGAGTAATGATTAAGACCACAGTGTTTGCAATCGCACCGCTGAGCTTCAGATCTTGGCTCTACCACTTTTACACTCTGTACAACCTTGGGAAAAGATTTAACTTCTTTGTGTCAGTTACCTGACCTGTAAAATGGGGATAGCAGTAGCACCTACCTCTTTGGATTGTTGTCATAATACAGTGCATTTGGAACAGATCCTGGCACGTGGTAATTGCTTAATAAATTTTAGCTGTTGCTATGTTAGAGGAAATACATTTTATGGCCTAGACAATACTAGGTATTATACAAAATTCAGTTTGCTAATTTAAGCTCTACATAAACTTAAGCAGCTTTGTGTCAAGTTTTCACTATAGATCCTATTGTAGGTTCTGTTTTTATAAGGAAGTACCAGGCACAACTCTAGTTTTTAGCTGCAGGATTTTTTGAAATCATGAATGCCTCCATTAAATTCTTCACCCAGGGCAAATTTGCTCCAAAACTACTTTTCCATATTACTTCCCTGATGTGCTGGAAGCTCCTATCCCATTTATATTATCACGGTCTTGGACACAATAGGAACATAAATGTTTAGAGAATTGATCTAACCTACTGATTTAAAAGGCCTTTATAAGGGTAAATTTCAAGACTTCCTTTTTTTTTTTTTTTTTGGTCTAGCTAGGTCTTTTCCACCACCCCCAACCGCTCCCCACTGGAGGCATACTGTATGAAAGAGACATAGAAAATATTCAATATAAGATAGAGACAATTATTTACCAATCCTGTTTATAGAAATGCAAGTTAAAATTTACTTTGTGCCTGGCCTGTGTTGCTCAGTGGTTGAGTCATGGGTTTGATTTCCAGTTGGGGCACATGTCCAGGTTGCTGGCCTGATCACGAGTGGCAGGTGTGCAGGAGGCACCCTATCAATGATTCTCATTAATGTTTCTATCCCTTTCTCCCTCTCCTTTCCCCGCTCAGAAATCAACAAAAACACATTATAAAAATTTTAAAATATTTACTTTGTAATAAGCCTTGTAAAGAAAGAAGTAATCATGTGGACCTTGAAGAATTCTAAATGCTTTATTGGGAAGCAGCTATGTAGTTGTTTATTCTTAATCCCCTAAGTGTGCTTGTAAATTGAAAACCAAGTGAGACATTTGTTAATAGCTAATAATGATTAGAGATTTAATGAGAGTCACTATGGTTCTCTCCACGTATTAGGTTGCAAGACTTTAATTGTAAATAAAGTGTTTAACTTGTGGTTAAAGTAAAAAAAAAAAGTCTTATTTACCAGAAAAAGTCTCATTTACCTGTTTCCATCCCCAAATTTACCTCTTATCCTAAGACAAAGCTCACAGATTCTAGGGTTCTTCTTATCTCTTCATCACCCTTCCCAACACACACACAAAACCACACACACAAAGTTGACAGATAAAATTTATTCACAGATAAAACATGTCTGAAATTTGACTGAATTGATCAACTAGATTAAATAAGTTGGGGAAAATTAAATCATGTCATGAAGAAACAGCAGAGTTTACCCTGCAGACTATAATTTTACTCCTACCATGTTGGAGCAGGGGGTGACAGTCAAAACAGTGTTCCTCAAACTGTGACTAATACCCATCAATGCTTTAAAAAAATCTATTTATGGGTTGGAGTGGACTTTAAAAATTTAATAGTGTTATGCCCAGATTTCAAGATCCCCAAGAAAACCACACCAGGGAGCCAGTCCGATGCAAAAGCAGAAGGTCCTTTATTGAGCTAGCTAACTCGACCCCGCCCTCCGGCAGCAATCGGAGGCAGAGTCCCACCCGTGAGAAAATCAGGGCCTTTAATAGGGGGGTGGAGTGAGGGGAGGGGAGCTGACTGTGGACCTGCCGATTGGCCAGGCGCAAGTCGGGTCTTGTTACACAGGATGTGGTCATCTCTATGGCGCGCATGTTCCTTGATTGTCATTGGTTAGTTTAAAGAAATCCCGGCTTCCGGGAAGAAGGTACTTTCCTGAGCACATGGTGACTGCTCCAACATGGTGGATCCAGGGTAAGACGGAGGGCATAGCCCTCGCCCTTTCAATAGAATAGAAGAATAGTGAAGAAGTGAAGGGAGAAAATCCATGAAACTGTGGATACACGTATATGTACAGTGACTATGTCCTGATCACATGGGTACTTGCTAAAAAGGTTTGAAAACACAGATGTAGAAGAATGCTAAAATAAATTACACTTTTAGAGTTAGGAGATATAATTTTTTCTAGGCTCAGAGAAAAGGAACAAGAGTTTCCTGCCTAATCATCTTTGGCAGACCATATCTAAGCTCTGACAAGTTATTAGCAGGCCAATTTTGTCAAATCATTGATGTGGTGTGACTGCAGGCATAGCCTCACTATAGAAAAAGCACTGCTTTTTGTGTGGTGGTTATTTTTTTTATATACTGTAAAACATCACTAGTTGCAGGGAAGGTCAGACTAATTCAGTTCTGTAACAGAAAAGCCTGTTCAAGAACACATTAAAAGAAAAGCATGTTCATTACTTTCTCACCCCTTGCCTCCCAGCTGACAGGGAAAGGCTTAACGCATCTGTTAAGTGCTTCACAGAATAACCTGGAAGCAAGTGTGAGGAGCACACTTATTATTTGAATGCAAATCATGGCTAGAATGGCTTAACAAGAATTTATTGACCTTCACTGAAAAAAATTACCCTTTGCTTTCTTAAAAGACCAATTTTCACATAGTTTACTATTAAATATGCTATGTCTGTATTTCATTTATGATTTTGTTACTTATGTTAATAATATTTAGTTAGCTACTGTATACATGTGTTCATTCATTCATTCATTCATTCTCTGTCATTGAATTTTGACAGTGTTCCAGGTTATGGGCTAAATGACAGGGAAAAGAATACATAATAAAAAAATTTATATGCATAGCCCATGGACACAGACAATAGACAGGTGAAGGCCTGGGGTGGGATGGGAGATGGGTGGAGGGAAGCAAAGGGGGGGAAATAAAGGACATCTATAATACTCTCAACAATAAAATACATTTAAAAAAATCATTTAATCTCATAAAAAAGACATGGGTTCTACCTTTAGGAAGGTTGCAGTTTAGTGGGGGGAGAGAGATAAGTAAATGAACCTGTGTGATGGGTTCTTGATAGGATGCTCTGGAAATATTGAGGGGAAACATTAAAATCAGACCAAGTGTAAGGAGAGCTACCCAGAAATGGTAATACTTCAGTTGAAAATTGAAGGATAAAGATTTTCTAGCCATGTGATGAAGGGGATAATTGATGGGGTCTAAGGTGGTGGAGTGGCTGAGGGAAGACCAGAAGGGTCAGACCATTTGGATTATACCCCACTCAACAAGTAGCCCCACACCACACTATTCCAGTAGGCTGTCAACTGGCTTCCATGATTCAGTTTCTTCCCCTCTGGTTTATCCTGCACTCTACAATCAATTTAAGATTCCCAAACTTTTGTTCTAATCTTGTCATTTCCCTCAGTGAAGAAAGATAAATATTATTCTAACAGCTAAGTTCCTTTCTGAAAGGCCGCATGTCTCTTCCTAACCTTGTCTTTTATTTTCATATGAATTATATTTAATTATATTCATCATTGAAACCCGTTCATTGACTGCCCATTCTGCTGTTCTTTCCTTATTTCCAAATATTTATCTCAAAATCTTCATCAGAGAAAGCAGTGATTATTAAACATGTATTTATACCCAATCCGTAGTTCCATGCCTCTTATTTCAGGAGAAAAAATATTTTCTTCTTGACCTTTACTATATGTGTTATCTCTCTGCATTTTGCTAGGTGATTTCATCCATATGTGTAACTTCAATTACTACACAATGACTGATGACTCTAAAAGCAATGTCTAGCTAAGATTCATCGCCAAAGATACCAAACTGCATTCATTTGCAGCTGCCCACCAGATACACCATCTAATTCTAAGAAACATGAATGAAATGAGAATCAGTCCTTCTTTTCAGCTTAAAGAAAATAGTTTGAATTAATGAAAATAGATTCATCGCCTGTTATTCATGCAATAATAAATGGTCATCAATGCCTGTTGAGCCCTGAGATCCAGGACGTATTAAATGCCGCTTCCTCTTTCATATACTCCTCATGACCACTCTTTGCGGAGGTACGGTGGCTATCCTAATTTTATAGATAATTAGTTTTGGAGAGGCTAAGTTACAATTTCCTCAAGGCCATTTTCTTCATATTTGGCAGAATTCAGTCACAAACACGGTTCTAATTATCATCCAAAATCCTTATTTTTAGACATCTCACTATACTGCTCTCAAATATAAAAACCCCTTTTAAGCATTCTGCAGTGATCTGTGTTCATCTCATTAACACTCCTGTGGGTCAATATGTTGTTCATCCTTCTATTTTGCCAAGTAGAAACTAGAACACAAGGAACATGAGGAGGGGGTTTCAAATCAAGTGTGTTCACAGAATAAATGGCAGATCTGGGAAGCAAATTTAGATTTAGGAATGCCCCTCATAGAGCATCATGAAACAGAGCACAGGCTATGAAAGTGAAATTTTAAAAATGTGAGTCTAACGTCTTATATATTCTGAATTTTTTAAAAAATTAAAGACTGTCTAGAATTCAGATATAAAATATTTATTTGATAGAATATAATTTTTCTAAGTTCTAATATAGAAAAGCTAGTAATTCTCAAAATCACTAATTAAGAGAGCTTGCCTTTATCTTTTCTAAATATATTTTTAATATGTTTTTTATTGATTAAGATATTACATATGTGTCCCTGTCCCCACATCACCCTCCACCCCCCCCGCTCATGCCCTCCGTGTCCATTGGTTAGGCCTCTATGCCTGCATGTAAGTCCTTTGGTTGCTCTTTCCCCTTTCCCCCCACCGTCCCCTACCCTCCCTCCAAAGCCCAGCAGTCCAATCAATGCCTCTCCGTCTCTGGATCAGTCCTTGTTCATCAGTTTATGTTGTTCCTTATATTCCACAAATGAGTGAGATCATGTGGTATTTATCTGCTCTCCAGTTCCATCCATGTTGTGGCAAATGGTAAGAGTTCCTTTTTCTTCTTCCTCTTCTTAAAGAACACCTTTCAGCATTTCATATAATGCTGGATTGGTGCTGATGAACTCCTTTAGCTTTTTCTAATCTGTGAAGCTCTTTATATGACCTTCAATTCTGAATGATAGCTTTGCTGTATAAAGTAATCTTGGTTGTAGGTTCTTGGTATTCATCACTTTGAAAATTTCTTGCCATTCCCTTCTGGCCTGCAAAGTTTCTGTTGAGAAATCAGCTGATAGTCGTATGGGTATTCCCTTGTAGGTAACTGAGTTTCTTTCTCTTGCTGCTTTTAAGATTCTCTCTTTGTCTTTTGCTCTTGGCATTTTAATTATGATGTGTCTTGGTGTTGTCCTCTTTGGATTCCTTTTGTTTGGGGTTCTCTGCACTC
>NW_006287546.1:31082-50118 GCF_000327345.1 Myotis davidii | reverse complement strand
TCAGTCCCGTCCCCAGAGGCTCTGCCTCTCAGAGTCCCAGCAACCGCTGCAAACCTCGGAGAGAAAGCTGCCCTCGCGTTCCGACCAATGCCAGACAGTCCTGCTTCTCCCATTTGAGTCTGAGTCCCTAGAGATTCGCCCAGATCTGGAGATCAGAGTCTGAAGCTCCCTCCCGTTTGTAAACAACAACCGCGCCCTGCGCACCGCCAGCCCGCTCCTCGCGCACTCCACACCTAAGAATTTCACTTTAGCACTGCGCCTCCTCTGAGTCTGGGTATGATATTCTCTTTACTCCTAGTTGCAGAATTTCCACTCAGCCAGCCCTCCTGTGGTTCTGGATGGTGTCCGTCCCGTGTTTCAGGCATAATTTGAATTGGTTGTTCGAAGCAGCAATCTCCGGCATTAACCTATGCCGCCATCTTGGTTCTCTCTCTAAATATATTTTTATTGATTTCAGAGAGGAATGGAGAAGGAGAGAGAGATAGAAACATCAATGATGAGAGGGAATCGTTGATTGGCTGCCTCCTGCACTAGGGATTGAGCCCTCAACCCAAGCATGTCCCCTTGACTAGAATCGAATCAGGAACCCTTCAGTCCGTAGGCCAACATTCTATCTGGCTAGGGCAGTGCCTTTCTCTTTTCAGCATTATCTTTAAATGAGCATCCTTAAGAACTATTCTCTTTTAGGACATTATGAAGCTACAACTGTTTCATGATCTGTTATCTGTGATGACAAAATGAAATATTACTGCACAATTTCTCTCTTATTCCCTAAAATGAGAGCTAACGGCTAAGACAGCTCCCACGAATAGGCTGATAACATGGGATTCAAATGACAGAAAGAGCAAAGACAACACATCAAATGCCTTTTACAAATTTAAGCAAAGAAAGATAATTTTGTTCCTGAATAATCATAAGGTCATAGAAAGAAACAATATTCAGTTGGTTGCTTACGGTCAAATAAAAATCAAGGTTTTTATTCGGTGGCTACATATCTATATCCTGATCCTATGAACTTTCTCACAGGGTCACAGAGGAAAAAATGTTGTTGACAAATCAAAAAAAGAAAGTCCCTACAGAACTAATGCTAAATGACAAAATAAACAGGAAGGAGTTAAAATGATAAATGTTAATGTTGAATAAATCTCTCCCAGTGATGGATGTTAAAGTCATTTATGGAAAAGTTTCTAGCTATTTTCAAAGGCCAAAAAAAATGTGATATAGTTTCTCACAATTTCCCCCAGAAGTAAGTGACAGGATTAAGAAATACATATAATAGCTAAATATAAGCTTTTTATCAGTATTTTCTTTTTGTCCCCAAAGAAAATATATTAAAATTCCCTAAATTATACTCCTCACTTATTGTTTCCAGAGCACTTCAAGTTCTGATTGATCCTTCTCTGCTTGTGTTTTTTTAATCCTCACCCAAGTATATGGTTTTTTAAAGTTGATGAGAGAGAGAGAGAGAGAGAGAGAGAGAGAGAGAGAGAGAGAGAGAGAGAAAGAGATCCATGTGAGAGAGAAATATAGATGGGTCTCCTCCCTGACATGCCATGCCCAGCTGGGGCTCCTATGTGTGTTTCTTCATATCAGCAAGCATCCTATCACTGGTGCTGCAGTCAACATTGTAGGTTTGGACTGAGAGTCTCTGGTGACTTCTACTCCTGTTTGAGTGTTTAGTCTGCCACAGGCTATGGGCTAAGAACTAATGCAGCCAGCTTCTGCTGCCCGAGGAATGACACCTGGCAGAAAGCTAGACATCTAATAGGTTCTCATTGTAATAATTTTCAATACAGCTTAGTAAGTGGCTTTCTGGTTATGCCCACATTATGTAACCAAATTATCCTTCAATAAGACGTTTTGTGCTTTTTGACTCTCACTTTAAAGTCATGTCTGCCTATTTTGATTTTTTTTAAAATTTAAAAAATTGTTTTCAATTACAGTTTACATTCAGTATTATTTTGTATTAGTTTCAGGTGTGCAGCATAGTGGTTAGACAATCTAAAACACATTTCAAATTGATAACATGGCATGGCATACCGCACAAATTGAAATGTGTTTTCAGAAGAGGTGACAAAATATTCCTTGAAAGCTATTCTTGAGTCTGTTGTTGAACATAATGGATTTAGATACTGATTAATAAATGAAAAGTCCAATTGTTCTGTCTGATGTAGTTTGAGACCTAGAACTGAAAAAAAAATATATTTTAAAGCCGTTACAGCAGGAACTCAGTGAGGTAACACTGGATTTCTAAAACATCAGGACATCAAATTGAATATAAAATGTAAGCATTCAAATTCTTAACACAGATACCGTTTTTCTTTTTAAAAACATCTTTAGCTCTGGCAAGTGGCTCAGTTGGTTGGAGCATCTTCCTGTACAACAAAAGGGGGTGGGTTCAAATCCAGGTCAGGGCACATATCCAGTTTTTAGGATCAATTCCTAATCAGGGTGCATGTGAGAGGTGGCAGATTGAGGATTTTCTCTGACCTCTTTCTCTCTCTCTCTCTCTCTCTCTCTCTCTCTCTCTCTCTCTCTCTTTCTCTGTCTCTATTCTCGCCTGCCCCACCCCCTTCCTCTCTTTATCTAAAATCAATGGAAACATACTTGGGTGAGGAAATAAATAAATAAATAAATAAATAAATATCTTTAATAACTTGCTATGACTTCGTATCCAAAATGTCAGCCATAATGCTGATATGTATGCTTTTGAAACCCCAGTGCTTACATCTTGAAAACAATTACTTACTCAATAGCTATGGTCTTTAGAAAAAATATGAGCCCTCACATATAAAAAAAATTATACCATCAATACACATTAAGGCTAGTAATTATTACTTTTTAAAAATCTGATTCATTTGGGAAGCTGATTAATGTTCATGAACCTGTGCTTAGAAAGATTTTCCTTTGAGAGAATCTTTAGTTTTTAAGTCAAGTTCCATTGATTTATCATCAGTTCAAACAATTGTCTCTCAATTTCTTGGAAAAGCAGTAGTGGTTCTGCTGATCAGCCATTGCTCTTACTAGCCACGGAGAGCTGTCCACGGAGCAGTCTCCCTTTCACTGCCTCAGAGAAAATGAAACTGACTCAATTCTAGAGGTATCTCTTTGAAACCTGCATGACAACATTGCAACAAAAGATAATCCTAAAATATGGAGTATATAGTCAATTTATAGCCAAGAAAGATAAATTCATTTGAGTTCAAACTAGCTATGCCATTAGTTACTGGTGCTGTTGATAGCTGGATTTATCCAGATTTGGTTCATCAAAGAAAACTGGCGACTAGCACTTACCAAGAACTAGGTATGTTATAGGTGCTTTATACATACCACCTAGAATTTTCAACACATTCTAACTAGTTGGCATTATACCTAGTTCTCAGATGAGGAGATAGGATCAGAAAGGTCTAAGTAACTTGCTCAAAATCACAGTAACTTTTTGAGGTAGGATTCAATCCCAAGGTTGTATTTTTATAGAGGCCAATCTCAAAAACAGTCCTGATAACTTGGAAATACTTGAGAAATGGCTAGGTAGTTATATTAAGCAGGGTTTTTCTCAGAAACAGAGCCAATAGAGGGTATGTATACTGGGGTGGGCAAAAGTGCATTTACAATTGTTTGTATGGAAAAAGACATGCAGGATATAATTACTACAATAGCTTTATTAACTCAAAAGAATGTCACAATGCAACTGTGAAGCTACTTTGGCCTACCCCTGTATATATGCTCTCTCTCCATAATCTCTTTCTATATACATTTACATCTACATATATATCTATAGAGATAGAGATGCAGATGTAGATATAGACATATAGATATAGATGCCTGTATATAGATCTACATATAGAGATAAACATATTCATGTCTAGAGAGAGAGACAAAAAAAGGAATGTAAAGGAATTGACTTACAAAATTATGGGGGCTGACAAAAACAAACTCTACAGAGCGGGCAGGCAAGCTGGAGACCCAGGAATGAGTTGATGCTACAATTAGAGTCTGAAGATAATCTGGAGGTAGAATTCCCTCTTCCTCAGGGGATCTCAGTCCTTTCATTCCTTCAACATTAGAGAGTAATCTGCTTTACTCAAAGGCCACTGGTTTAAATGTTAATCTTATCTAAAAAATACCTTCACTGCAACATTTTCACAGTAATAGTAACAGACTAGTGTTTTACCAGAAACTTGGTACCAAAGCCTAGCTAAATTGACACATTAAATTAACCAGTACAATGATCATTAGACAGAAATGTAGTAAGATTTCAAGAATCTGATGCGTGATTGACAGTGTTGGGGTCTTCGTGAGGTTCTGTGATATTATTATTCTACATGTGAGGCAAAATGCAGTTTTTATGGATGATTACAATAGAGCCAGGAGATATGTCCTTAAGAAGTCAACATCAAGTAAGAGAATCCCCAGCAATACAAAGAAGCTCATTAAAGGTGAAGTTCATGAAGTGGCCTTTAGATTTCTTATAAATAGATTATGAACACTTGCCAATGATTTTTGGTCTTGAACTCTTTCCTGAACCATAGTGGCTGGCCAGTTTTCAGGATAAGGAAGCAGGGATCAGAAAGGTCAATGCCATAAGTCAACATGACGGAGGCTAAACTGAGATGTATTATCTAACTCCCAGTTTCTTTCCTGCTGTCTTGGTTTCTGCCTCTGCTTTATCTTTTCAATGCAGTTGAGTTAACTGAGTGATTCTGGGCATGAAATCAAAATTTGTGTATAAGTCTGCCTCGGACTTAGTCTAGTGGAGTTGCAGAGCTACTTAAATATTCTGGACCAAATTGTTTTGGTCTGTGTGTGTTCATTGTACACTCAGTTTCAGGAGAGCACAGGCAGGGAAGTAAGGAAGGAAGACCTTGCTTAACAGGAGGTCCTGCACTGACTCTGGTGTGACAGATGTTGCAGTCAGATGATCTCTATTAAGTCCATGATCTAACCTTGACCTGTGATGATCCCATTGAAGAGGGCTTTTTGCTTGTTGTCTGGGACTCACTGATGAAACCTACATCTAAAGTAACAGAGTTCAAGTGTAGAGTCAATTTACAGCAAATCGTATCTCTGCCTGCTCCAAAATTATTCCTCCAAGAACTCCCAGTGATGGTTGGAAAATAAACAATCCTCTTTTATTTCCAACCAAATTTATTGTGCCACCTGGTTTATAGTCTCCTCATCTTGCTAAAGGTCCCAAATCATGACCAGAAGAACAGCAACAAATTTTTATTAGCAAGGCTTTTTATAAACAATTTTAATTTCCTTTTAAAATAAGTGAGCCATTAATAATCAAGCCTGTCTTCTGAATAATAAATCAGCTCCCAGCACATTAGAGCGTCTAATGTAAAGATAAGATTTTAAAAACCAAGTTACTTAAAAAACTGAACAGAAACTTCACACCTGAAGATCATCTTAGAAATGTGCAAAATGCAGACACATTTTTAACAAATATAGAAATAACATCCACACATTGGAAATAGAAACCGAGAAACATGAAATCTTACGAAATAGCAATAAACTTCTGAGATGAAAAAAATTAAATGCCCCCCCAAAAAAACAGAACGGTGACTTTTAATCATTCTAATGCTGAGATGGCAAGACATTTGCTATCTTTTCTAACACATTAATTTTTATATGAAGACATTTCAAGAGTCACTCGACTGAAAATATTAAATTTAAAACATTAAAGATTTTTCTTAGGAGGGAGGCTTTGCTTAGAATGATGAGATTTAATCACATTATATTCATTCCATTGCCCCATCTCACACTTGCCAACCTCCAACTTTTTCCCTCATGGCAATTATAAGTATCACGAACTTTATTGTAGCAAGAAAGAAATAAGTAGGAAGCAATAGAGGGTCAAGTATTAAACTGGTCAACATGCTAGTACGTTGAAGTGTTTGACTGCGGCAGATGTGTAGGTGAAGAAAGGACATGTGGGTAGCCTGGGAGGTATCATGGGAAATGAAAAATTTTCATGAAGAAAATCAAGTGTGCAATGGATTCAACTGGCATATATCGATAGAGTAGCAAATGTCCTATTTATTAGGCTTTCAGTAAATAACAAGTGAAAAAATTTTTTTCAATTTTTCAAAATTTTTATCTGTATTCTACAGTTTGTTAATGTTAACCTAAGAATGAACACTAATAATTACTACAGCATAGCTTATTGGTTGAGCATCAGCCTATGAATCAGAAGCTCAGGGTTCAATTCCCAGTCAGGGCACATGCCCAGGTTGTGGGCTCGATCCCCAGTGGGGGTGTGCAGGAGGCAGCCAATCAATGATTCTCTCTCATCATTGATGTTTCCCTCTCTCTCTCTCTCTCTCTTTCTCTCTCTCTCTCTCTCTCTCTCTCTCTCTCCCCCTTCCTCTCTGAAATAAATAAAAATGTATTTTTTTAAAAAAAAAATGAACACTATAGTCACTCAGATAAAATTTAAGGAAAAATGAAGTAATTTTCAGGACTTCTTTTTTTTTAAATATATTTATTGATTTTTTTACAGAATGGAAGGGAGAAGGATAGAGAGTTAGAAACATCGATGAGAGAGAAACATTGATCAGCCACTTCCTGCACAACCCCTACTGGGGATGTGCCCTCAACCAAGGTACATGCCCTTGATTGGAATCAAACCTGGGACCCTTCAGTCCGCAGGCCGACACTCTATCCACTGAGCCAAACCGGTTAGGGCAAGGACTTCTGATGATTACTTTAGCCATCAGCTTGAAAAATCCAAGCAGTAAGCAAGTCCAATTCTTTTTTATTACCCAAATCTCTTTTACCATGCTCTGACTTCTCGTTCCCATTGTCCTTGCCAAAGTTCATGCAAGGCTGGTCCACTGCACCCCTCCAGGGGGCAGCGTTGGTATGTGCTCCAGTGAATGCAACTTCCCTTGGAGTCCCTGGAGGGGAGCCCCAGGAGCAGTGCTAGGGCCCTGATCTTCATTGTTACCATTCCTTCCTGGGGCTCCTGCTACTTTCAATCTGGTCACCTTCTTTCTGGCTTTTTTCCATCTAAATCTACTTTCTAAACTGACACAATAATTCTCTTTCCAAAATGCAACTCTGACTGTTCTAAGTCCTCATGTTACTCATCCCTTCCCTCCTTTATTTATTTATCAAAAACCTATCCAATTCCCATATACTCATATTTTTTATAAAAAACCACTGTATTGCGCACAATAACATTTTGAACATGCCGTAGCTTTTGTACTTCATCTCAACAAATAGTTGATCATTATATGTAGGAACTTTGGCAGACTCAGGAACCCCCAGAGCCTTCTTGACAGGACCGTCCCCATCTCTGTGGACTCCCAGCCGCTCCCCACCTTGTACATTATGTGACAGCATTTCAGAAGGGTCTGCAGCTATTTCCTGTAACCTACGAGGCTGTTCTCTGACTCAGCTTTAGCAAGTGCTCTTGCTTCTGCTGAAGTGTCTTTTCATTCTTCAAGACTGATGAGAGAGTCTGCAATGTCAAGCTGCAAGGGGCAGGGGTTTTTGTTGTTCCCTGAGCTAGTCCAAGCACCTAGAACGATGCCCTGCACATAACAAGCACTCAATAAATAATTGTTGAATAAGTGAATGAACACATAAATGAAGGCCCATTCCATACTACTTCCTCTGTGAAACAATGGAGGGTTTCTTACACACTCCAACAGCGAAAAGGGGTGACGTTGGGGAGGCTCCAGGGGACTCTAGGGGCTTCCCAGACCAGAGTGAGCGGAGCCACTGCCAGGAACTTTCCCAGGAAGGCTTTCCTGAGGACTGAATCATGCAAGAAGGAGGAAGTGGTAAGCATTAGGAAATGGGGTTCTGGAAAGTTGTGCGTGTAGGTTTTCTGATGTACTAATCACGGAACAATTTTCACTTCTACTGTGCTCACTTGATCTTACCCGTCTATGACTGAACTTCTGATGAATCGCATGAAACATGAGCATCCTCTGTAAGTAGGATGTACACATGCACAGTGAAATGGAAACAGGAGGAGGGCATAAAATGAAAACAATGTCAGGAAAGGTGCGAATCTATGACAAACGAAGTCCATGAAAAATGCTAGACAAAAAAAATAGTCTTTTTTTGTTTGAAGCTACAAGAACAAAAAAGGCATGGGTTTTGGGAAATATGATGTAATGATGGCCAAAGGCAAAACTGTGCAGCTTTCATTTCACTTTAATGTCTTCGGCTGAGAAAGGTCCCAAACTGTAAAGGGTAGGGAATATTTAAAACACCAGTTAAATCAATTTAAAGTGTTACGTGTATGAAAATTATAAGTGAATATGTTAAATAAATTGTGTAGTCTCAGAAAAACTTTAAGGGTTTTTTGTTGTTGTTGTTGTGTTTTGTTTTGGCTTTTTTGATTTTGATTGAAGAATAGCATACATTGCAAATCTTCTGGAATGTTCAGAAACTATAGACTATTAGCCAAGATATACAATTAACTCTTTTCAGTGGATTGTCTGTGAGTATTTAGAAAAGAAAGTGATGATAGTGGGTTTACAAAAAACATGTCATACCAGATGAGACCAATTTAAAATTTTTCATTAGGATTATTAAGCACATGTTTCATATATACCTGATGCACTTGATGGTTACTCTTGCATCCGCATGCCTGTGATATGGAAATGTTGAAGGAACAGAAGATATTTGGGATTATCAGACTCACAACATTGAGATTCCCTCTGCTGTTTAATTATCTGAGGCCACTATGGAGTTCTGAAGTTAGCATGCCCATGTCCTTAGATCTGTTTTGCTCACCATGCTTATTAGTAATTAAAACAAAGGCAAGAAACACAGGCAAATCTACTTTCTGTGTGAAAATATTTGAGGAATATTTCTTATACTGTAGTGTACACACTGTGATGCCTATAACTTATTTTGGATTATCTGGGACATTGAATAAAGGCATGTTTGGGGAGTTATATCCAATTAACCATGCTAGTTGACACGTAATATTTACGATTGTTGAAAACACTTCTATTATTATATTGTTATTTAGGTATTAATAAGATTTTTTTAATATTATGATACTTCATGGACTACATTAAGATTTGCAGATGAGAGGCCATCTTTATGGCCATTACAATCACGACTAGCATCACTAAACCTTTGAACACCTCTCTGTGGGTGAAGCTCTTCTAACTGTGTAAATTAGTTTGCCCAATCCTGCTGTATAGGTTTGTCTTGTGCTACAGCAAAGCTTTGGTAGGGATATCATGGAGAGGAAGCTGACAAATATAGAAACAACATTCTAATATTGCAGGAATTAGCAAGAAAAACTTTTTTAGGGTTTACTGTCTATTAGTGGAACACATGTTACAGGACTCAGAAAGGAGGCACAGTAGGGGCAGTAGGCTTAGGAGAAATGAGCCAGGTAATAGTCATCAAATATAAAAGGAAAAACAATTCACTCTGCTTCTCAGAAAGACAAGAATGTGATTTTGAAGTGAACTCTCAGCAGATTGGAAAGCACATATCTTGAAATGGGAACCCAGTTCTGGAATCACCTCCCAGGTGATTGTTAACGGAGAACATTATGCAATAGCATGCTTAAAAATACTCACCTAATTGGTAAAGCATTTTGTGGTTTTGAAAGTGCCTCCACATACGCTACCGATTTAATATTCACAATAACCATATGAAGGATTATTCTAAATCCGTTTTACAGAAGAGGGAATGAATGCAGGGGAGTTTGAGGGCCTTGATGTGAACTAAGACCAAGCCACTCCCATGGTGACATCAGGGCCGAGGCCCAGGCATGGCAGGCAGATCTGGCCATAGTCTCCAATCCATGCTTATCCACCAGCAAACTGCATTCTTGGCAAAGCACCCGACCTCCCAAAGCACCACGCTCCTTCTTCTAAAATGATAGGGTGGAGGAGCTAAACATGACTACAGCAAAGTCACCCAATAATTTTATATAAAAAATTATGCTTATTTATCAAATTATTCCTGTTTATTTCTCTATTATTGTAAATACTGAGTCCAGACAAATAATATACAGGTTATAGCTGTTTTTAAAATTATGTTTATTTTGCCCTAACCGGTTTGGCTCAGTGGATAGAGCGTCAGCCTGCGGACTAAAAGGTCCCAGGTTCGATTCCGGTCAAGGGTGTACCCTGGTTGCGGCCACATCCCCAGTAGGAGGTGTGCAGGATGCAGCTGATTGATGTTTCTCTCTCATCGATGTTTCTAACTCTCTATCCCTCTCCCTTCCTCTCTGTAAAAAAAATCAATAATATATATATTTTTAAAATTATGTTTATTTCAAAGGTTTAGCTTATTCATCTTAGTACTAAAAGTTAGTGATTCTGAAATACCATAGTATCATAGAAGACATAAAGTAGCATACTGACTCATATGTCTTCATTTTTCCTACCTGAACCCAATCTAAGGGCTATTTCCTAATAAGGTTTTAAGAGAAATCCCTGGTAGCTTATTGACTTTTTGGTTCATTTTTACATGACCTTCCTCTTGGAAGTTCTGACCCTCATCTTAATTTCCAAATCAAAAAAGGTGGTTGTTTCAATAAAGGATATCTCTCTCACATTTTTTCCCTCTTTACAAATCTTCTAGTGCAGTTCTAGAAAAAAACTAGTACAGGCTGTTCACTGTTATCAAAAGCAGCAAATCCATCCCTAGACAGTTCAAAAAGAGGCAACATCTATAGGTACAACTTTAAAATACACATAGAAACAGCACTATTTTAACTTTCCATTCTTGGTATATAATATTTTTATATTAGCAAAGAGAAGGGCTATGAAAACTTTTAAAGGAGGTCAGCAGTTACGTTCCATACTCTCACTTGATTTGCCCTAACTGAAGGGCATTTTCAACACAATGTGAACAGCTTTTTTTTTTTTAGCAAACAAATTCTTAGAGATGCTTCAGTTCTCTGGTTTCAATGTATGGTGAGTGGACACATATGTTAATGAAGTGTGTTTACTACCAGAGCTGATGCTGAAATGAAACCACTGGCTACCCTTCCATGTTCATTTCTACCTATGCTGTTGGTACACCAAATTGATTTTCATTTTCATCTTTTATATGCGTATACATCGTCTTTTTCTCTCACCCTCCATTCTTCTACCCTAAGGAAACAATTCACCATGACCTTGCATTGCATGCTCAGCCCTACCCTACCACCTGGAATATACCTCTGCTCCCAATCACACCTAATGCTACAGGAAATCTTCCATCTTATGAACCATTCCCTCAGTTCCTAATCTCAAAATTTTGCATTTTGTTAGCTGATACTCTAAGGAAAAATAATTAAAAATATTATCTCTCTATATATAAAAGCCTAATATGCAAAGTGTGCCCTTTGGAGTTCGACCTGGAGTTCAATCGCTCGCTATGACATGCACTGACCACCAGGGAGCAGTGAGGAATGAAGGAAGGCCCCAGCTGGCATCTGGCAGCTGGGGAAGGGAAGCCCCGGCTGGCAGCCAGCAGCCGTTAGGGACCCTGCCCGTGCATGAATTTTGTGCACTTGGCCTCTAGTTTTACATATAATGACTTAGGGCTCTAAAAGGGGCAGATGGCTCCCTCAAAGGGTTTCATTGAGGCGAGTTTAATAAAGCCGCTTTTTGCAGAAGTTGAGACAGGGTTAAGAGAACCTGTGAAGGAGGTGAAGATATGAGGTGCTGAGTACCATGGGAAGGTGTGAACACTCTGGTAAAGGTATGAACCATATTTCTGGGACCTCGATGGAAATGGTAAATAATTCAGCCACGGTGAGAACTAAAACTATGGAGGAGGCTCTGATTAGATCAAACCCACAAGGAGGCAGAGGACCAGTGAGCCCCATGGGTTTACAGGTCAGTCTCCTGAGATATAGAGTAGTGCAGGAGGGAGTAAAGAATGGTCTTGGGATAGGGGGACAGTGGAGAATAAACAGCACCTACCTAAAGGAAGGAATACTGGAGACTGAATGTTTTGACCCAAAGAATTTTTCCCCCTAAAAATGGAGTTTCAGGCTTGAAAAAGACCCATTACTGTAGGACAACACTTCCTAGGAACAGGCTGAACTTATCCCAAAGTTTGCTTAATGCCCTTGAATATGTACAAATATCAATGTAGTAATAACTAATTTCTTGAATTGTTCAATTCATATAGTAATCTTAATTCCCACTGGAAATCCTAAAATGATAAAGTGATTCAAGCTAATACTGAGATTTGACTATCATAAATTGTAAGAAGCACCAATGTGTTCCTGACAATAGCTAAGGGAGATCATAAAACATAATTTTTAAGGGCAATGCAGCCATACTGTAAAAGCCATGAAATCACAAGCTGTAAAGTGTTTGGGTTTCCTCTCCCCCTCCCCAAATCAAATTCTACAGATTGTTGGGTTTTGAGCTAAGTGAAAGAGAAAATACCACACAATTGAGTTTCTCCTCTATGACTTTTCTTTAATTTTTTAATTTTGAAGAAACAATCTTTTCTTTGAGAAAGTTGCAAATATAGATCATAAAAACATTTTGTCCCCTGAACTATTTGAGAGCATGCTGCCAATAAGATGCCCCATTGCTCCCTCATACTTTAGCTTGTATTTCCTGTAAACAAAGGCACCCCTATATAGTCACAATGCAGACATCAAAATGAAGAAAATACTATCATGCCGCACCACGATCCAACCCTCAAGTTCCTTCCAATTGCTCAAAAATTGTTCTTGTAGAGCAAAATATTTCATTTCAGAATCGCCCAAGCATTTAGTTGTTATGATCTTTCAGCTCATTGACTCTGGAAGGTTCCCCAGTCCTTCCTTGACTTTCAAGATCTTGAAAGTTTTGAAGATTACAGATCATTTATTTTGTAGAACATTCCTCATGATTGTTAGCTGATACTCAAAAAAAAATGGGCTTGCCTGAGGTTTCCTCATGATTGAATTCAGGTTATATGTATTTGGCAAGAATAGCTCAGAGCATGTTGTATTCTATGAAACTTCTCTGCTCAGAAAAGTCATTTTCCCTTTGACAATTGATAGTTATTGTGTGTGTGTATATCAGGGAGGGGAGTGAGATTATATGAAAATCTTATTCCTCATCAAACTATCAATGTATTCATCCTATATAATAAAAGCTTAATATGCTAAGTGTCCGGTCGTTAGGTCATCCATTCAACCAATCGAAGTGTAATATGCTAATGATATGCTAAGGCTGCTCAAACGCTTGCTATGACGTTCACTGACCACCAGGAGGCAGGCAGTCAACTGTTTGACCTGTTGATATGATGTGCACTCACCAGGGCAGACACCCCGACTGATAGGTTAGCTTGCTGCTGGGGTCCAGCTGATTGGAGCTGAGTGAGAGGGTCTGGACATGCCCTGGAGGCCTCCTGTGGTCCCCCCCACCCCCCTGCTGGTCAACCTCCCGCTTACCTCCTTAGCCCCAGTTGTGCTCTGGTGGGGTCCCTCAGCCTGGCCTGTGCCCTCTCACAATCCAGGACCCCTCGGGGGATGTTAGAGAGCTGGTTCTGGCCCGATCCTGCAGGCATAAAGGGCTAATATGCAAATCAACCGAACTGCGAAATGACCGGTCGCTATGATGCACACTGACCACCAGGGGGAAGATGCTCAATGCAGGAGCTGCCTCCTGGTGGTCAGTGCACTCCCATAGGGGGAGCACTGCTCAGTCAGAAGTCTGGCTCATGGCTGGTGAGCACAGTAGCAGTGGCAGGAGCCTCTTCCACCTCTGTGGCAGCGTTAAGGATGCCCAAGAGGGCTCAGGCTGGGCTGAAGGACCCCCATCTGAGTGCATGAATTTCATGCACCAGGCCTCTAGTATATACATGATACAGTATGAACTCATAGATTCTTTTTATGTGGTGGTAAGAATCAGTTATTATCATTATTTTTCCATTGATTTTTAGAGAGGGAGGGAGGAAGGGAGAAATGGAGGGAGGGAAGGAGAGAGAGAGCGAGAGAGAGACATTGATGTGAGAGAGACACATTGATTGGTTGCCTCCCACATGCACCCGACTGGGCAGGGATTGAATCTGCAACCCAGGTATTTGCTCTTGACTGGGAATCATTTAAGCGCTGGGCAACACCAGCCAGGGCTATTATTATTATTTTAATGCCCAAACTGTCCCAGATGTGGCCACTGGGAGCCTCTTTAAGATGATGTCTGTGTCACTCTCATATGTTCCCACAATTTTTTAAGGGCATGTCTTCACTTTCTGGCACAAGATGTTAGAGGCTCTCACTGTGTACTCTCCTTGCCCTGGTCTTGGAATCAAGCATTTCTTCCAGAAGCTCTGGCTCCATATACAGAAGAATAGTATTGGAAGCCAAGTCCTGGGGACAAGTTGTGCTGGTTGTTTCTGTGGAGTCACTAATCTTAGTCCCCTGTTAGTGGACAGAAATAGGTAAGTAAAGTAAGAAAGATATGAGATAATTTCCTCACTATTAGGAGAAGAAAAATATAACTGTATATATACATTTGCATCTAAATCATTTCATATCATTTTCTTTATATTAAAAATGATGCTTTTACCTTGATGTCTCATTCCTAATGCAACTGTACAGCAGCCTTTCTAGTTTTCCTTTTTTTCATATTTGTAATTCTTCTCTTCCAACAGTGAGGAACCGATCTTATGAAACCTTTATTTACTTATATATTAATTCCCCTTTTTGTAGCTAGTCTTCTGTTGTTGTCAACATCCCTTCTCCACTCAGGCTGTGACACTCCTGCTAGGCCAACCGACACACGGAAGTCCTCCTCACATTGCTTGAGCTTCCACACTCACCCTGGACTTCCTTATTTCCTCAGGTGAATGCCATCCTGTCTCCACATGATCTCAGGTCCCTGCACTGCGCTGCTCTACTACCAGGTACCCTCACCGTGTTTGAGTTCCTGTGAGGGGCTGGCCCCTCCACCCCATTATGTGGGTTACCCTCCTCACAATCAAATAGCAGAGCAGTAAAGGGTTGATGCGTGGGACCATTGCATATAAACTGTTCTTAGGGCCATTGCTTTATGCTGGATGATAATCATATTGAAAATAATTGCATATAACTTTGAACCAAAAAGACCCATCACAAAAATCTCCAGGTTAGTAATGGTACTAGAAGCTGTTTTTATCTATTGAATAATTGCATTGAAAAGTGAATTTTTATCTTTTAGTTTCTACATCTGCATGATGGGAATATTATTCCATAACAATGGTACAGTCGTGGGGCTATCCCCACTGTCTTACATACAAAAATCAACCTTTGTGAAATACAAATGTTTTAAAGGGAATCTTATATTCAAAGAAGATTTTTAGGTATAATATTAATTACAAAAGAATCTTTTTCTCTTTTTAAATAATTTCCACACATAAATTGCATGCATTCATTTTTTCACCTATGTTTGTGGTTTTGTGTTGAATGCTACATCTAATCATTCATCCTCAAATGTCTGGATTTTGGAAATACTTTCACCCAAAATTTCACTTGCTGTGACAGCATTATTTGTCTCTGGTCTCAGTCAAATGCCACTTAAATAATATTGCCAGAAATTTTTTAAAAGTAGCATTCTTATTTTGTTTCTCTGCTCATTATTCTAAAATCTTCTGCCTTTAAGGATAAAATTTTAGGGAAAATCCTTTGGCCCCAATCAGAAGACACATTTTTCATTGTTACCTATTTTGGAGGAAGAGGAGAAACTCCCATGCCACCCATCATTTTGAACTGCACCTGTACCTGCGAGGTCAGTTCAATAGGAGGACTGAGTAGATACATTTATCAATGTTCCCATTGTGATGGTAACCTCTAGGAGATAATGGTCTGTGTTTTTTAAAAACAGACAATTAAACTAGCTTGATTACAAGTGTGGTTATAGTGCTTTTGACCACAGCCTGGAACATATTTTACTGTCCTTTCCTTATATTTTATGGCCAATACTTTTGAACAAAAATCCATCTCCAGCCAGTATTTTCCATCAGGTGGAAATGGAGAGGAACCATGGCCAGGCTGCTAGCGAGAGAAGGTTCTTCAGGTCAGCACACCTGAGCTTCCAGCTTCATTGTTCAGGCAGGGAATCACCCAATTTCCCTGCATTGCATATTTTCTCTTCTTTAAACTATACATTTTAACTGTACTTTTATAAATGGCTACCGTACAAACTGACAAAGGCCTTGGGGAAAGTTAATGTTTTGCTATTATTAACTTATCAAGCAACCACAATCCCAAGGCATTCTTTCAGGCAATAAACCATATTCCTTTTGCTGTTGACTCGCCCTTTATTTTTATGGCCCATTAACCAGTGCTGAATTAAAATCGAATTTGTATAAATGATATAATGCTCATATAAATAGTCTTGCAATCTAGCTAGTCATCTGAATATTCAGTGTATTGCAATGCCCAGATACGTTTATGAATCAAACACAAGCGTAGATTTTAAATCATTGATGGTCAAAAACATTCTTATTTTAAAACCGATAGCCAAAAATGGGAGTGAAAAGATGTTAAAAAGTGCAAAAGAAGATATAGTGGGCACAAACTTTAGATAATGTTTCATAACACAACAAAGTAGGAATTTGTGGCTGCATGAAAGCTGTGCTCTGTGTTGGCAAAAGTAAAGATTATGACTTCGTGCTTTGTTTATGTAATTGTGCCACTTCATACTGACATTGAAGGTTTATGTACTAATTTTTCCACTTCTCAGTACTGATACCATCAAGATATACTAAAGATTTTCTGTGTGCATCCCCTCACTATCTTAAAAAACACACACACACAAACAGAATTTTTAAATGGAAAAATTTCTGTGATTCTAATGAGATGTTTGGAGTTCTCTGAAGCACTAATTATAATAATTTGATTCTCATTCTCTTCCTCAAGTAATAAGCAGTTCTTATTTTTGAGAGGAGAATTTAACTCCTTTATTTCCTTTTGAATAAAGGAGGTGAGCCTCTCAGCCCCTATAGGGCTTTCCACAGAGACCCCCTCTGGCCTGGCCCAGCTCGGCCATGTGACAGAAAGGTGGGAAATGTCACTTGAGGTTCATGCAGTCAATTAGCAAAGTCATCAGGAAGTAGAGAGTTTTCTCAGAACCAATTGCTACAGTACTGTGATGCATCCTACTCCCAAATATTTCTCTCACATTGCATAAAGTGTGTCATTTCACTGTGTGCTGCTGCAAGGAATTTTGCCAAGCAGACATCTATTCAGCTGATATGCTATGCTTTGAAAAGAAGAGGAGGCCGTGTGATAGAAAGATAGGGGCTTGGAGTCGAATGAACTTGGCCTCAATCCAGACTGCACCATATAATGTACAGGCTCACTGAACTCTTCTGTAAAAGGGAGGTGATGGTACCTATCATTGGGTTTATGGTAGCAATTAAATGAGGTAATACATGAAATGCAATATGATGCGTGGACATCCCAGATGTCCAAGACCTAGATTACTATTAATAAAATAAAGACAAATATGGACAGCTTCAGGTATTGGAATCTTCAGTTGGATTAATGTAATCTTTTGCTCTTTTCTGGGCTTCTAGTGTAATTAATCCAGCTGGGTACATAGGAATGTGAGGAGCAATGCCTCTCAGTACTCTCAGACCCATCGCCCCCTTTTAAAACTATAAATAGCTTTGCAATGCTCCGTTTATTATCTTGAAATGAAATCACAGGTCCTATAACCTAAAATTAGATACTTAAATTTTTTAAATGCCCTTATTATGAACAGAATCAAAAGTAAAGTAACTTAAAATAAAGTAATTCACATTTTAGAGAGTAAAGGCTTGACTCAGGACCACTACTGTAAAAAGTGAAACGGACCCTCGCCCCTTTGTGTAGACTCTCCATGAATACAGTTGATACAAATTCAGACTGACTAAGATGTTTCATGATGGCGATGTCAATACCCTGAACAACATCATGGGATTTGCTGAAACTGTGACTAATTTTTGGAAACTACAAGGGGAAAATAAGTTCTTCCCTCAATTTATACGCAACTGTATTGTTGGGAAAGACTATTTATATTAAAATTTTCCCCAAAATAATCGTCATTCACAATTTGTTTTTAGGTACAAATAATTATCAGCTAGGTTTTGTTCTCTACATGAGAGCTGGGAAGACACGAGGGAGTTGGGACTGTTCTTCCTTGGTCAGGGCTATCGGTGCTTTACAAGAGGTAGCCTCCCAGGTTCCTATTTGCTAAATTCTCGTAGAGAAGTTATTCACTGGCGGCCAAAATACCAGTTACACTAATTTTAAAACCTCCCCTTAGGTCAGTGCTCTCCAGAGGAAGGCCTTGCTTTAGAATAGCAGGCTCTGTAGGGAGGCCAGTGTAACTATCAGGGACAGGCCAGCAGGTAGTCCCCAGACACCTGTGGGCAGGGAAAAGCATTGAGGGAAGATGCTGGCAAGGAAAACTACATAAAAGGAAGCTGAGTGTGAAGAACTGGCCCGGGAGCAGAGGCTGTTCTAGAAGAGGCATTATAACTAGGAATAAACAACTACCCGTGCACGCGCTGAAGAACACAGAGTCATCTTCAATACTCCAGGGACGACAGTTTTGTGGTGAAGTTACTGTTTCCACCTTGAGCAAAGTTAAGACTAAAAGACTAAACTTAAAGTAACTGAGGAGATTATTTGATGGTTAAATATTGACAAAGATGGAAGAGGTGGTGAGTTCTTTGTCCTTGGCACGGTCAAACATGGCCTAGGGTTACACTTAGGGTTTGTGGAGGAAGCTCATATGCCATGGCAAGTTGGTATTTTATTTTTTGTTAACCCATGGGTGGGGGAGAGAGAGAGAGAGAGAGAGAGAGAGAGAGCATCAATGTGAGACACATCAATCGGTTGCTTCCTGCATAGACCCCAACTGGGACTGGAGATCGAACCTGCAACCCAGGTACATACCCTTTACTAGGAATCAAACCTGAGGCCCTTTAGTGTGCAGGCTGATGCTCTAACCTCTGAGAAACACTGGCCAGGGTGCAAGTTGGTATGCTAAATACTTGGCCTTTAGCATCCTTCCAAAACCTGGGAACTTTTTACTTTGTAAGACAAAGTTTCAAGAATTATTAAGCTATAGAACTAATT
>NW_006287546.1:19321-30356 GCF_000327345.1 Myotis davidii | reverse complement strand
ATAGGAATTTTGTATGTTATTTTTTGTTAACCCTCATGGGTGGGAAAGAGAGAGAGAGAGAGAGAGAGAGAGAGAGAGAGAGAGAGAGAGAGAGCATCAATGTGAGACACATCAATCGGTTGCTTCCTGCATAGACCCCAACTGGGACTGGAGATCGAACCTGCAACCCAGGTACATACCCTTTACTAGGAATCAAACCTGAGGCCCTTTAGTGTGCAGGCTGATGCTCTAACCTCTGAGAAACACTGGCCAGGGTGCAAGTTGGTATGCTAAATACTTGGCCTTTAGCATCCTTCCAAAACCTGGGAACTTTTTACTTTGTAAGACAAAGTTTCAAGAATTATTAAGCTATAGAACTAATTGTGGTACTGGCTATAAGAAGCAAATTTCAATAAAGATGGGAGGGCTTAAGGTAGCTCTGGGTGAATAAGGGAGGGAAATATTTGTGGAGGACTTCGAAGGATATTCAGGGTTGGGAGAATGCTCTGAGGAAATCTGCAGAGGAGGAAAAAAAAATCATCACACACTCAGAGATCAATTTGACTAAAGCTAAGCTTCATGTAGAATTGTAATAAAAACTGGGCTCAGTGAATTACAGTGTGATACAATTGATGGGAGAAGAGATTTCTGTCAATTGAGAAATACTGTACAAGTATCAAGTATTATTTTATTTTCACCAAGAGCTTTAAATCAGCAAGTGAAATATGAGGAAGTCTTGCAGGAGATAATGCCCAAGCCCTAGGTCAGCCAAGCATGTCCCAGTAGAAACAGTGAACTAAGGAAGCTATTTAATTTTCTGGGAAATAGGCAGTTATGCAAGTAGTTGGCATCAAGGGAAAGGACTCAGGCCCCCCAGAGAGACCACTAAAAGCAAGGGAACACCTAAGTCCCAAAGAAATGATATATCTTCAGCAGGTGACCAAGATATAAACTTAGATCTGGCACCACATACAAAGGATCCCAAGAAACAGATTAAAAGCTCAAGGAATAGAACTAAAATATAAGGTCAGAGTGGCATCAATAAAGAGGCTCCCTTGCTTTTGAACCTCTAAAGTACTACGAGATGTTCCTTAAACTTTTATCTTGACTGGAAATGGTGGTCTCAGCGCTTAGAGTTGAACTAGAGGTGGAAATTGTTTCTAGCCATGAGGATTGGAAAATAAGGGGGGCGTGGGGAGACACCCAGAACAGCAGATATATTTAAAATTGTATGTCTACTCTGATCCATTGCTAGCTGCTGCCTGGAGCATATACCGAGAAGATTGGAGATGTTACTACTCAGCAGGGGAAAATGCCATAATCAAGTGATGATGCCTTCCATGGGCATGGGACAGAGGTAAATACATGCATTGCATGTTCATCATTCCTTCACAGGAAATTCCAAATTAGTGATAAGGTTCTGGAATGAATCAGAGTCAAAGGGTGGCAGGTCGCAATTACCACATTGAAGGATCATGACTTTGTGTGAGAGCTAAGGGATGTCACCGGAAGGTCATGGTCAACAGAGACGTGCACTTCTGGTGTTAGCTGAGGTTAACTGGACAGGTTTGCAGAAATGACAGGCTCATCAGGATCGCTACTGTTCTTCAACATCTGTGTTTGTGGCTCTCAGCTTCTCTCTAGTGTGAGAAATGGGATTCTGTGCCCCCGTGTTAAATTTTCTGTGCAGTGAATTGTAAAAGCAATTGCCAATAAGAATTATTTCATGTACACATAATCCCCTGTGCAGCATGCTGCAAATTTATTCATGATCTTCTCCAGCTAATATGAGGCAACTCAGCTGCAGTGCTAAAAATGACAGGATGATTTATATATGAAACTGAAATTCACATTAAAATTCTTCTACTTGATCTTCTGCTCTGGAATTTGAAGGGATGTTTAAAAAATAACCTTTCCAAAGGTAAGATGAGCAGGTAGGAGATTAGCATCATTGCTCATCTACGGTAGAATTTGTCTGCTTGCGAATATGTGGAATAAAGATACTGAAGAAATGACACAAAACTGATGTATATACTAAGTAAAACTATAGTTTTAATCTGAAAATTGAAAAATATATATCCTACTGAAAACCCATTTTATGGATAAAGACAATGAGACCTAGAGAACTGTAGGGTCTCACCAAATTTGTATAACAGAGGCAGGCAGGTGACTTGATTTAAACATTCCATGTGCAAAGCCCTTGTGCTTTCCTCCCTATCATGACATTTGAATTTTTTTCTCAAAGTACCTTTAGCATCCTCCAGTATCAAAGATTAAAAATCTCTATTTTTTTAACCACACTCACTCCCTATGTCAGTGATGACAAACCTATGACACGCGAACTCATTTTTTAGGTAGATTTTTCTTTGTTAAATGGCATTTAAATATATAAAATAAATATCGAAAACATAAATATTTGTTTTGCCATGGTTGCAAATATCAAAAAATTTTTATTTTCTTCTTTGTCATATTCCACAAACTACCATCCATTTTAGGTTTCTACACCACGTTTTATACCATCTTCCCATGACATCCATTTCCTACTGATTCAGGCCCACCATTCTTATAGCTCCAGAATGAAGGGTGAGATTCTACAACCTCTTAGCCCCAAGTCCTGACCCACTTCCACAGAAAAAAATCACTCCTTTTATGCCCCATATCATATTTTATGTAAGGATAGATATAAATATGTATGCTTCGCATTATATATTACATAAAGGTAATACATTTTGCATATGTATACATACAGATGTATGTCACCTTATAACCTTGTACACATATATTAAATCTCAATTCGCTGAACTCCGCAGAGGTTTGGCACTCAGAGAGCACTTCTCACCTGCTTCCTCTGGGCTTGCTGGCTAACTGCTTCGTCATACAGGCTCAGGCATGTAGTGAGTAACTGAAACTCCCCTCCCAATGTATTTGTCCCACCAATTCCTTATACAAGCATTTCCATTCCACTGAATTAGTCTCTCTGCCCCAGGAATAAGTACTGTAGTGGCCCCATCTACTCACTCCTCTCCATCATTCTCTCTTCCTCCCATCATTGCCATCCAGACTGCATTCTCTTCTACCATTTCACTTCCTACCCATTCTATTCAAATGCCATTTTTTCTTTATTCAGCCTGTCTTGACTATTCAATTGGAAGGGTGTTTGTTTGTTTTTTTCTTCAGATGTCCTATCACTTAAGAATTACAATACAAGGCACTTAACAGTAAGCACCCTAAATGCTTTGTATTGCAATTATTTGTTTGCATGTTTTATATCCTTGTGGATAATAAGGGTTGTTTTACCAATGTTTGCTTCATAGAGTAGTAAGTGCCAAAAGAGAGAACAATGAAATGCTAGTTCAGGATGGAGTACTAACACATTCTTTAACATTAATAATAACAAAAATGGAACTGACAGTAAAAAGGACAGGGATTATTAGCAAACTAAAACCTTGAGGGATTTCTGAAAAGTAGAACCACTTGCAGATAGGTATGGACTGGTGGGCATTTCAGAACTCCATAGAAAGAGAAAGATTCTAGCCGAAACCGGTTTGGCTCAGTGGATAGAGCATCAGCCTGCGGACTGAAAGGTCCCAGGTTCGATTCTGGTCAAGGGCATGTACCTGGGTTGCGGGCACATCCCCAGTAGGAGATGTGCAGGAGGCAGCTGATCGATGTTTCTCTCTCATCGATGTTTCTAACTCTCTATCTCTCTCCCTTCCTCTCTGTAAAAAATCAATAAAATATATTAAAAAAAAAAGAAAGAGAAAGATTCTAAACCATCTTTGTTAAAAAGCAACACGAGTTAAACAAACACTAGACTTTGCATTAGCAAAATCTAATGTTTGACATCAAATGGAGCAATAACAATATGAGAGAAATCGCATTAGCAGTTAAAAAAAGCAATAAAAATTTCAAAAGGATATCTGAGGAAGAAGAGGATATGAGTTTTAAGAAAGGTGGCACTGACTTATAACCAGGCAGAAAAGATAAATCTCAGAGCAGCTCCTTTACTGCTGGCAAAGAAGTAATCCTTCCAGAACGTTAAGTCTGAGGGCTACACCAAATGGTCTTCATGCAGAAAATAGACAGTGTCATACAAAATGAGTGATATCTTTACTGACAGAAAGAAAGGCAATTACAAAGTGAGGTTAAGAAAACAAGATGAAATGAAACCATGGTCCCCAAATGAAATATTGACATTATTTTTTAGCAGTTGCTGAAGTTTTTAAATAACAAAATCAAACAAATATTACTAAGGTGATTCATAGGAAAAGGGAAGGCTGACTGATATTTTCAGAGTCCAGAGTGCTAACCATTACACAATGGAAACAACTCTGATATTTTCAATTCATGTATAATCAGAAGCCATAATTACTTTACCATGATTTTCTTTTCTAGACAGTGATTTATCGCTTTTTATATAAAGACCAGCTTTCTAAAGTTTTTGAAAAAAATCAAACTTTATAGGAATCTAAGAATGGGTACACATCATTGAGAGAAACTTTTTAAGTTCATCAAGTTCTTCATTATTTTTATGTCCAATAAACTTGAGTAAAACTAAACATAATATTTTAATGAATTATTTAAGTTCCTTTTTATTATTTTTATTTTTAAAAATTTTCAATTACAGTTGACATTCAATATTATTTTATATTAGTTTCAGGTGTACAGTGGTTAAACACTTATATAATTTACAAAGTGATTCCCTGATATGACTAGTACCCACCTGGCACCATACATAGTTACTACATTATTGACTACATTCCCTATGCTGTACTTCATATGCCCATGATTATTTTGTAACTGCCAATTTGTACTACTTAATTCTTGAACCTTTTTCACCCTGTTCCCTCAACCCCCTCCCATCTGGCATCCATTAGTTTGTTATTTGCATATGAATCTGTTTTGTTTGTTCATCTATTTTGTTCTTTAGATTCCACATGTGAGTGAAATCAGATGGGGTTTGTCTTTCCCAGTCTAACTTTATTTCACTTAGCACAATACTCTTTAGGTCCATCCATGTTGTCACAAATGGTAAATTTTATTCTTTTTTTATGGCCAAGTTATATTCCAATTGTATATATGTACCACTTCTTCTTTACTCAATTGTGTATAGATGGGCACTTGAGTTGCTTTAATATCTTGGTTGTTCTAAATAATGCTGCAGCCCTAGCCAGTTTGGCTCAGTGGATAGAGCATTGGCCTGTGGACTAAAGGGTCCTGGGTTCCATTCCAGTCAAGGGCAAGTACCTGGGTTGCAGGTTCCTCCCTGGCCCAGGCTATGGTCAGTACACTTGCAGGAGGTAATTAATTGATGTGTTTCTCTCACATCGTTGTTTCTCTCCTTTCCCTCTCTCTTCCACTATCTCTAAAAATCAATGGAAAAATATCCTCAGGTGAGGATTAAAAATAATAAATAAATAAACAAACAAATAAATAAAGCTGCAATGACATAGGGGTGCGTGTGTCTTCTTATATTGGTGCTTTGGATTTCTTCAGATAAATATTCAGAAATAGAATTGCTGAGTCATAAAGTATTAAATATAATATTTTAGTTTAAATAGTAACAGTTGTTTTCTCATGATTATTCTATTCTCTACTTTTCCAAAATTTATAGTAAAAGCCTGTACTATTTTTAAAACAAAAATATATTGTATCATTTATAGTAAATAATTGTATTAAAAGTATAAAATAAATATCTCGAATGCTGTCATTTAGAGTATTGTAACCCAATACCAGAACGTGCTCAAACTTAAAGAGACATAAAGTAGTGTTTGAGTCTATTGTGCTTTTATTCTTTCACTTTTTAAAATATATTTTTATTGATTTTTTACAGAGAGGAAGGGAGAGAGATAGAGAGTTAGAAACATCGATCAGCTGCCTTCTGCACACCTCCTACTGGGGATGTGCCCGCAACCAAGGTACATGCCCTTGACCGGAATCGAACCTGGGACCTTTCAGTCCACAGGCCGATGCTCTATCCACTGAGCCAAACTGATTAGGACTATTCTTTCACTTTTTAATTTAAAAAGTCAAATAGCCTATTTATTTTGAAGTTAGAGTTTTATTACTTCTGATTAATTAATATCAATGTTCAATACAAAATTTATTTTTATTTGAAGAAAAATGAATTTCAAAATTTTAAATAAAATTTATCATGATTTGATAAGAAAAATTTAATTGATGGAATGGGTAGACAGGATAAAGAATTCCTGATTGAAATTCATTATGTCCACAAATAAATGGAGTTTAAAAATTGGGGATTGCAAATTGACTCATCAGGTATAAAAAAGATGCTACCACCCACTTGCTCTGGACTCTAGTTCTAGAAATGATTACTGTCTTGGGTTCCATATCAAGTTCTAATTTAATTTAGGTACTCTGAATGCATTCCACCGTTTAAAGGCTATGAGACGGCTCTTTAAGTTAGGTAACTCAGCATAATAAGCCCTCTTGAATAAATCTTGGAATAACACAGGACACCTGCTAGGGAAGTCTAATGTTATTGAACATGTCATTACTTAACAAGTATCCAAGTGCACTTTGTATATACTTAGACCAAAATATTCTCCCTCAGTGATTTGCTTGTCTACATGAGGCTCCCAAAAACGGAGATAGTATTGAAGCTGTTTATGCCTTCATTTTCAAACTAACCAAGACAGATGTTTTCCTATTCATGGTCCCCCAGGGGCTAATCTCTATGACATTAGCAGATCTCTGTGTGTAAATGTACTATTGTTTTACCCTTGCAAATATGCATTGAATAATTGATTGATTGATTTATAAACTTACTAGAGGCCCGGTTCACGAACTCGTGCATGTATGGGGTCCTTCGGCCTGGCTGGTGATCAGGACTGAACGGGGCATCTTGCCTAGTCCCAATCGGGGCCGAAGGAGGTTGGCCAGCTGTGGGGAGGACCTGGGAGAGGGAGGGGCTGCGGAAGGTTGGCCATCCACGGAAGGTTGGCTGTGGGAGCACACTGACCACCAGGGGGCAGCTCCTGCGTTGAGCATCTGCCCCCAGTGGTCAGTGTGCGTCTTAGCGACTGGTCGACCAGTCATTAAGGTAATGGTCATTTAAGCTTTTATATATATATAGACTTACTTATTTTTTTCCACTCAAGTTTCCAGTAGAGATTTAAGACAAAATGACTTCTGATGTATGCCTTGACCTTACTTCTCTCACTTTCCTTTGCAGAATGTATTCTAGGGCTCCAATCCAGGCTGAAGTGGCTAGTGAGTGGCATGCTGGGTTGCCTGTTTAAACACCCTGACTCTGTGTGATGTGGCTGCAGTCTGTTTGTTTGCTCCCCAGTCCATATGGCCCATTGACAGCAGAAAGCAACTTTGCTCATCATTACAGTTGGGGTGCTGACAGATGACAGATGTCAGTAAGAGATGGCTCTCTCACACATGGCCAACCAATCACCAGGCACTCCCCAACAGTGGGGACAAGATTCCAGCCAGCAGATGGCTTGGCCTGTCTTGATTAGGCCGTAATTAATCATTTTGGCTAGAAACCTTCTTTGTAGGTTTCCCTTAAGAAGTTGTCACTCAGTCCCATATGCCCTGATTTTCTCTATCTCCAAACATTCTTTCACACTGTCATTCAGGCACTTGACAGTTCACACAAGTGCATTTCCACAGATTCAGGTCAAACAAACTCCAAAAAAGCTAATGATGAAACCAGAAATGGTTAATACAACACAAAGAAACAAATTAGGGATAGCTGCTTTATGACTGCTTTACGGAAAGATTCATTGCTTCTTTTAAAAAGTGCATGTTCTAAGAGGCACATATGCTTTCTTACAGCTTCTCCCTCTTCCTGCTACTGTGTCTGTCTCAAGAAGATTGTTCTTTTTTCAACTGCGATTCTTCATCTGATTATTTGTGTAAAAAGGTCCCATGTCTTTTGGCTAAAGCCATGAATTACAGTCTCACTGCAGAATGGCCTGTGATTGGAAAGAACTTCATTAGTTGGAAAGGAAACAGTGGCATCCAGAGCGGCACTCCTCATCTGATGGCTTCATCCAGACGCTGGATTCTCTGCTCTCTGTGTTTTTTTCTGTTATACTGAATTCTTATTCTGAGAGATTTTATGTTTCACAAATATAAAAAGCATTTTAAAATCCATTATATGTACCTAATGGAGAAATACAATACATAATTTAAAAGGCTATACAGTATGTTGACATAAAAATGTGAAAAGTTCTACTTAAGAGTAAAGTCCTATTTATTTTGTTCTTGTCTACTACTAAGGAAATAACTTTCCCAGAGATAAATGGTAAAAAAAAAAAAAAAAAAAAAATCATGTTGAACAGAGGTTTTCCAAAGGGAAAGAAAAAATCTTTTCAAAAGTCTGAATATCTTTGTCTCAGTGAGTGCGCTAGAAAAAAAATATTTAAAATAAACTCATATCCATGACTTATTGAAGGAAACCCTGCCACATATTAAATTATGGTGGGCAGCATGTTGCTTTCATCAAACCCTGTGTTTTATGTAACTTAAATTTAATTGAAGTGCTTTTTTCTTTAAAAAATATTAGCCCTAACCAGTTTGACTGGATAGAGCGTTGGCCTGCAGACCGAGGGGTCCCTGGTTTGATTCAGGTCAAGAGCATGTACCTCTGTTGCAAGCTCCTCCCCGGTCTGGGCCCTGGTCAGGGCGTGTGCAGGAGGCAACCAATCAATGTATTTCGCTCACATTGATATTTCTCTCTGTCTTTCCCTCTCCCACTCTCCCTATAAGTCAATGGAAAAATATCTTGGGGTGAAGATTTTAAAAAAATTAAATGTACAAGACCATGGTCCATGGGAATACATCTCTGAAACTGTACCACAATTTTATTACCACCAGTTGGCGACATTCCTCATATCTGGGGACACTACAGTCCATTGATCACTAACATGATGACACATCATAGGCATGTGGGGCAAAGGTGTGTAGTGAGGAGGTCCCCATCCATGGATTAGCACAAGATGAGGAGACATATACCTTCCCAAATCTATATCCTATGAAGCCAGCTATCAGGGCTTGTTAATCGTGCAGCATTGGTACAGTTGCCTATCATAGTTCCTTCAGAGTTGCCTTCATTCATAATATTAAAGTTTACTCAAGAGCTCTAACCTTTAGGCCTTGTGTTAAAGCCTTTAGTAGTGTATGCAACTTGCTTTAGTAATGATCTATGTAATCCACATATTTGTAATCCACACATACATAAAACAAGTCATTAGAAATTGTATTGAAAATAGTGTATAATAATTTGTGCTCTTAATTTTACCTTTAAATGTTTTTAACAAAATTACAATTTCTAACAGTTCATAGAATTAGCTTGTCAGAATGAGACTACACATAAATAATTAATTTCTAGAAGCTGATATTTTATGAAAGCTATTATAACTCTAAATCTGTAGCTATTGGCTATTGTGAGGTAATGAAGCCAGAAAAACAAGATTAAATCTAGGCTTGGTAATCTTTTAGTTTTTAGTCTTACTGAGAATATGACCTTCTAAGTTTGGGTTCTCTAAGGAAACAAGCATCTGAGTATAAGCAATCTACTAGAATGTTCTTTCTCCAAGGGCAGGTGAAGCCGTGCAGAGATGGGCGAAGCTGGGCAAAGGTGAGATTTCAGACGAAGGTCTGGACTCCATGGGATTCTGCAGCGGCTCTGGAGAGTGTGTCCAGACTCAGTCCAAGTACTAGATGTTTCTACTTCCACGCTAGGCATTGGCCTTGAGCTGCTGCTGCTGCTGCTGGTGGTGGTGATCGAGGGGATTTCTGACTCTTTACCACTTGGGCAGTGAACCACGTGGCCAAATCAGTCTCTGAAGGTGGCTGATGTGAGCCATTAGTGGACAGTTCACAGAAGTTGGGAGAAGAACAGAGCTGGAGAAGGACAGATACTATGTTACCTGCAGCGGGGTTGGTGAGCACAAACTCTGCCTGCTGTGCTGACCTTGGCAAAATTACACTCTCAGAAGACCATATTCTTAACCTGTAAGAAAAAATGTGTATGTGTAGGTGGGGTTACATAAAAAGACAACACTATTGGGAGGGTTAAATGATATAATACTATCAATAAACAGCTCTTACTTTCTCATCAGGCTTCTTAAAGTAAACTGCTTTTCTTTTTGTTTTTCTTTTTTTAAAAAAATATATATTTATTGATTTCAGAGAGGAAGGGAGAGGGAGGGAGATAGGAATATCAATGATGAGAGAGAATCATTGATTGGCTGCTCACACTAAGAATCTAGCCAGCAACCCAAGCATGTGCCCTGACCAGGAGTCAAATATGACCTCCTGGTTCATAGGTCGGCACTCAACCATTGAGCCACACCAGCTGGTCAATAAACTGCTTTTCTATATCACTCCCAGCTTAGAAATATTCAGTATTCCTTGTTTCCCATAGAAAGCACCTTATCCTGGCATTAGAGGTTATTTACCAAAGTGAATCCAACACTTTTGCCAGCTACTCCTTAGATCAAACTATTTAACCTGAAGTTGTGGGAACCCACAAAGTCCATGAACCCCTCTGAAATAGTGTGGGAAATATAGATTGCATCTTTTTCTAGAAAAAGAGCACATCACTTGGAGAGAGAGGATGGTGTTGAGGTCACTCATTCTTACTGACTGACCTTTAAATCATTTGCATGTCAGTTTTGTCATCAGGTAAGTGGAGATTTTGACCAGGAGTCCTCCTGAGTTGTGAGGATTAAATTAGTTAGTAAAAAGCACTTATATGAAAAATAATGCATGGCACATTGAAATTATGTGTGTTACTGTGTATATTATTACTAGTATTGTTAGTAGGGTTACTATTATCATGATCATATCATTATAGGTTTAAAGGAGTCTGTGTTCAAAAAATGTTGAGAACCATGTTGCTGAGTAACAGCAATGTTGGTTTGCAGTCTTGCACTCTGAAAGCCGTTACACGTATTCCTGCATCTGTGCCTTTACTTGTGTGCTAACTTCCTCTGAAGCGTCCTCTCCTAACACACTTGGGCCAACTCCTTCATCTACCCACGTGTCATTGATGTTTCTCTCTCTCTCTCTCTCT
>NW_006287546.1:6762-19088 GCF_000327345.1 Myotis davidii | reverse complement strand
ATAAGCCCACCAGCACGGCTCAGTGGTTAAGCATCAACCTATGAACCAGGAGGTCATGTTTCAATTCCCGGTCTATGTCAGGGTTGCGGGCTCTATTCCCAGAAGGGGGCGTGCAGGAGACAGCCAATCAATGATTCTCCCTCATCACTGATGTTTTTATCTCTCTCTCTCCCTCTCCCCTTTTCTCTGAAATCAATAAAAATATATTTTTAAAAAATTTAAGCATGGTAGAAGGTTAGTCCTTGCTTATATGACCCAATGTTCTACTCAGCAGCAGTCTCATAGAACCAGTAAATCCTAAGCTTACCTAGTAGACACTCAAATACTCTGTGTGCAATGCATCATTTTAATGTAGCTTATTCCTCTTGCCAAAGTAAAAAACTAAGAATGAGTTAGTCCCTTAAGAAGACACATGGATGTTATGGGTGCCTCATAGAATGCCTGGAACATAGTAGGTGCTCAATAATTACTGAGGAGGTAAAATAATTAATAGTAAGGTTTTACTTAAGTTACTGTGTTTGGAGTATCAATATTGATGGGTTTTATGGCATCTTTACTTATTAAAATATATTATGTAAAGGAGGAAAAATACTATTTCCATCACAGTCATGGGAAATTTGAAGTGTTAAAACAGAACCAGAAGTAAGAGATAGATTTTTCTACACGCTGCCATGTTTGAAGTAGCAAAGTGTCACTAACTATAGCAAGCTATTGCATGACACTAAAATAACTGTTGCTGTGGGGCTGCTTAATGATACCTCGTTAGTGATAGAAGATAATGACATGATAAGGGCAAGATTCATTGACCTTTCAAAGGCTTTTGATTTACTAAATGACACTGTTGGATAAGCTAATTAAATTTGGCTTTTCTCCTGCAGTGATGGCTAGGTTCTGATCTCATTTGATTAGAAAGAAAAATCAGGCACTGTTTTAAGGCTATCAGCCTGATTTATTACTATTCCTATCTGATGGTGCCTTAGGGCTCAATAACCAATTGACTTTATTTATTTTAAAATTATCTTTCTGATGCTAGAGATAAGCCAAGAATTTACTTATAGAGCAATGATAATACCACTTCAAATAATGTTTCCCTCAGTGTCCCAGAACTTAATATATTTTTCCATCAGAGTCACTACATTTGCCAACAAGGAAGATTCTGAACAATAAACTTACTGGTGGTGAAAACGTTACTTGGTGACAAATTCCCCTGATACAGATGGAAGCAAACAAATCTGAATCTAAGAAAAGCAGAAAGACAAAGAGTTTGGTATAATTTAGTTAGTCAGCAAGTCTCCCTAATGATCAGTTTCCAGGTAATTTGCTTCAGGTCCATGCAGCTCTATTTCAATGATAAGACCTTGGTATTTTTCTCAATAAATACCAGTTTGGTCTGCTACACCAAATCCTACATTGAACTACAGACTACTCTATAATGCAGGAAAATAACTACATTTATTTTCTAGACTGAGGCATATATTTAAAATGTTTGACACCTACAAAAGCTCAGAATTATATTCTTTGTTTAATTGAATTATATTCTTCATTGACTATAGTTAAATGTAAAGGATGTAAAGCAATCTTGTTTTTAACTAAAATGAATTTAGTTTTTAGAACTTGAAAGTTCAGATTTATTTCTCTTAGACGTTCAAAGACACACCTGTAAATAGTCATTCAAAACATGGAGCTGAACTCTAAGGGTGAAATAAATCACATTTCATAGCTATAATTTATAGGAGAATGATAAATTGGGCTTCTGACCTCTCTATTGTATAATAAAGAACAGCACAGAGTTACAATCCTATTAGCAACATACACCTACCATATTGCCTCCACAGCCATTCTACTCCTAAGCATCTAACCAAGAGAAATGAAACCATATTTTCATAAACAAGTATTCATAGGATATTTATTTGTAATAGAGAAAAACTGAAAGCTACTTCAATGTCCATGAATGGTTACAAAAAATTTTGGCACATATATACTATGCTACACAATTCAGCAATAGAAAGACCAATTATGGATATATGCAATGATTCTGATGAATCTCAAGTGAATTAAAATGAATGAAAGAAGTCAGACAATAAAAGAATACATATGGTATTATTTCTTTTGTATAAAGTTCCTAAAAATCCAAACTCATATAATGACAAAAAGCAGATCAGTGTTTACCTGGGGCTTGGGTGAGATGGGGCCAGTGGGGGATTGGGATATATGGTAGTCATTGTTCTCTAGACCAATGATTTTCAACTGGTGTGCCACAGCAGACACTCTGGCATGTAGTAAAAGATTTTAAAACGTGCAATACCTGATTCTTTAGTCAGGGGCACTGACCTCTTTTCCCTTAGATTGTCAAATTAAAAAAAAAAAAAATGACAATAGCCAATACAATAGTCATCCAGTGAGAATAAATCAAATGATACCTATTATTTTTGTCAGATAAGCAAAAATATATATATTTTTGGTGAGCTGCAGAATTTTAGCAGGTAGTTTATATGTGCCATGATAGGAAAAAGGTTGAAAATCACTGCTCTAGAGAAAATGAACCCACAGCATATATAGAGATAAAGATAGAGATAGATTTATTTTAAGGAATTGTCTCACATGATTGTGGAGATACAAGTCTAAAATCTGTAGGGTAGAACCCTCTGCTGGCAGCATTTTTATCACTAAAAGGGTATTAGACTTTTCTCTTAAGGCCTTCAACTGACTGGATGAGGCCCCGCCCACATTATAGTGGGCAATCTGCTTTACTCAATGTCTACTGATTTAAATATCACTCATCCAATAAAACACCTTCACAGAAATATCCAGAATAATGTTTGACCAAATATCAGGGCACCAGGGCCCCCAGACAGGTTGATACATAGTATTAACCATCAGAAGAAGTGACAGAGGGAAGATTACAAAAGAGCAAGCAGGAAATTGGAGGTTATGAATATGCTGATTCTCCTGATTGTTGTGATCGCGTCATGACTGTATACATAGTGAAATTTTATCCATCTTTACACTTTACATATGCACAGTTGATAGTATGTTGATTAAATTTCAATAAAGTTGTTAAAAAAATAAAACAGACTCAATCTTAAAATGATAGCAGCTGAGTTGGCTGTTCCAAGCTAGGGAGAGAGAGGCCTCCAAGGCCTCACCCATGTGCCTTAAGTGACTTCTTTTAAAAATGTCCACAAACAATGAAATGGAATTTTTCATATGAGAATAAACTATGCACAATAATAATAGTCTATAGGTTTTAGTTTTTTAAAAATTGCATACGGAGAAAAATGGGTCTGAGATAAACAGTATGTTTGACACTCGTCTGGGAGCATTGAAGACTACAGATTTCTAGTATAACTATTTTCATTAGATAAAGTGGTTTTTAAAAAGAGCCCATTCTGTGGTATGTGGTTTTTGGATGCTGTGAAATGGATGAGGGCATGTCATGCTCTGGTACACAAATTCATGTTGACAGGGGCACTGCATACCAATGGATGGCGACTTCTGGCAAGATAATTAACTCCTAAATGGAATGCATCATTTGTCTTTTCCTTTCTCCCCCAACTTGCTCCCACCCCCAACTGGTAATTGGTAGATAATTATTTTAGTAGCAAAACAAACCTTTAAATTATACAATCTTTCTTGTGGAAAAATATGAATTAAATTTATTTCATGGTTGTAAATGCTAATGAGAATCTGAGAGATGTGTTAAATGAAAGCTTAAATGGTCAGTTAATATTATTTAGGCCCACTAGGCTCAAGGCCTTCAAAAAGAATGTTGAGTCATTCTTGATAGTAAAGGGAAGCTTTAAAATAATAATTAAGTTGAACTTTTAACAAGTGTTGTTTTAAAGAGTTTTCTAGTCTTATACTTCAGCATTTGAAGTTGATACGATTCCCTGATCTGTAGGATAGGTGAAGTGCTTCTTATGGTTGCCTCTTTCATTGAGCTTCACCTTATATAATTGATTCATTGAGTTGACCTGGGTGAAAATGTCTCTCAGAATTTGCCTGGCTCAGCAGAATTAAATGGGGAGCTTTTCAGAAGTCATGCAGACTCAGAATCCTCCCCAACACCGTGTCTCAGGAAGCACTGACAATTAATTGTATGGTTACAAGGGAACTGAAGCAAGTTTATTATCATCAGTGCAAGTGGCTACTACAAATGTCGAAAGATCAACTCTGAAGACATCCTATATAATAAAAGGCTAATATGCAAATAGACCAACGGCAGAACAACCGATCAACCAATCAAAGCGTTATATGCTAATGGTATGCTAAGGCTGCTCAACCTCTCGCTGTGACATGCACTGACCACCAGCAGGCAGATGCTCCAACCAGTATGTTAGCTTGCTGCTGGGGTCCGACCTATCTGGACTGAGCGAGATGGGCCAGACATGCCCTGGAGCCCTTCTGTGGTCCCTCCCCGACCCAGTTGAGCACTGGTGGGATCTCTCAGCCCGGCCTCTTGCAATCCAGAACCCCTCGGGGGATGTTAGAGAGCCGGTTTAAGCTTGATCTCGTAGGCCACTCCCCTTGGGAGAGTGCCAGTTTCAGGGCTCATGGCTGGAGAGCACTGCTGCGGTAGCCCGAGCCCCTCCTGATCGGGACTGATTGGGCAGGACTGTTTGGGTGTGAGCCCGTGGCAGGCACAGTGGGGCCAGGATGAACGGGGGTGGCAGGTAGGAGCTGCAGGCCGCATTGGACTGCGGGTTTCACCTGATCCCTACAGGCCACCCAGAGAGACCCCACCGGTGCATGAATTTGTGCACTGAGCCTCTAGTATAGTATAATCACACTTAAAACATATACTTATACCCCAATACTTATTATACATCTGCCAACCACACTCCTTTCTTAGCCTACAGGTAGAGAAAGAATCGACTCTACCCATGTCCAGAAAGCTGAGGTTGGAGGTGAGAGGTCAGATTATGGGAGAACATTCTCCTTTTTCTGAGTGGGAAACAAGTTTAGTTAGCTTGTGCCTTCACTCAAGGTGTCCGGTTCCAGGAGACACTGCACTAGGCTGTGGTTCCTCATTAGTATTCTCCCTGGGATGGTAGAGCCATTCTCATCAATATCCCAAAGGGGATAGCCACTTGTGAATATTAAATACCTTTGTAGTTGTTGTATAATTTATATTTTTTCATAACACTCCTATAAAAAATTAAGGAGTGGCCAACATTATTACTCCCATTTTATGTGCAAAGGAGCAGAGCCAGAAGGAAGTTAAACGACTTGGTGAGGTTCAAGCTAGTTTAGGCAGAGGGAGAGCAATGCATTGCCTTTTATTGTTGCAAATTAGTTTATTTCTCCTGGGAAGTGGGTGGACTCTGCCACCCGCCACTTTGTAGTTTCTTATTATATAAGAAAACCAATGCTTTTCCCATAAATATTTGTCTTCCCTCCTCTAACATGATAAGAGGACTGAGAGGAAATGGAATCCAGGCACTTTTTTTTCTTGATGCAAACCATGTATCAACCACTATTTCTCCAGCAACACTAATAACCTTAGAAGGGCTGGGACTATCTTTTAAATACAGGCATAAGTATTCTGTGAATTCCAAGGAAAACCATAGCCATTGGGGAGGGGAGGGCATTTGCTTTATGTTCATTTATTTTTGCATCACTGTAGGACAAAGGGATACTTTCTAAAATGCTTGTCTGATTTCCCCAAATTAAACCTGTGTTTTTGAGCAAGCTTTTCCACTTTCACCCTGTATGTGTCTCTTGTGATCACTTCATATCCAGCCAGGAGAAAACAACTTCAGTAATTGCCGACTTAATTGGCAAGCATGGATCTCCAGGCTGCACTTCCATGTCTTGTCATGTCAGGTTGCTAGACAATTCTCAGCCGCTCCAGAATCATGTTATTCCCAAGACGGGCACTTGTGCATGCCTTTCATTTTCCAGTCACTGTGTTAAACCTCCTACTCCACTCCTGCTGGTTTTAACCACTTAGACTGGGAGGTGGGGTAGACTGACACCTGCAGCCTCTTAGCCATGTCACAAGGAGGCATGTGTGTGTGTGTGTGTGTTTGCAAATCCTATTCATGAAATTTACCCACTGGTGGGTCTGAGCTAGCAAAGGGTGAAGTGTCCCTCGGGGGTCTGTCTTCACAGTACACAGGCCCCAGGGTGTTATGGCAAAGGAACGCAGGCTTAGGATTTTTCAGCAGGCTGAGGATGAAATTGCTTATTGAAACTGGAAATAAAAATAATGAAACCACAAGATCACAGAAACCCAAGGATTTTAGAGTTGAAAGGGACCGTAGAGAACATTTAACTTAATCCTCTCTTCTGGGATAAAATGTGGGTCTAAGTCCCAGTGAGGTTAAAAGATTTTAAGGAGGATAATTTTGTGTTTCTCTTTAGTTTCTTCCTCAAGGGCTTTCAATATTTTTTGTTTGTTTTGTCGGTTCTTTGAGAGTCAACTCTTAATTACACTTGATAGTGGGGTGGGAGAGGCAGCTAAGATGAAGATGATTTACATCTTTATTTTTGGATTTTACACATGAATAAATGATATCTGAGAAATTCACGGTGTTATCGAATGAATCTGTAGCCCTAAGATCATCCTAATGTTAGAATGTGAACTTATTGGAAGTGGTCCAGATTTCTGATTTTGACCACTGTCCATATTTAAGTCCAACCTTCTCTCTTTCTATTCCTCTGTACCCCCAACATAACATAAACCATGAGGGATCAAAGTTGATTGTCTCCCTAAACCCTCTGAAATAACCATATATGTGCTCACTTAAAAAATCAGATACTTATATATTCTCACCTAAAGTAGACCTCATTTATCAATGCAGAAGTTGAAAATATCAATAAAAACTCCAAAAATCTTGGGGCTTTTCTTGTTTCTGTTCTTGGTTCAGCATCTACTTCTACATTATTTACCATACTTTTGGAGTCATACTAGTAGACCTTTTGGGCATGATCCCTCAACCAGAAAAATAACATATACACTTGTACAGAATTCTGTTTACAACTTCTAGGAAATATAAAGATATTGGGTCAAGAACCCCTATTCGAAATCAAATCCATATTTTTAGAGTTAGTTAATAGCTGAACTTGTGCTGAGAGTCAAGCTGAACCAACGGTAAGTCAACTGATGTTAAGAAGAGATATGGTAGGATTTTTAGCTAGGACTAAGGACTGAACCCAGTGAAAGCCATTAGCCAGACTACAAATATTTGTAATACCTGAGACTTCTTGCAAATGGACATAGTGGAGACTCATCAATGAAGAATTTTGAGAAAGTTAAGGATAAAAACCTTAATGGTAAATACACATAAAAATAAATACAAATAAGATGAAAAGTCAATGAAATGTTTTAATAAATGTTATTATATCCATAGTTCCAAAAGTATGGGGTGCAGATGTGGTTAACATAAAAAGAGTTTTCTAAAACAACTTTTCATCAAAGGTGAGCCAAAGGTCACAATAATGTAATTCATGTAGAATGTATATATTTCAAGAAGAGCAGAATTATGTGATGAAGTTGCAATGCACACAGAGTTAAGGAAAATAAACATAGTGCACTGGACCTTGAAGATTCTTAAGTTTACACTTTGCAGAAATTCCAGAAACAGTTTAGAGGTAAGATCTTGAAGAAGAGAATCCATCAGTTTGATGAATTTCAGGAATTATAGAAAATGGAGAGAAGTCACATGTTATTGAAAGACAGATATCCTTTAGTAATTATACAACACAAGGACAAACTGCAAGTTATCAATTTAAAGAGCCATAATGTAATGCAATTATTTATTGAATATTTACTATTTGAGGGACAGCATGGGGTAAGACAAGATAGAAAGAGAGGACAGTGACCCCAGTAAAGTCTAAATTATTATTTCTATAATCAAAGATATTATTGAGAAGAATAATATACATAAAACTGTTAACACTAGGCAGATTCGAGTATTGGCACAAGAAGCAATTTTAAAAATAGGGCAAGAAATGTGAAGGAAGAAAGAGATCAATGAAGACATATTTTGTAAGGGATGTTCTGGAAGAGCTGGGAATTAAGTGGATTTGGGGGTTTGGAGAGAATTTGGAGGAGGGGGAGAGTCAGGAAGAAGGGCCTGCTGTCTTTAGTTTTATCTCATGCTGCAGGAAAATAGTTCCCTGCACTTTAACTTGAAGGTGGAAGAAAATATTCTAATCTGTTACCAGTCACTGAGCAGCAGCACTGAGGAACTGAGGGACATCATAGCCCTTCTGAGGAGATAACTTTAAATGGAGAGCAGCCTGCCCCCCACCCCACCCCCCATGTTCCTCTTCAAGGCTGCATGGAATGGAATATTGCAAACCCAAGGTGCGCCTGACATTTTGTAACAGGTGTGACCAATTAACTCAGTGAAAATCTTAGCCAACAGGGCTGTTGGGTGTCATGTAGACAAAACAACAGAGTGGAGTGGCCAAATCTGTCATTTATAGCAAGCTATTATTTTGAAGACATGTAATTACGGATCTCACTTCTTATTGCAGGCTTTGCGGATATCTATTTTAATGAGAGTAGGGAGTGAGGTGTTCTGGGGGGGCTGAGGGAGAGATAATGTTTTCCTCAAGGGAAAAGGATTGCCTTCTCCAGCGGAAATTATTGCATGGTAATTTCCAAGGGAGGGGACTCGAAGAAAGAAAAAGTTATTTATTTCGGGGATGGGAGGGGAGATTTATAAGGTGAGTGGTTTATAAGATGTATCCCAGAGTACACTCTGGATTTACCTAAACAATGTCGAACAGATAAATGCCCTTGGTTAGTGAGGTGATTTATCTCAATTCTTTCAAGTGTGAAATGCCTTGTTATTTATATGATCTAGACTTGCAAAAACTGTGTATTATTGGTTCAGATTCTCCAGGGAATAAGGTCCCTGTCACCAGGGACGCCAGAGCAGAGTTTTATGTTTGCTTGCTTTTGTTTTTACTTTTTAAAAACCTATTTACTTTTTAGAAACATAGTAAATACTTCTTTAATATCATTTAAAGTTCATATGTTTATAAGCTCAACAACAACAACAAAATCAATGATAATATTGAGTATGCCTTTCTAGCTACTCAATCACTGGAGAATTCAAAATGCCCTATTGGTCAATTGGACCCTTTTTATAAAAGTCTCTGAAGAGTTGGAGAGAATTTAATGGCCACAACCTTGGGAATATATTTTTATTCTCTATTTTTTGTGCCCTTTCTCTTAGCTGCACACTTTCAGATATGTCTTCTTAAGTTATAAATACCACTTAGATATGGGATGAGCAAATAAAAAGGAAGTAACATAAATAGGCATTATGTACTCAAAATATAAATAGCTAACTGAAACCATATCCATTTTTGCTTTTTTTCCCCTTCAAGAATTGGTTATAGAAGTCTTTGCATGGGAGTCTAAACTCTGTTGATAATGTGAATTCAGACACATCTACGTAATTATGAAGGGCCAGAACCTACTTGCCTTATTAGAAGCTTCTTGCCAAAGTGAAGAGGAGGTTGATGAGTGGGGCCCAAGAGTTATGCATTGTGGTTAGAAAGAAGGAGAGAAGTAGAGAGGGCCCTGGCCATTGTGGCTCAGTTGATTGGAAGTTGTCCCATGAATCAAAAGGTTGCTGGTTGATTCTCCGTCAGGGCACATGCCTGGGTTTCCAGTTTGATCCCCAGTAAGGGGCATGCAGGAGGCAACCCATTGATGTTCTGCTCTCACATTGATATTTCCCTTTCTTTCTTCCTTCTCTCCCCTCAAATCAGTATATTTTTAATAAAAGCAGAGAGAGATGATTTTAAGGAGCTATGTGCCATCAGATTGATTTCCTACCTAGGACCTTTGGACCCACATCAGCATCCTAGGGTGAGAAAGATATTTTAGAGAGCGAGTAAAGAGAAGAGATGTGTGTGTGTAAAATCTCTGAAAGATACCACAGCACGGAGAAGCACTGCCTTCTGCCCTGTGGACAAAATGGAGCAGAACTGAAAGATGGTATCTCCATCATCACAATCCCCACCACCATCATCACAATCCCTATCACTCATAAGGAGTTGGCTGCACATGGTGGTACAGAGAAGAGCAAGGGGTGGGGGGGTACAGTCAGCACCAGCAGCAGAAGGCTGAACCTCCAGCCTGTTTCTGGAATTTGGCCACAGATATGAAGCTGCCACCAAAGACCCAGGTGATTTTCATGGGGAGAAGAAACCCCACCATGGTGGCGGGGGGCACCTCATGTGACACCATAATAAACCCCAAGTCTCTGTAAATTTCAAGAGTGTCTTAGGAAATTTGACAATCTATTAATTCTCTATTGGGGGACTGAGCCAAAGATCCTGTTACTGTTATCACAGGAAAACCTGGGACACTCACCAGGACTCTTGGCGGGGGACGGGGCGGGGTGGGGGGCGAGGGGAGAATGTTTCTCCCCTCTCTAATTTCCACTGAATAATAAACCATTTTGGTTTGTTCAGATCTACTAGCCATAAGACCCCCCCCAAGATTTGAATTCCCTAGCCATCTGGCTTTGGTCAGGTTATTTCAGCTTTCTGCACCCATTTGTTTTCATCTATAGAGATGCATAAAGTCACTATCTCACCAGTTGCTTGTGGATTAAATGAGATATAAGGTACTTTCATAACCAAGTTGGTGGAGCTGGAGGGTCCTTTTCTACATGTTCACTGGCTACCAAATTGGACCCTGGGGTTGGCCAGCATTTCTGTGTTGATGACTTCCATGTTGACCTCTCTGGGTTCCAAACTCAATCCTCAGGTCTAGGCTTGTATACCCAGCTGTTAACACAGCCATTTGAGAAATGGCAGCATCAGAGAAGAGTTGGGATTAACTGAGCTCTCCCCTCACCAATGCCATCTGCTACTGCAGAAGTTACTCACTCTGCCTCAGCTTCCTGCTTGTTAATTGGGATTATAACAATACCTACCTCTGCTGTGTTAAGAAGATTAAATGAGTTGATATAGGTAAAATGCTTAAACATGTGTGGTCCATAATAAGTAATTTCTCACTTAACATTGTTGATAGGTGTTGTGACTTTAAGTGAAATGAGGTATAACAAAACCAGTGTTAAAATAGGTTGATAGAAATAATAGTTAAGCTCTTAGGGCATCTCATCCAATATAATGAAATGATATTGGACAAAAAGATGTTATTCAAGGATCTGTTATATTTAGTACACGTTAGATCTTATTATCACCACTGAATTTCTAAGAGGCATCTTATCTTTCAAACATTGAAACAGCTCTGGGAATCCTGTCATGTCCAAGGTCACTCATTCCATCAGTCATCCAATGAGTATTTATAGAGCACTGCGCAATTCCACTCTGGGAATATGGATTTCTGTTCCTGCAAAGCTGATATTCTAGAGCAGAGGCACACAGCAAACACGTGATGAAATCTGGGTCTGCCCCATTTTCGTCCGTAGCCCCACCAGCTAGGATCTGTCACTTGGCTAATTCTCCCACCTCATTTCACACACAGCCGCTTTTCCTCACACTGCGGCCACACGGTTCTTAGAAAAGAGCATGCAGAGAATACTATAATCATAGCCGTGGTGGGGAATTATAATGAAAATCCAGGAACGGGTACAAACTTCTGATTTTAATTTTTAGGGTCATTGAGAATGGTCTCTCTATGGTCCTTGTCCTCTGTTCTCTAATGATTTTGCTTTCTCTAGGCTTCCTTTCCTGGGAATCTTTATAACACTCTCACCCCCTGCCTAGTACTTAATAAATTAAATAGTTTCCTTTCAATTAAAAGAGAATAATCTTTCAAATGCTCGTGAGAGAATGAATTGCTAAAAGTTTTTGCATGAATATTTAGCCATATGAGTTATGATAATTAAAACTACTTGGACATATGAATCCAGAAATTCCAAAGGAAATAATCAGGGATGTGAAAATTTGCATATGCGGATAGATATTCATCAGTGTTGTTTCCATTAGCAAAAATCTGAAAAACAACTAACTATATAACAATAAGATTAAATAATTTAACGTGCATGTACAATGTATGAGGGAAGTTTATATAATGACATAAAAGATATGGTATTAGGCAAAAGAAAAAGGTTTTAAGACTGAGTGGGTTGTATGGTTCCATTAAAAATATTTATCTACCCCTAGAGGCAGGCTGGCAGGATACACACCAAAATGTAAAACACATGGGTTAAGCTATGAAGCTGGGATAGTTTTCTTATGTATATGTTCTAAAATAATAAGTATGCATCAAGTTTTTAATGAGAGAATAATTAAGTAAAATCATAAAATGAAATGAGTCAAAGAGAAAATGGAAATAATCAATGATGTGGCTGAGAGGACACAAAAGAGGAGAGGTTCTAGGTCAT
>NW_006287546.1:5780-6684 GCF_000327345.1 Myotis davidii | reverse complement strand
GTAGGGAAGACATGCTCCTATTGTATTCTGCATTTAAACCCACCACAGGACTTACATCTCTGTTCTTTATTGATTAAGGTATTACATATTTCTCCTTTTCCCCTCATGCCCCACCCCCAGCACATGCCCTCACCCCCCTAGTGTCTGTGTCAATTGGTTAAGCTTATATGCATGCATACAAGTCCTTTGGTTGATCTCTACCCCCTCCCCCAACCCTCTCTCTCTGAGGATTCATATTCTTAAATAGCCAGGGCCTAATGTACCTTTTAAAATGAAAATTTAGTTATGCTTATTTCCTATACTAATGACATTACTGAGTGATGTCTACAAAATCAGGAAACTGTCCTGGGGAGGCAACCGACGAGATGTCCCCACAACCCAGCAATTACTCTGCAGCCAGCATATCTGCCAGGAGACAAGCCTGCGTCAGTTCTGCATTTTCCTTCTAATTCCGTTTTTATATTTTCCTCCTTGCAGCTCATTGTCAGCACACAGCAGTAAAAGGACAAACATACAACATCAAGTGGTCTGCAGGCCTGAGAGAAAGGCCCTTCCCAGAGGAGCCGTGGCCAGCCTGCCTGAGTGGTGGAGAGCCTGGGCTTTCACCTCCAACTTGACAGACATCTCAGTGACGATCTTGACCTTGAACCGGAGATCGGAGATACATAGAGTGGCCTGCCTTTGAGAAGGACCCCGACTTCCTCTCCCAGTCGTGTCTGCTCTGTTGCTGGCATTTCGGCTTTCACTTTGCAGTGGGTACCTGGGCCTTTCCTACCTTCTCAAAGAGCTTTTCTTCAGTTTAGATACATTTAGAATATTCATTTTATCCCGATGTCCTGTTTCATATTGTGATACTTTTTAGTTTCCATAATTCTGAACTTTTGACAGTTTTGCTTCTATTTCC
>NW_006287546.1:0-382 GCF_000327345.1 Myotis davidii | reverse complement strand
AGAGAAATACTTTGAAGATATCCCATTGTCTTCTGGCTTCCACCTTTTTCTGTTGAATGAGCTCTTGGGTCTTACAGTTGGTTCTTTGAAGGTAGTCTGGTTTTCCTAGGACTACTTTTAAGGTTTATTTTATTTTATTTTATATTTTTAGATATTTTGTATGCTATGTCCAGTTGTAACTTGTTTGTTTAACTGTTTTTTTCCTTTATTAAGGTATTACAAATGTGTCCTTATTCCGCCATTGTCCTCCCATCCCCCCAAGAAGCTTTTTATTTTGATGTAGTCCCATTTGTTTATTTTTGACTTAGTTTCCATTGCCCTAGGAGCTGTGCCAGTTAAGATATTGCTCGGACATATGTCTGATATTTTGCTGCCTGTGGAT
>NW_006287545.1:0-585 GCF_000327345.1 Myotis davidii | reverse complement strand
TGATTTTCTGTTGAGTAGTTTACAAGTGTTGTGTTGGTCACTCTCTTAGTTTGTTTTGGTTTTTTCGACTGGTATCTATCATATTCAGTTGGTGAGTGTGACACTTTTGTCTTGACTTTGCCTTGTTGCCAACAGCATCTTTTTTACAGCGATGTTTTATGTTTTCAAATGGAAACAAGTGTTTGATCTGTTGCATTTTCCTCTAATATATTTTTTCTGTTTCGGTCCATGGTGTTCTGGATTAGTATTTGATCTCGATCGGCTGCTGTTGCTGTGACTGTTAGTTCACGAAATTGTACAAGTCGCGTTAATTGGGATGCTTTATTTCAAAATAGAAAAGCTCCTATCTCTTTTTCTCTTCCATTGTTTTGGTGTCTCCTGCGTATTGCTGTTGACGCTTAGAAGGTGAGCTACTGATTTTTGAAATGCTTTCACTCTGTTACGAGCAGCGAAATCGTAACTAGTAGGACACTGAGAATATAATGTAGAAACCAATATTAATCATGTTCCTTTATTTGTGAACATTTTGTTTATCTCAGCTTTCATGCAACTTATAAATCGGGATTAACCTCAAGGACTTGGTAA
>NW_006287544.1:2302670-2305215 GCF_000327345.1 Myotis davidii | reverse complement strand
TAGGCACTTAACATGTATTATTTCATCTAAAGTCCCCCCAACAACCCTAGAAGGTAGATAATGTTACTCTTGATATTTAATAAATGATGAAATAAAAAAAAGGAAATTATATTTTAAATATTTAAAAGAAAAAAATTCAAATAATCATATTGACGACCTATTTTATCAGATACAATAATTTGCAAGAAACATATTTGAAAATGGATATGTGTGAGGATATCCATTTCTACTCTACTCTATTTGGAATACTTTTTAGGATATATAGTTTACATCATTAATTTGCTTCTAGGCTTAAGGAAATAATTTAATAAGAATAGACTACATTCATCTTAAGCCATATCACTTATGAAAAATGAGCAAAACCTGAAGAGTAAGACCTTGTCTCTCACCTCCCCGCCCCCTTACTCAAGAAGCAAAATGATTGGGAAAAAGACAGAGGAAACTTAAAATGAGGAGCTAAGGAATGTTTCTCCCCCATTTCACCCACCAACCTCATTAATGTGGCACATTCTTGGAAGCAGTAAGCACTGAATCAGGACCTGGCTATCCCTCTATACACAGAGCATTTTTCTATTTCTGTAGAGATCAAATTACCATTCATCACCACTACCTTAAATTAACATCCTACTGAGATCTTTAATAAAAAAATACACCTTTAGATCTATTTTGGTATATTAGTTTATAAAGTGATGAAATGGAACCCTCTATTGTTCATCTCCCTCATAAAAGTAAACAGAGGGAATAGGTATAAAATCTGGTCCTGTGGCTGCATGCTGAACATCACCCATATCTTATCTTTAAATATAACTTTCCCCAGGAAAGGAGCTCAACAATCTCTGAAACGTTTCTGGAATATTCGCGTGTAGTATTTGGGGCTAATTTAGGAAGAGCTAGTACTTGTTTCCATCACTACCGTGAAGCATTTTTCATCAGCTCCTCAGCGGGACCTGTAGGGACACAGTGGGGGTCTGAGAGACTTGGGATTGAAGGCAAGCCTCCCACTTGCCATAGGAACACCTTGATCAGTATGGCCTCCCTGAATCTCTTTTCTTTCACTGACAAAATTGTGTTGAAAACACTTTTTTATAAAATTGTTGAGATGATTAGAAATTATACAGGGGTGGGCAAAAGTAGGTAAATTATAATAATAAATACATTAATTAACAAATAAAAATACAAGAATAAGCTCTCCTTTGCATACTCAGAACTGTAAGCCTACTTTTGCCCACCTCTGCATATATGAAAAATCAATAGTGTCTTGAACACTTATGTGCTTGGTACATTGTTGGTATTCTTTTTCTTCTGTTATTTTAATATATTATAGAGTACAGACAAAATGTTTAATGGTGAAGGCACTTTCTGAGAAAGTCAGCTTTTTTACTAACTCATTTGGGATTGTCCAGAGAGGGAATTGAGCAAGGGAAGTGCAGAGATGAATATACAATGATCTACCTACTTCTCAGCATAAAACTACTTACTGGTGGTTAAAAGAGCGTCTAATATAGAGATCAAAGAAGAGGAACTATAGCAATAAACATATATAAAGTTGCCTTTTATATGATGGACACGCCCACGACTAGAACACCATCCCAGACTTCTCTGGAGTTTAGCTCTTTGTATTCAACTGTCTACTCAGCATCTTCATTTGACTGTGTTATACATATCTCAAACTCAACAAACTGGATTAATGCTCTTCCCTTACAAATCTTTCCTTCTGCACACCCTTTCTTGGTGTTTTATGACATATCCACTCAGTTGTTCATGCCAGAAACTAGGAAACTACTCTTCTCTTCATTCTTACCCCTCTGCTATCCAGTCAGCCATTACATCCAGGGATAACTACCTCTTAAATAGTTATCAATAGCATACTTCTTTCCAATTCCTCTAGTGCCATTATATTTAAATTATCACCATCTTTTACCTGAACTATTGCAATAATAACCTCTTAACTAATAGTCCTGCTTCCTCTTTTCTTACTCCACACTATTTTTTTTCAAAAAAATACTTCAGTTACAGTATTTCCCTTTTTATTCCCCAAAGCCATTTGGTTATGTCCCTCTCCCATTTACAAGTCTTCCACAGTTTACAATGCTTTGTGATAAAGTCTCCGATCTTAGAAAAGCTTAAAAGAACCCACATGATAGGCCTACTTCTCCAGCTTAACTGAGAACCACTTCTCCCAACCTTCCTTAAACCGCAGGACCTTTACATGTGCTGTTTTTATGCCTGAATCCTTGCTCCCCTTGGTTGGCTGGCTAATTCACACCTATGTTTCAGAAGTAAGCACAAATGTCACATTCTCCCTGTTAAAGTAATTAAACATTTGTGTTAGGCTGAGGTGGCTTTGATGCCTTAGCAACTACGTAAGCAAACTAAAACCTAAGCCATTGTAAATCCCTGCAAATGACTCAAGGTTAAGAAATCAAAACCTAAGAACAACCAATTATAATCAGCCAAAAAGCCTTTCACAAATAAAGCAACCACTTAAGCTATAGTCAATCAGATAATTTCCTTGCTCTGTTTCTTCACCTTTTCTAGAAAAACT
>NW_006287544.1:2282015-2301505 GCF_000327345.1 Myotis davidii | reverse complement strand
TGACTTTTGTGTTCTGAAGGGAAAAGTATAAACTGAATTCTTTCTAGAGTAGCTATATTTGAACTTGGTTGTTGGAGAAAGGCTGGCTTCAGATTTCTCAAATTGTGAGGGAATCTTATATAATAAGAACCTAATATGCAAATCGACCAAATGGAGGAACGACCAGTGGAACGACTGATCACTATGACACGCACTGGCCATGAGGGGGCAGATGCTCAATGCAAGAGCTGTCCCTAGCCCACAGACCCCAGGCCAGCCAAAGCAGGCTTTTTTTAAAGTACAATTTCCATTTATTCCCCCCCGTCCCACCCAGAGAACTTCTCTTCTCTCCTTAAAGATTTAGCTTTTTACATGGGCTTTGGTGGAGGTCATGGGGCAGCACCCTCAGGTCTAAATCGGGGTAGGGGTGTTCGGTCTTTCCAGGCTTCATGGGAACGATTCCTGATTACCTTGCTGTGAATGGCACAGCTCACACAGTAATGTAGTTTCACACACAGCTTGGGAAGCACATAGGCATCAAAGACACTGGCTTCGGAGATGTCCCTAACGGCTGCAGCCTCTGCTATGTTTTGAATGGCAAACTTCTAAATGGCCTTGTCCTTGGGCACGCACCGGGCACAGTTGGTGCAACTAATAGGCTGCACATGGCCTGTCTTTTTTGGCACGACTATTATTCCTTCTTTTTTTGGTCATCTTGGAAACAAGGACCCGAGAGAGGCTGATAATTACGTGCTTTATGTCAAATGCTCAGGAGACACAATAGAGGAGGAGACTTTTCCTTATCCTTAAAGCAGTGATTTCTCTGCTGTTGTGTCACAGCACACTGGTGTGCTGCACGAATTTGTAAAACATGCAATACCTGACTATTGAGTCAGGGGCACTTATGCCTTTTCCCTTAGATTGTCAAATATAAAAATAAATGACAACAGCCAAAACAAAATAGCTGTCTGGTGTGAAAAAATCAAAATTATACCTATTTTTTTTGTCAGATTGGCAAAAAATATATATTTTGGTGTGCTGCAGAATTTTAGTAATCAATTTTTGTGTGCCATGAGACGAAAAGAGTTGAAAATTGCTGGTTTAAAGAACTAAAAAATCTTTCTACAACTAGAATGGACTAGAAAATAACAGATTTGTTTTGTTTTGTTTTGTTTTGTTTTGTTTTTACCACAGATTTTGTGTGTGGGCATGCATGCCCCTGTGCAGGTTATCCTGCCAGTGGGAGAAGAGAATGTGTGCTTCTCTTTGGACAATGAGATTCCATAAACCTCAGAGAATAAAGGCAAGATTTTTTTCTTCTCTCTGTCCTGTGCTTATTTCAAGGCTCTGGAAATCCTGGAATCATCACTTTTTGGCTTGAAAATTTCATAAAGCAGAGAAATCAAATGCTATTTGTCCTTGGATCTTTAAGATAAAATATGCATACAGTCTATTTTATGGAGTTTCTCATTAAAATACTCCACAACTTTATTCTTATGCCAAAATTTTGAAGATTTGCTATTTCCATAAAATTGTGATTATACTTTCTGTCTATGTTTTTGCTCGGTCATATAATGTAGTAGTATGTTTCTTATTCAGTCATTTTCCTTATTGTATCTCATTTCTCTAATTCTTATGTCTTTCCTTTTTTTTTTTTTTAAATATATTTTTATTGATTTCAGAGAGGAAGGAAGAGGAGGAAAGAGATAGAAACATCCATGATGAGAAAGAACCATGGATGGGCCACCTGCTGCAAGTCCCCCACTGGGGATCGAGCCCACAACTCGGGCATGTGCCCTTGACCAGAATCGACCCTGGGACCTTTCAGTTCGCAGGCCAACGCTCTATCCACTGAGCCAAACTGGCTAGGGCGTCTTACCTTTTTTTGAAATACTTTTTATGTTTCTATTTCTCCTTTATTTTCACTTTTTCAAAGTTACTGGAGGATAATGATTTTGATTTTATTGGCAGAAAGTGTAAAATTATTTTTAAAGTATTTCCCCAAAATACAATTTATACTAAAAGTTAAAAAAATATGTCCATGGACTTACTAACTTTCATATGGTCTTTGATAGATTTTTAAATATATGTTTGGTAGCATACTAAGAAATTTTAGGTAGTTACCAAAAGAAGATTTATTATTTCTGGCTGTCTTCTTCTTATGGTATAATCTCATGAAATGTCTGGATGCATCATTTAATTCAAACCAAGTGTCCAGCAGCATGGTTTATACGTTTGTCTTCAACTAAAGAATATTCCAGGGTGTAGTCTATGTTCTTTATATAATGGCTTGATGGAACTACACATGGCTTGACAGAAATCAAAGCTTCTGTTAAAAGACAGAAAGGACAGCTTTATTAAACTCTTTTATGAGGTTATCATGTGGCTATTGACAAACTAGGAAAACAGCATGATAGAATATCAGTATTTGAAATTCTAATTAAAATTGCAAGTACAGCCCCCATTCCATATACTCTGCCTTGGCCTTTCTGTAATGGCCCTAAGGGTATGTGTAAGCATTCCTGGAAGTGCCAGATTAAGCGCTGGAAAAATTGCAACATTGGCATTAAGGCGAGAGATAATTAGCTTAGTCAAAAGAAATGAATAGTGTAAAACAAGTAAAAAAACAAACAAGAAAACACAAAAGTTTTGGGATTGCTTGAGATTACTGAGATGTGGATGATGAAGGCTGAGAGTTAGTTTACTATATCCTAACAAGCTTAACATGGACTCTTTGGGAGTGAGGTTAAATCTGTGTATTTTGTTCACTGAAGAGAAAGTAAAGGCCTTGGCTGCCATAGATCTTTTAATTAGTGAGCAAATAATAAAAGGCCACCACACATTCTTTCAGACAAAAGTATCCAGTGACAATGGATACAAGGCTAATTGGGAGGTAAGCATTCATTACACACACACACACACACACACACACACACACAGAGAGAGAGAGAGACAACAAAAACAAGCATTCTCACACTCATGGAGCTTATGTCAAACAGAGCACACAATGTGAAATTACTAGTGATAGACACTTTTTCATTATACTCATAAAAGAAGCCATGTAGGAAAAATATAGGAGACTTTGAACTTACAGAGTGAGGAAGCTAATTTAGTCAGTAGAATTTAAATCTTTAGAAACATGTTTTCCTTATAATCTGGAATGTTTGTGTGTCAGGGAGGGAGGGAGTCGGTGAGCAGTAGTCTGGTGGCCCAGAGCCAAGGGAAGAAACAACTTTGCTCACAATAGGCATCCTTAGCAAAACCAAAGTATAGTGACATCAACGTCTACATATTTTCCATGATTTCTAAAAATATAATTTGCTCATTAATAGAAAAACCCTACAACATACAACTTTTAAAATTAAAGGATGAGTTTTTGCACTTGGTTGTGTTATTGGATAGTGCTATTGCATTTAGATGATGGCCTCCCAAATTTCCCATGCCTTATACTGCTGAGAAAATACTCTGCAAAAGAAAGGTGGCATCTCCTATTCAACTCTGACCATTTATTTCTGGCCTTCCTTATAATTATTATTATTTTTTAAATATATTTTTATTGATTTCAGAGTGGAAAGGAGAGGGAGAGAGATAAACACATCAATGATGAGAGAGAATCATTGATCAGCTGCTTCCTGCACCCTCCACACTGGGGATTGCAGCCACAACCTGGGCATATGTCCTGACTGGGAATCCAATCATGACATCCTGCTTAGGTCGATGCTCAACCACTGAGCCACACTGTCTGAGCTCTCATCATTAATCAAGATGTTTACAACTATGAACTGTCCTAGTTTTTCTTTGTAGGTGTTTGGGGTATTATGTGCTAAGTCCACATGTAAAGAGAACAAACAGCTCTCCTTGATAATCTTCTAGTCTTCAGTTATAGTAATAGTTTCCTAGAATGGCAGTGCTATTATTTGCCCAACTGCTGTCTGTGTTCCAGAAATGCTTAATACTATCTTGTTATCCACAGCTTAACGGTAAATAGGGGATTAGTAGTCTGTCAAATTTAATGACCAGAAGAACAGATAAAGCATGACTTCAAAGATTTCTCGCTGTTTAGGAATGGACTTGTTCTGTCTGTGCAAATAATAGCATATTGGAAATATCCCTGTGGTTGTGAAAAAGAAGAAAAACATGATTATACTAGAGCCATGGTCAGCAAACTTTGGCTCGCGAGCCACATGCAGCTCTTTGGCCCCTTGAGTGTGACTCTTCCTAAGCCTTAGGAGTACCCTAATTAAGTTAATAACAATGTACTTACCTATATAGTTTAAGTTTAAAAAATTTGGCTCTCAAAAGATATTTCAATCATTGTACTGTTGATATTTGGCTCTGTTGACTAATGAGTTTGCTGACCACTGTACTAGAGGCCCAGTGCACGAAAATTCATGCAAGAGTAGGCCTTCCTTCCCCCAGCTGCCAGCACCCACTTCCCTCTGGCACCCGGGACCCAGGCTGGCTTCCCTCCAGCCTCGGCTTCATCAGGAAAAACATCTGGAAGACGTCTGGTCTAATTAGCATATTACCCTTTTATTATTATAGATACTTCTACTCAAGAAAGTGTGCATGAAGTCCTTGTGAAGAATGGAGTGTTCTGATTTAGGAAATCATTTATTTATTTATTTATTTTTTGGTTAGGATATATCAAAACTGATTTTTTATGATTCTGATTGGGATTGGAAATTTATATAACTAATATTGGCTCCTAGGGAAGACTAAAATCCTTCCATTGATGAATTCAACACTTTTTGCTCAGACTTTGAATTTCAAAATAATCAAGCTCTGTGGTAGCAGGAAAAATGGTCCTGAGGGATCCAGGAGATAGCAATGGGAGCAAAACCCTTCATCCACTTTGCATTTTTGCCTTTCCCAAGACATTCCCATCCCTTGACACACACACATATTGAGACTGCCATCCAAACCTAGCAAAAGTCCTTAACCCTTAGATCAGTAAGCAGCGATTCTCACAGTGTGCATTATCTCGGAGTAGGTGGAAAAATCTCTATCCTTTAGAAATTGTGATTCTGAGGTCAGGTCTGAGCCTAGAACTTTTTTGTTTTGTTTTGTTTTCAATTACTTCTGGTCAATCTGATATAGATGGCTTAATACCACACTTTATGGAACTCTGCATACACTTTAAACGCTGGATAGCCATGGTCAGCTGCATTTATCTGTCATTGGTTCGACTGGCTGTGCAGTAGAATGCAGTATCTGAAGTACAAGCATCCTGCTAGGTTCAACTGCATGTGAGGGGATAATTCTAAAGCAGGGAATGGTGTGGTCTGGGAAAAGCCTCTGCCATGAGTTCCCAATATTAGCACAGTTAGGGGTAATTAAGATTTCCATAAAATACACCTTCGAGTTCCATTCAAAGAATTTTCTGGAATTTTACCCAGTTATTAGTTGGTGTTATCTAATGTAAGCTTGTTTCAAAGGAAAGGAAGGGGCAGAAGTTGGCTTGTGACTTAATGCATTTCCCTCAGTGATAGTTACGTTTTAAAGTACCAAAGAGATACACTATGGAGTGCTATGTTTCTGGTTAACGCTGCCTCTCAGCTGACTTTAGCTTCTTTAGAGAGTGCAGACAGTGTGTGGGTCGAACTCCATCACTGAGTCATAGCAATGACTGAAACCCGCATCCTCATTGCAGCTTGGATCTTTGCCATATCCCTGACCAGCATTTGAACTTGAATTTTGGCATGACACCAGCTACAATGGTCACAAAGCAAGGGCCCATCAGCTATGGCGTGACTGACCTTTCAAGGTTCCCTCTAGAACAATTCTCTGAAAATGAATGGACTGGACAGTTTGCGTTTTATCTACTCATATAACTTAAGTATCTATTTTAAAGACGTTATGTTTTAAACATCGTGTGTAATGTTCCATTTGGTGAACTTAAAAAAGGTAATATGTGTAGGCATAAAAAAAGGCTGTTGCTTTTGTTTGTTACTCTCAATAACATTACGATTCAAGTAAAAATTAATTATTTGAATCCATTTTGATCTATAAAAATGGCTACCTCATATAGTTCAATCTAAATACTTGCATGACATACTTTGTGGAAAAAAGTGTATTAGCAAGATATTCACATTATAATACTAAATTAGGAAAAATATAACATTGAGCTTATAGTGAAAACCCAAAATATTTGTTAAAATTATAGTTATGAATACAAAAATTAACAGAAGAAAGTATGAAAGTTGGTCAATGGATGTCTTTCACTGGTAAATAGGGTTATGGAGTATTTTATTTGCTTACTGTTATTTTATACAGTGGGTATGTGTTATATTTATTTAACAACATTTACTGTTTTTGTGGTTATCAAAGTAGTATGTTACATATTGCTTTTAGACATCTTGTGAAATAGAAAAAAATGATAAAGAAGAAAAATCTTAACACACGGAGATTTTGTGATGACTTTTTGCCTACTCCATTCTTGTCATTAAAAGGAACATTGTCATAATATAAACTTCAATTTTTTTCTTATTGATGAAGATGATAATTTTTATACATATTTATTGGTCATTGGTATTAATGAATTTCTTTTATCTATTATTTCTGGAGCATTGTCCACTGTTCTTTTCAGGAATAACCTGAGCGTTAGAAGACAGGAAACACCTTTGATTTGCTATTCGTCCTATTTTAGCTACAGTGATATTATCAAAAGTAAAATTTCTCATAAAGATACAGAAATAGGCATTCCATATTTTAACAATAAGGCAAGACAAGACAGCATGTAGGAGGAAAATCAAGTACAGAAGTGCAAGAAGTACTGGAATGTTTGAAGACGGTATTTACATTGTTAAAGATCAGAAGGAATGTCAGGTTAACTACAATCAGAACTCAGAGCTTTAGAAAGCCTTCATATAGTGAGTCATCATCCATATCCTATAAAAATAGCAGCCCATTTCTTCCTCACAGCTCAAACTGACCTGACTTTCCAAGAATTCAAAGAACTTCAGGGGGAAAAGCAAAGGCTATTTTTTTTCTTCATATGTTTTGCTTTCATCCCCTCACCTTCCCCCATCCCCAACAAGTGACAGGAATCTTGGAAACGAAGTAAAATTTAGGATGGCTTTTGCTTCCAACTCTTTAAGAACCATTACTGTGTATATGAATTTGGGGATGGCAAGTACTTGGCAAAACTTCGCAAACACACTTCTAAAATAAATCTCATAAATGAGCCAATTGTGATGAATAGCTACATTTGAGCTACAATTCTTGGTTAGGTAATTTTAATGCAGTCACTGTGTTATTTTGTGGTCAATAAATAATATGCTGGAAGGAAGAACTTTACATTTATGTTAAAACAATTCCTTTCTCCAAATTGGTTATTTTCTTCTTTACTCCTGTTTAAAAATAACTAAATCATCTGGTGATTATAACTCTTAAAAACCTGAGCTTTCATTTAAGGAAACCCATTATTTAATTAAAGATAAATCAAAGTAAAAAATTCTTAATAATTTAATCTCATATTACTCCACTTTGGAGCAACGTGATAAATCAACACATTGCTTATCCTTAATTAAAGTCCCTTTATTTCTATATTCTTCCTATTTCCCTCCATGTTTTTTTAATCATTTGAAGTAGACACTCATATAAATAAAGTTAATTTAAATGTCATCATTTCATTGATTTTCTTACTCTCTTAATTAGCAAGATGGCTGATTTTTAATCTTGTTGTGAACTATCCTTCAATAAAATCAATTTGGCCTTACATGAAATATTCAGCTCAGAAATTCCGTTGGAGAGAAGCTCAAGTAAAACTGTCATCAGGCATCTACTCCAGAAGCATGCAAGCCAGAAATGTATGTTTCTTTACTGATTATTTACAGAGGGCCAGCTAGGACATGAAGAGCAAGGAGAAAAAAATTATTAGTGTTCCTGAGACATTGTGCTTTCTTTCTTTTACCAACAATTTTTGTTTGTTTATTTTTTCCCTCTAAGGATGTTTTTCTCTTTGGAAATTTAAGTTAGGGAAACTTATGTAAAAGGAATGTCAGACACATGTTGGAAAGCTGAGCCCTGCCCCAGGTAGTTCAGTTGGGTGAGTGTCATCCTGCGCACGGAGGGGTCACCAGCTCCTTCCCAGTCAGGGCACATACCCAGGTTGCTGGTTTTATCCCAACATGATTGGGGCTCATGCAGGAGGCAGATGATTAATATTTCTCTCTCATATTGATGTTTCTCTCCCTCTTCATCTCCCTTCTTCTCTCTCTCTCTCACTAAAATTTTTTTTAAAAAAAACCTCAATAAAAATCAAGAAAGTTGAGGGGGTGAATCGCACACAAATAAAATAGCCAGATATAGAGGCTTTCCAAGGAAGTCACATTAATTCAAGCAAAGAAGTTGCCATTATATCAAAAGAGACTGACACCTTTTATTAGCTTTGAATAATATAAGGTCCTTTTGAGAAGTTTATTTGTATACTAAAACTTTGTTTTCTGAGTAAGGAGAAAATAATGCTTACTTAAGCTAATATTATGGCATGTAAAATGCAAATCATTCTTAATAATAGCAAGATTGTCTTAGGTAATTATAGTTTTAAATATATATAACTGTAAAAACGTATATAAAAGTTTAATTTTTTAACTTAATTTTTTGAAATGTATACATTTGGTACATGATTTTATTATATATATATATCTCTCCCTGGAAATTAATTCATATGTGAGTGCCTCAATTTATTTTTCACTAACACTCCCCATAAGGAGTTTTTTAAATACATTTTTTTCAACTGTGCACACCTAAATTAATCTTTTCAAGCTAATAAAACAGAATACTATATACTGGGTGACTTTTAAACAATAGAAATTTGTTTCTCACCATTCTAGAGGCTGTAAGTACCAAGATCAAGACACCAGCAAATTTGGTGCCTGGTGGGGATCTACTACTGGCTGTCACCTCACTGAGTAGAAGAGGCAGGAGATCTAAAGTGTCTTTTAGGAGAGCACTGATCCCATTCACAAGGCTCCATCCTCATGACCTAATTGCCTTCAAATCTATTCTCATTGGGGATTAGGCATTTTAACATATGCATTTGGAGGGAACAAAACATTTAGTCTATAATACCACTCAATAAAAATTTAACACCACAGATATACTTTATAGCTCTTTATGTACTGTAGGTGTACTTGTGTTTTACATATAAAAAGGTTGAAATACTTTTCAGCCCCAAAATACTAAGGTTTGCTTCTTTGAAAGAAATATAGTGCCTATTGAGAATACAAGATAATGTATACCTTTTTTAAAAACGATTTTTAATTTTTGTTGAACTTTACTTTTTTTAGCTTTATTTTTATTGTTGACACTATTATAGGTATCCCCCATTTACCTCCCTTATCTACCTCCACCCAGGCCCAAACCCCCTTCCTTGTGGCCGTCACTACACTGTTGTCTGTGTCTGTAGGTTATACATATATATTCTTTGCTTAATCCCTTCACCTTCTTTTATCTATTCTCCCACTCTCCTCCTCTCTGACAGCTGTATACTTTTTTAAAAAAATGTATTTTAATTGATTTCAGAGGAAGGGAGAGGGAGAGAGAGAAACATCAATGATGAGAGAGAATCATTGATCAGCTGCCTTCTGCACACCCCACACTGAGGATTGAGCCTGCAACCCAGGCATGTGCTCTTGACCAGAATCAAACTGGGGACATCTTCAGTCTGCAGGCCAACGCTCTATCCACTGAGCAAACTGGCCAGGGCCAGCTGCGAACTTTTGCTAAATTAAAAACTTCTGAGTTGGTAAAATGCTTTCAGTGAACTGTTCATTCCATTTGTTTGTTTCTTTAACTTCCCTTTAAGGGAATTTAAGGTGCATTGATAAAGTAAACCTAACTTTCCTGAGTAGTATCCATAAACATGGTCCTGATAGTGTATGTATTTATTTTTGTTAATCCTCAAACCAAGGATATTTTTCCATTGATTTTTAGAAAGAGTGGAAGGGAAGTAGGAAGACAGAGAAACATTGATGTGAGAGAGACACATCTATTGGTTGCCTCCTGCATGCACTCTGACCTGGGCCAGGATCAAACCTGTAATTGAGGTACGAACGTGTCCCTGATTGGAATTGAACCCAGGACCCTTCAGTCTGCCAGTCAATGCTCTATTCACTGAGCTAAACCAGCTAGGGCAATGTATATATTTTAATTCACAAATGGGCATATTAATTCCCCAGGTTCTGTACCTCTCTTCTCAGAACTAGGAATATTGAAATTTGTTTTCATGTCTCTAAAGCCAATACTAGCCTCAAAAAAAAAGTACCTTAGCATTTTTTTTTTGTATCAACATCTTATGGCTAAACACGACATCACGTGAACTACTCTTTTAACTCTGATGCTGTATTCCAGTTTTGATTACTGGGTCATTACTTTTTTCCAGGGCTTTTTGGTGCTGGTCTTCATTGTCCCATTTTTCCCTTGGTCATCTTGCTTGAGTTTATTTTTTATTTTATTTTATTTTTTAAATTTCTTTATTGATAAGGTATTACATGTTGCTTGAGTTTAAATACTTTACTCAACCCTCTTTCTTCTCCAATTGTTATTATCCTTTTGTTGTTTCCCCTCTGTCTGCATTGTATATCATTGCTGCCTATACCATTGTCCCAAACTTGGATACTTGCCCCTGATTTTTATCCTCACAATAATGAGTGTTGGAATTAAAATTATGTTTATAATTATAGTGACGAAAATTAGTTGGTGGCTGTAGATGTTAATGTGATGCCTTGAAAAAGTTAGGGTGAACTGCAGATATCATAATGCTTTTTTGCATCCTAAATGCAAAGCTAAATACCTCAAGTATGTCCTGGTCAAGTTTTTCTATATCTGCTATAATATATTAGCATGTGTTGTGAAAAACATAAGGTCCCAGAAAATTCCTAAAAGTATCTAGTGCTATTTTCTTAAAAGATTAAATTGATATTTGCTTAAGAAAATTAAACTGACTAGATCTTTTATGTAGGGGAACCATTAACAAGCTGACAAATAAAGATATATCTCCAAGAATCTGAGGAAAGGCCATAGCTTCTTTGTCTTTGTAACATCTGAGTTCTGGGTTCTAAACCTCAGATAACGTTTTTAATAAAAAGTTAGTGCTTAAAAACATTTATTGAACTGATGTATCCTTTAGAATTTGCCTTCTACTTTTTAAATTGATCCTTCTTTTTCTCTTAATTTAATCCAATACAAAAATAAGTAGAACCACTCCAAATGGATGCAGAAATTATTTTCATAAAGCTCTAACAAAAGCATACAAAAAATCAAGCAACAGCTTAAAATATGGTCTTATGTTGCCTACATTTTTATTGATGTCACCCTCTTTGTTGATTTTAAAATTGGTGATGGGCTTATCTGTGATATCTGAACAAACCCTTCTGTTTTTCTCTGTTCCCAAGTCCACATCACTCTGTCCTGAAATAATAATAAAAAAAAATGATGCCTTTGTTTGATGAGATGGCCTTTCTTATAGATTAGTGCAAAATATGTGAATTCAAAGTAGATGTTAATGAATTCATGGGTTATGAATCCTTGATCAATTATTAAGGGATATAGAACACTTATGCCTGTTTTCAATTTTTGGGGACTATTAAAAGTTAGGATATATTATAATGTAAAGGTACTGTTCATGTTTATGCCACCGTCCCACGTATAACTACTTCGTTATTTACCTATTACTTCTATCATCTGCAATTTCTTCTGTTGTCATGCTGACTGCTTTTGTCCATCACTTAGTGGATATGGCACTGTACCAGATCCAAGACATACTAATGTATATAGTATAGCCCAGAGTGAATCAGTGGACTACAGTTTTTCTGGGAATTTGAAATAAAAACATATAGAGAAGTATTAGATGATCAGCTGAATGATTGTTAAGTATCAAGACACATTATGAAGGGCCAGTCACCATAAGTAATAGAAGAATGAAAGGGACTTCATCTTGTACATTGTTCTAACATGGTAATGGGTAGAGTGCCTTACACATAGTAAGTGATCAATCAGTAAATATTCAATGTGCAGGGAGAATCAGATTTGAGACCATCTGACTCACTCAAAATATGGGAAGATAAACATTATTTTTGAGGCACTTTGCCTGGATTCTTGTAACTAAAAGAGATTTCTGAAAAGAATGCAGCAATCATAGTCCTGATTTTTTAAGGAAAATTGGCCATTTCTCTTTGCAGAAAAGAAGAATAAATTTTCAAAATATAATTTTAAAAGAACTCTGTGGATTTATTAAGCAGGATATAAGTGAAAAATCAAATTGAATGAACTTGAAGGTAATTTTGAGGAATTCTCCAGGAATGAATGAGGAAGATAAAAAGAGAGAAAAAGATTGAGACAGGAGTTGAAATATGGAGAATAGATGTGCAAATATCAGAATCTATTTAGTAGGAGCCTCTGAAGGAAAAAGAAAAACAAAACAAAACCTGTATATAAAAAATTGGATAAATAATGGACAAATACTTCCCAGAAATACAGAGAAACATGAAACTTCAGATTGAAAGGGATAAAAGTGCCAAGTAGGACCTGTAAGAAAACCTCTCACTCCTAGATCTATTAGAGTTAAGTTTAAGAACTTCAGAGGCAAAGGATAAATTTAAAAATTCGCCAGGGATAAAAAGACAATGACCTACAAATGAATGATCACTTTTCCCCCAATATTATTTCCAGTATTAGTTTCAGGTAAACAGTATAATGGTTAGACAATCATATACTTTACAATGTTCCTCCCGATATTTCCAGTAGTTCCCAGACCATACATATTTATTATGATATTATTTACTATATCTGTGCTGTACTTTATATCCTCATGACTATTTTATAACTACTAATTTGTACTAATGAAGAATAACTTTCACACCACATTTCTCATTAGTTACACCAGCACAAAAAAGCAATAGAAAATGTTCAACATTTTAAAGAAAAAAAAATAAATTCTTTTACAAAATTAACAAATTATTTAAATGTGAAGGAAAACAGCCTCATTGGTCTGACTCAGTGGTTGAGTGTTGACCCATGAACCAGGAGGTCATGGTTCAATTCCAGGTCCGGGCACATGTCCAGGTTTCGGGCTTGATCCCCAGTAGGAGGTGTGCAGGAGGCTGCACATTGGTGATTTTCTCAAATCATTGATGTTTCTATCTCTCTCTCACTCTCCCCTCCTCTCTCTGAAGTCAATAAAAACATATTTAAAAAATAAGTGTGAAGGAAAATAAAGATATTTTCAGGTGTGTAAGATGTTGAGAAGTATCATAGTCTGGGCTCCTGCAGGAAAACAGAGCTTGCGTGCACTTAATTTATTTGGGAAATGATTCAGGAAAAAGAGAAGAAGACTAGTGAGAGAGAAATACAGATAAAGTCAATACAAGGGTGCTTTCTGAAGTTGGCCAACACTTGTAGACATTTGGGCTGGATCTCAGCAGGATCTTAAGAGAAACTGTGTAGAATGCACTTTAGAATTGCTTACCCAAGTGCAGGTTGAAGGAAACATTTAAATACTGACCTTCTCTTAGTCAAAAATGGTTAACCAATAGGTGTTAGGTCTCTGTCACCTTCAGGCTGCTTTTGCGGTTTTTAATCTCGCCAGAAATAAATAGTGAATGCCAGGAAGATGTCTGAATACATTTCACACTGATGTTAGAAAAACCCCGAGGCAGAAAGTGAAGTATATATGGTGCAGTTGAGGTAAGCTACTATTTAGTTTTATCTGTAAATAACTTGCTTTTGCTGTAATTATTGAGATAGGAAGTGGGCAGAGAGGATGTTATGAAGCATCCAGTTCTATAATTTACCCAGTATAGGTATTGTCATACAGAACTCCAGTAAGAATAATAATTAATAGTGGAGAATTTATGAGTTAGCCTCTTATTCTCCCTCCCAATTTATTTATTACAATCCTCCCCCCCTCCCCACCTTCACATATCACTGAGGCTACACTGGCTCCTTGTGGTCTCTCATATTTCCTCTTCTCCAAAATATCTGAGTGCCTCACTCCCTCACTATATTCAGATTTCTGCTAAAATGTCACATTCTTGGAAAGGCTGATCACCTTATCAAAATAATATTACCCTCTTTCCTCAACATGTCATAATCACCTTTTCCATATTTATTTCTCTCTATAGTAATGATTAATCCTGACATAGTATATATTTATACATTTATTTATTTACTAGTGGCCCAGTGCACAGATTCGTACACATTGAAAGGAAATTAATTAGAATTCCTGGGGTGACGTTGTGGCTCAAAGGGCATCTGCAGAGTGAACGGGGTCCTTCCAGTAGGTGAGGTCCCTCGGCCTGGCCTGGGGATGGGGCTGAAACCGGTTCTCCGACATCCCCCAAGGAGTCCCAGAGTGCAAGTATGAGAGAGCACTCTGCGAAATCTCTGTCAAACAGGATGTGGAATGCAAATGCAAGTGTGCAGTAAACCAGGAACAACATAACCCACAGCCAAAGGTGGAATCACATGGCTCTGTGAGGAATTGGGCTCCTTCCTCTCTGGTTCCAGGGTGCCTCACCTGAGAACCCCTGCTGCCAAGTCATCGCAGCTCAGCAGCTCCTGTGTTGAGTTTCTGCCCCCTGGTGGTCAGTGTGTGTCATAGGTACTAGCTTGTTGGATGGTAAGACAGTCTCACAATCCAGGGGATCTCAGACTGCTGGTTTGGGCCAATCCCTGCAGGCCAGTTCGAGGGACCCCACTGGTGCATGAATCCATGCACCAGGCCTCTACTATGCATAGAAGACCTTTGTTTTATCTCTTCCTGCCCTCTGAGATTTATCAGTTTGTTCCATGGGTTTCCATGCCTGTGCATTGAATGTCTGCCCCCTCATGGTCAGTGCGCATCATAGGTACCAGTTGAACAGTCGAACAGTAGGCTTTTACATATATAGATTGTTGTAGGTCTTCTCATTCTTGTTATTCAGTTTTTCCAATTGGTTCACTGATGTATTTCTAATGTCTAGAACAATGCTTTGCATAGTAAGTAAGTATTTAGCAAATATTTGTTGAAAAATGAATACTTATAAAATCTGTAACTATAAAGTTAGCAGAATAAAATTTATAAATGGGATATATATATAGGAACAAATCAAATAAATAAATATAAAATATTATAAAATTTAAAATATGTATATGAAATAAAGGCTTACAAAAATAAGCACTAATGTAAAAGCAATTATAATAAATAGAAATGAGTTAGAATTAATGAATAAATGAAAGACTCATATTGAATTAAATTTGATTAAGCAATATATTTTTATAAGATACATTTAATACAAAATTTAAGACAAAAGAATTCTAATATATTGAACATAAATTGGTGGAAAATGGTATAGCAATAACATATGAGTAAATGGTAAGGCAATATAGCAATTTTAATATCTAAAAATAGAACTTAAGTAAGAAACAACATGATTGAAAATAGTTATAACCATGAGGGACACTACTAGTATAAACTTTAACTACTATTATACAAAATAACTTACAGAACTTACATATAATCTTTCCCTTGTGTTATTTTATTGGATAAAGCCATCACAGAAATCCTGGATAATATTTATAGCTGTAGACCACTCTGTTGTTTCTGGCTTATGTGGGGATACATTAACACTTGCAAAGCATGTAAATTTTATTTTGCATATACCTGGGATCACTGCTGGAACAGGATATAACAAATTAGTTATAGTTGATCACCCTGCTTTTTTATTCCATCATTAAGCATGAACTGGTATATTTGATAAAGAATATGTAATGGAGAAATGTTTAATACTCTATTGAAAGAATCACATGCTTCTTACCTTTTGACTTATTAAAGTGATAAATTATTATTATAATACTAAAGGCCCAATGCACGAAATTCATGCAAAAGTAGGCCTTCTCCCAGCTGCTGGCACTGGCTTCCCTCTGGCACCTGAGACCCAGGCTTTTCCTCCAGCCACTGGCAGGCACCTGGGACCAGGCTTCCCTTGCAGCCCTGGCTTCACCTGGAAGGTCATCTGGAAGATCGTCCAGTGTAATTAGCATATTACACTTTATAGACTGAAACATTCTCATATCTTATATTAACTGTACTTGTTCACAATGTAATAGTCTTATAACATAGTGATGGATTTGGGGGTGGTAGTATTTTAGCATTTGTATTTACATGTAAGATTGGGCTAAAATATTTTGGATGTGTGTTATGGAATGAATGTTTATATTTCCCTCAAATTTATATATTGAAACCCTAAATCTCCACTACATGGTGATGGGATTAAGAGGTGAAGCCTTTGGGTGGTAATTAAGTTATGAAGGTGGAGACAGCATGAATGGGATTAGTGAGAGCCCTTATAAGAAGAAATGCTAAAAGGATGACTATGCTCTCTACCATGTAAAGATACAAAGAGAAAACAGCCAACCAGGAGGGACTGCTTTCACCAGACATGTGATCTGCCTGTGCCTTGATTCTGGATTTCCCAACCTCCAGAACAGTGAGAAATAAATGTATTTGAGGCACCTCCTCTATGGTATTTTTGTTATAGCATCCTGAACTTACTAAGATGAGGGGGTGCTGTTTTTATCAGATTTAGAATCCAAGTAAATGTCATAAAATGAATTGAGTAGCTCTCAATTTTTCTCAAGTTTAAGCACTGAAAATATTAATCTCTAAATTATGTAAGCTTCATGCCTTTTTTACATTTGAATCAATTACTTTCCTGTCTATTTTCATCACAGTTTAAAAATAAAAGTTTAATATAATATTTTCCCCAGTATAAAATTCCTCTACATTCATAATTATATTGCTTCAGAAATCTTTTAAAAAGTAAATTTACAATATTTGAGCTAGGTATTGAAGGATGAATAGTATGTGATGGAAAGAAAGGTCATGGCCAGAAGAAATGAAAATGTTTAACATTCACAAAATTTCTTTTTCATAGAAATGCAACACATTGTCAAAAGATCAAACCAAAAACAAACACTCAATTAAATTATGTCTGTAATAAAAACCCCAAAACGTTATTAGGTGCCAATACATGTACTCCAGTAAGAATGCTTCTAAATCTCTGGGAAAGTGTATATTTTCATAGAGTTTTTCCTGTTAGATGGAATCTAGCAACTAATCTATTTTCTTACTTGACAAAGAGTCTTTGCAGAATTGCTTAATTGAGGATGTTGGAATGTGGAGATTGTCTTGGATTATCTACATGGGCCTAATTTAATCAGATGAGCTCTTCAAAGAGAAGAAAGGTTGAAGGGTAAATCAGGAGATGTGATTTGGACAGGAGCTCAAGAATGTGTGTGGGCTCTAAATGTGAAAATTGCCCTCAGCTGAAAGCTAGCAAGAAAACAGGGACCTAGGTCCTACCATGGCAAGGTAGAGAGCCTCGAAAAAGGAATGGGAATGTCACTTTGCTGAAGCCTTTGTTTAGCCTAGTAAGACCCATGTGGGATTTCTGACCTACAGAACTATAACATAATACATTTGTGTTGTTTCAACCCACTAGATATGGTAATTTGTTACAGCAGCAATAGAAAACTAACATACCCGTAACACTAAGAGAATCACAACAAAACTTAGGGATGATTCACATAGAAAGCTATGATATTTTTAAGTTAAAGTTTTAGCACAAAAAAATGTTGGTTTCATTTTCAAATTTGTAGTGTATCAAATATTTGACTGTCATTATTTCTTTGGAGCTGTACCATAGAGTGAACACTCAATATAAAACACTCTATTGAATGAAATCACTATATTTTAACTCATTTATGTCAAGAAAGAATTTATAGTCTCTATACTTTATGTATCTAAGATTGCCTGTCTTGAAAACTCTCCTATTCAACAATCTGATATCTATTCTACATTATTTATCTTTTTTGAGACCATAATCTTCCTTAATACCCAAGAAGAATAAATGATGTGCTGTGGTGAATTAATGGTTTCAGTTCTTTATTTAACATCTGCATCCTTACTCATTTTTCTGGGTAGCTAACATAGAAGAGAAGGGTTAAAAAATCACTCAAGATTATGAAATGAAGTTTTTGAAAGCAGTAGTTACCTGCAATAGTGAATATATCATGCCACGTTCATGATTTCATATTATGAATTTAAATGCCTGGTTAGTATGGTAATTGTTTTGGCACATCCTTTTACCCTAGCACTTTATATTACAAAAAGAAAGTTGATGCAGCTTAAATTAGTGTTTGACCATCTATAATAATAAAAGCATAATATGCTATTTAGACCGGACGGCTGAACAGTGGAACGACCCGTCCAGATGACCTTCCGGATAAAGCCGGGCGCTACAGCTGCGAGGACTGAGCCCCTTGCATGAATTTTGTGCATTGGGCCTCTATTTCAATATAAGGAGCCAGAAGAAATGAAACAGAAGTCACTGAAAAAAAATTGGAGTCAAACATTTCATTATAGTAAACATTTCTCTCTGCCGCCTCTAAATCATCAATAAAAATCTCAATTGAAATAATTGTTATAGAATGTTATTAAAATTATATTTCAATCAGAATTTCTGCCAGATTACTTTGTAAAGATCCTGAGCTTTGGGGAACTATTTGTTACAGGTGGGACGTTGCTAAGCTCTCTTCATTAAATCCTTGTAAGCTTCATGATCTTTTGAATTCTCCAGGATCTTTAGGACTCTGAGTGACCTGGACTTGGGCTTCTAAGTTAATCCAGCCTAGGTTCAAGTTCATTGAGTTCACCCTGGATGTAGGTTTGAATAGATCAATTTGTGTAATTGATACTATATGCTCCACTCCATCTATCCATTCATTTATCCATCCATCTGATGGGGAAGAATACAAAAAGAATGTAAGGAAGGTAAGTTACACATTTGGTGGTGCTGTATTAGCATTGTCTTGATAGATTTTGTGACCACATATACTAATTTGTCCATAGCAGCTTCCATTTAAAAAAATTATAGTCTTCTTCTTAGCCTATACATACAAATTATTTTTCTGGAGAATAAGTGCCCTGTGTTTTGGAGATGTTAATGATGTACTCCAACTTCTATGGGAAATCAAGGCCTATGGGAAAGGAGCGCTGATGTGGGTCAAAATCAGGAGTACGATTAAGCAATGGATTATAATCACTTAGGATATAGTTCTTATTCCTTTTTAAAATCTGCTACTTTTTATTATTCCTTTGTATTTTTTTTAAGATAAAGAGATTTGCTCTTTTTCTCTGTCTCTTTAATTTTCTACAGTTAGAAAGGTAAGAGCTTATTGTGTTACTCTCCTTGTCACGGAAAGACCAAAATGTGGGTAATTTTGGCTTGAGGGAATGCCTTTTTATTTTTCTTGCTGTTTGTTCTCCTATTGTGGTGGCCTTTTTTTAGGCCTTATATGTTTTTCTTAACATCTCTGAACCAAGATAAGGAGACTGGTTTAGAGGGGAAAAGGGATTCCATTAGCCTAAGTTTTTATGTCAGAGACAGAAATTATTGTATCTGTGGGTTCACTGTATGTAGCTCAGGGTTTCACATTATAGCAATAAGTAATGCTCCTTTGCCTTT
>NW_006287544.1:2279306-2281972 GCF_000327345.1 Myotis davidii | reverse complement strand
AGCCGTAGACTATAGATGCAGACATTATACCATCTCAGCATGACTAAAAAGAAGAAAATAAAATGTTCAGTTTACATATTATAAACTAGAGGCCCGATGCACAAAATTCGTGCAAGAGTAGGCCTTTGCAGCCCTGGCTTCATCCAAAAGGTCGTCCGATGGTTGTTCTGCTATTTGGCTGTTCGGTTGATTTGCATATTACGCTTTTATTATTATAGATGTAACAAACACTGTAACTCTTAAGCTCAGCTAAATGTATAGAAGGCCAAATGTGTGAAGAAATATAACTAAGGTTTTCAAAATTTGAATTGGTTTAGCACTATACAATTTTTAAGTAAAATCATATGTTTCTTATAGGTCAGTGATTAATCTGTACTATCTTCATATTCTCTTTCTCTACATTTATTTTCTTCTCTGTTTTGCATTTAACAAATGGTGTATGTAACTCCAAATCAGCTTTGGAGCAAATTGGAAATATGGTGACATTCTTACTAGTTTTCACCTCTAATTTACCTGGTATCCTCACAGTATCCTGCATAGTCCAATATCTCCCATGATGTTGTGTGTTTTTTTTTTCAGTATAGTATTCAATGTGGAATTTAGGTCTGAAAGGCAAAGAAATTTATGATGGTAGAACCTGGATATCCCATGAATGAACCAGGCAGGTATCCATTTTCTTCATGTACAAACACTATTAATCTTGTGTATGAAAACAGAAATGTTCTGAAAATTGACTGAGCTCTTTGTTTTGCTTAAAAGAATTATGCAACATTTTTGCCCTGAAAATTATCTATCTCTAATGGAATTTTATTGTTTCAGGTGAGTTAAATTTTCTTATTTTTATAAGTTAAAAGTTATTTTGTTCATCTGTGTACCAATTATTTACTGAATACATACAATTTTCTTTAATTCCTTTTAATTTCAAATATTTAATGGCTGTATTGCTTATATGTTTTAGAAAAAAAAAATTACCAGAACTCAGAAGTAGAAAAGCAGAGAGGAATGCCAGTTTAATTGTTCTGTTTACCAAAAGCAGTTTTCCTAAAATATCTTCCTCAAATGTCTGACAAGTAGCACACACACAAATTTCCTGATTAATTGCTTGTCAGTTTCCATGTATTTATCTTGAACCTAAACTGATTTTTCTGCAGAAATAATCCTGAGCTTATTGGTAACTTCTAATGGATTTTTTTAATGTGGTAAAAAGCATTTCATTTAAATTGAAGCCTTATGCTCAGCAATAGTTCATCATTATGAGACAATCTTTGTATGTAGCCCACTATGATGGGCAGAGCAGTTCTTTGGTTGTGTGTGTGTGTGTGTGTGTGTGTGTGTGTGTGTGTGTGTTAGCCAAGAGTGATAGAGGGAGGAGGGGGCGGTTGGTGCTGAGGAAGAAGAATGGGAAGAAGAAGACTATGTCAATTTGAGATTTAGAGAAAACAAAAGAGCTTAGTCTTGATGACTAAAATCTGAGGCTGGAACCTGGCAATTATGAGCTGGAAGGTATTCATGCAATTTATGAGTAACCCTATTTTTGGCTGAAACATAATTCAAAGGAATCACTCACTGCTTGAAAGAAAGTCTAGGTATATTGGCACAATCACAGAAAAACAACATTTCTATAGTGCTTCCAGCAGCTCTTTATTACTGAAAGGAATATAAATGGAAAATCCCCCTCACCTGGGGCTTCAAAAGATAGCCACCTACAGGTATTTTACTTTCTTAGTGCTAAAAAGATAAAATCATCATCATCCTTTTAAAGGTTTTCTTATTTGTTATAGAACACCTTAATAACATAATATTTTCCTTGTGGATTAACTATTTCTAACCTGTTCTTAAGCTAAAATTTCAAAGAAAGGTATTTTTGAAGGTCACAATGAAGCTACTCTGAGTCTGCAGTTTTTAAAATTCATAAAGAAGTTGTTTGAATCAAAGCACCATGTTTTTGGTTCCTGCTAAGCATCTTCCTGACATGCGGAGTAATCAAGACCTACTTGTGAAACCTCCTTGGCCTTGAGCTTGATAGATGGTGATGTGAGACTGCTTTGTTAATGAAATTTCATGAATCTGTGGCATGTTTATGCTGAAAGGGGAGGTCACTCTAACTCAAAAGACTCTGATACCCAGCACAGTATCCTATCTAATAAAAGAGAAACATGGTAATTAGTGTACGACCACTACCCTTCCCATTGGCTAATCAGGGCGATATGCAAATTAACTGCCAGCCAAGATGGCAGCCAGCAGCCAGGCACCTGGAAGAGAACATGAGGCTTGCTTGCTTCAGTGACGGAGAACTCCAACATTCCCCACCTGCCACTGCCGGCGAATAAAGAAGCTAAAAAAAACCCAGAAACCTGCTTTACTCAGGGGAGCTTCAGCCAGCTGGACCGCAACATTGTATCAACTACAGACAGTAAACAAAGGCCAGAAACCTGCTTTCAGCAGCCGAGGTATCAGAGCTGCAGCTGGGCCTCAGAGCTAAAGCCAGCTCTTAGCTCCAGTGATAGCCATAGAGGGTAAATAAATCCCAGAATAAAAAAAAAAAAAGGAGAGGCTGGGAGCTTCTGTCACTGGGGGGCTTGGCCAGCCTGAAAACAGCCCTCAGCCCCTCACCCAGACTGACTAGGCACCCCAGGGTTCCCCCCACCCTAAAGGGGGGGTGGCCA
>NW_006287544.1:2270097-2278496 GCF_000327345.1 Myotis davidii | reverse complement strand
CAGCATGCTGTTTTCTCCCCAGGGGTCCCAGACGGCGAGAGGGCACAGGCCAGGCTGAGGGACCCCCCCTCCCCCCCGAGTGCACAAATTTTTGTGCACCGTGCCTCTAGTCTATAATAATAAACCTAATATGCAAATCAACCAAATGACCAAACAGCAGAACAACCATCCGGATGACCTACCGGATAGCCACACTATGACACGCACTGGCGCCAGGCCAGCCAAGGCAGGTGTGATGCGATTGGTCGGGGATCGCTCCATTGCCCCACAATCAACCCACAGAGAGAGGCCCAGGCCACCCGGCTGATGGTGCTGTGGTGGGAGGGCGGGGCCTCCCTCTGAGGTGATTGATCTGGGGACCCTGTGATCAATCATTCCTAGAGGAAGTCCCAGGCCAGTCAAGCAATTGCACCCCATGCCGTGACCCACAGAGGGAGGCGCCTGGTGGGGGTGGGGGGGCACAGCTGCACAGATGGCAAGCAGTGGCAGCAGTGGGGGTGGGGCCAGCTGGTGGGAGGAAAGTCCCAATAGACCCTGATCACCGCCCAGGTCTAGGGACCCTACCCGTGGGTCCCAGATTGGGAGAGGGCGCAGGCCTGGTTGAGGGACATCCCCCTATGCATGAATTTTGTGCACTGGGCCTCTAGTCTGAGACATAAAGCTGGTAGTAGATAATTTTTTATTGAAGCAATAAATGAACGAATCTATAAAAGAATGAATTAATCACCACAGACTTGTTTCAGGGTTTGTATCCTTCATCCCAGTCTGATGTCTTAGTAATGGATGGGCTCCATCAAGAAGTTACTGTTAAAAAGGCAGGAAATAAAGATTTTAAAAAAAGAGAGTTACTGTTAGATGAGAAAATCCAGAGCAACACAACTGCCATTCTGTGAGACACTGCAATCTTCTCAGCCAAAGCAAGCTTAGGATGTTGTTTCTCAACAAAGTTCTCCAGGCAGCCACTACCAATCAATCAGAGTTGGCCAAATGTTTATCTTTGAAGGTCTGAGAAATTAGCACAAACCTGACACTATTAGTTAAAAAAAGATGTCTCCCATCTTTTCTGTAGTACGTTTTGTACAACCCATTTATTCCTCGTTATTTACTCAAATTGTCAAAGGGTGGGCTGGGAATTTGTATTAGAATTTATGTTTATGCAGAAACAATTGTGTCCCAAGTGTACTACTAGGTGCGGATGACCGTCTACTAGGTGCCGTTGCCTTTGCCCTAGGCCCGTGGTTGGCAAACCATGGCTCGTGAGCCACATGCGGCTCTTTGACCCCTTGAGTGTGGCCCTTCCACAAAATACCACGTGTGGGTGCACACGTACAGCGCGAGCCCTGGTTTGCCGAACTGCAGTTTGCCAACCACTGCCCTAGGCCTTTAACTGGGTCAATCACATAGAAATCACCTGTATGGTCCACTTTTCTTTGAATGAGGTGCAACCTGTGACTTGCTTCTAAGAAACAGAGTATGAGAAAGGTGATGCGATATCACTCTCATAATTACATTTAATTCTATTACTCTATCTTAGTAGACCAGAGAGAGAGAAATTCTCTTACCTTCCTTGAAGAATCCAACAGCCATGTTGTGGACTCCCTACAGAGAAGGCCATGTGGCAAGGAAAGTGGACAGTCTCTCAACAGCCAATACAGAGATGGGTCCCTCAGTCACAGAGGAAATGAGTTCCACTAACAATCCAAATGAGCTTGTAACAGGTTCACTAAAGACTATATTTACAAACCTTCCTTGTAATTAGCTAGTCCTATTGTTAGGTTCTGGACAATGAAATGTAAGCAAACATTATTGATTCAGCTTCTTGTTTATCTTTTAAAAGCAAAGGGGCGCTGTCTCTCCCCCCTTCTCTTTCTCTCCCTGTCAGGCTAAAATGTCAATCTGATAAGAAGCTGTATTCAATTTGTAGCAAGCCCCTACCGGTGGCAGAGAAACAAATGGAAGGGAGTCTGGTGCTCTAATACCATCGATCTGCCATACCAGACATAAAATGACTAACTTCTTAGGCTCTTTGGGGAGAAAGAAAAATCAACTATATTGTCAAATCTCTGAATATAGAAGTTGAGCCTTGAATCTTTATCAATACATCAGTCTATCTAGCAACCTAATGCATATTGTCTAAGTGCCTGTGTTCTCACCAAGCTTTATACAACAAATAGGTTACATTATATTCACTAACTTGTAGTCCCCATTTGTGTAATTGTAGAATCTAGGACATTTTCAGCATCCATTTTTCCCTAAGTATTTCTTAAAGTGCCCACAAGTTTTCTCACAGTGCTAGTAAATTAATCAAGGCTGTTTGTATACAACACTGCTTGACATCTGTTCTGGGATATTGCTCATTTCTATTTCTGTTCTACAATATACCCTAAGGAACTGAAGGTTTCTTTCCTAATTTTACTGATTCCTATTATTTCAAGATAAAAAGATGAGCTAGATTTCTCATTCTGTATATTATGCTCTCAATTCTATTTCTTTCAACCCAGAGTTTACCTCAACTATCAGGATGGCCACATGGAACCAACTGAGTTAAAAACCACCAGAGATTTTTGGCTTCTTATATATGTGACTTACTTCATAAGAATAAATTCTATCTCTGTGAACTTATAGTGACCCAGGAAATGGTATTTCTAGAGCTTTCCTATTTTCTAATCCCAGTTTGCTCTATGCTGATTATAAATTACATTTGGTGATATACTTTGAATAATTTTTCCAGAAATAAAAAGCCCAATAGGTTAATTAAAAATATACACTAAAAATTTCAAATATTCCAAAGAATGCAGAATTCAGGTAAATAACTGGACAGTTAGGGTAAAAGGTTGCGTTTAGAATTTGCATGTTTATGGAGAAACAAAATTTAGTTACAACCAGCAAGTATGCTACCTTCTATACTAAGGAGTACATTATAGAATGAATGCTTAGATCTCAATGGTAGTATCTCCTATGTTTAAACTTTTCTGTTGATATTTTAAAATAAGGGAAATATGAGCCACTTTACTAATAGAGAATTATATATCTCAAAACAAAGCATGAAATTTTAAGAAAACCTGCAAAAGCAACAAAAAACACATCTGGAATGGCTGTCAATTACATCTATAATAATATAGACCTTCAATTTCCTAAATGAGGTTTGGTTCTAATACATATCAATATAAAATGGAAAAATCTAATATGGAATGATTTTGAGTTTTGCTACTGAAGAATGGTGTGAAAGAGAGAGGAGAGGGGCACATATAATCTAAAGAACAAAACGAACAAAATTGAAAGAGACTCATAGACACAAAGAGTGAACTGGGGTTTGCCAGAGGGGAGGGAAGTTGGGGGATTGGGTGAAAGAGTTGAAAGGACTAAGAAGAACAAATTGGCAGTTACAAAACAAGTCATGGGTAAGTAAGTAAAATATAGGAAATATAGCCAATAATACTGCAGTAACTATGTACAGTGCCAGTTGCGGTACTGGAAATATCGAGGGGAACACTATGTAAAGTATATGATTGTCTAATCCAGTGATGGTGAACCTCTGACATGCGAACTCATTTTTTTGGTTGATTTTTCTTTGTTAAATGGCATTTAAATATATAAAATAAATATCAAAAATATAAGCATTTGTTTTACTATGGTCGCAAATATCAAAAAATTTCTATATGTGACACGGCACCAGAGTTAAGTTAGGGTTTTTCAAAATGCTGACACGCCAAGCTCAAAAGGTTCGCCATCACTGGCTAAGTTGTACACTTGAAACCAAAACAAAATAAAATTGAAATAACAAAAATAAAAATAATAAAATAGAACTAATTGTATTAAAACTTTCTGGAGAGGCTTTACTAAACTTCGGTTCATTTTTCTTGTTTCTCAAAATACAGAAAGACAACTAATTGAAAGAGAACAACTTAAAACCATTTTTAGGCTATACAAGGAATAGATAAATGAATCTATATCTATTCATTTTCCAGCTCTTTATTCCAAAAAGAGCTGGAAAATACTTTTTACTTCCAGACATAATTAGACTCACACATATTTTACCCATTAGCATTGTCTTTCCTCACAATGTACAGAGTCAAAGGACAAGTAACTTTATTCCTATTGGCAGTAGCCTTATTTACAAGACAATAACAACTGGTTGATCAATATAAACAAACATTGTGTAGAATTGCTATTTAAATTCTATATTTCTTAATCCTTTTCAAGGAGAAAGAGGATAGGTAACATTGGGAAACCTAGCAATGTTCTAATATATTTTAGTAAGGTTTTCTGTAATATGAGTTTGAAAGTATATTTTGGAAATATAATTTGGTTTGGTCAAGAACCATCTAATGGCTGATTTACTCAAGAAAAAAAGGAATAATCATGGGCCTTGACCTGCAGATTTGGATTCTACTTACTGAAGTGCAAAACCAGGAGTCATCCAAGTAGTAAATGTTTTAACAAAGTAACCCAAAACTAAAAACATTTCAGGAGAATTTGCAAAAGTAGCTTTCTTGTTGACTCCAGCCACAAAGCACATATTCATGACCAAACATTTAACATCTATACTAACTGCCAAAATAAAGGGGGGAAGGGAGCAGGGAGAGGAAGGAAATAATCATTTATATAAATTTGAAATACAAAATGTTCCAAGCAAAAATGAGTTACATTTTGAAAGTATTTTTTCAATGTCAAAATGTTTTCTAATGGGCCAAAAAGAGCTGGAGAATACTTTATACTTGCAAACATAATTAGACTCACATATTTTACTCATTAGCATTGTCCTTCCTCACAATGTTCTGTCTATTACCAGTTATTCTCTACTGCTCATTCTGCACAAATCATGACATATATAATAACATAAGCGTAAATATGTAACAATAGTAAACATTGCTTTTCCTCTAATAGATTTGCATGATTATATCAACATGCATAAGATGATGCCACTAAAATGCAGGATATGAAAATATTTCCAGCATTTCAAAAAAGATCAGAGTGTAGCCACTTGTGCTGTGTATTTTATTGAATAAAATTTTTAAGAAAGATTGACAGAAAGTTCCATGTGTCAACTACATAGAACCATTCGCAATTGTCTGAGTGTCATGTTCTTTGTGCATTCATACATCATTAAATGCGATCTTTTCTTTACCATAGATTTCTTCTTCCTATTATATGCCCAAAAAACTCCTAACAATTTTAGTGTTAAATATTCCCTATATGCAGCAAACCATACTCTCATGTGATTTTTAGCATGCTGTTATTATAGTACTAGTTATACTGTATTCCACATAGAGTGTAAACAACTCAAGGTCATGTAGTCATACAAGATCCCACTTTCCTAGGATCTTGTAGTATAATTGTGATCAAAATGTTAAACAAGTCTTGAATATAATAATAATTTACATAATGCTTAGAGTTTCAAAAAGTGCTTTCTCATATTATCTCTTGTAATCGTTCAACAACTCAGTGAGATAGCTTTATGTTAGCTGAAACAATGTAGGATTCAATTATTGGATAGTGTAATAATAATTTCTAAACATGGCCACAGATCAAACTCATCAGGAGAGATTTCTCACAAATTAAAAGCTAAACTAAATTGAAATAAATATATCCATGATCTATAATAATAAAAGCATAAAATGCTAATTAGACCAGGCAGCCAAACGACCTTCCAGACATTATTCTGGACATCCTTCTGGATGAAGCCACAGTGGCAGGGGCCGAGGCAGAGGTGGTTAGGGGTGATCAGGCAGGCAGATGAGTAGTTAGGGGTGATTAGGCAGGCAGGCAGAGTGGTTAGGGTTGATCTAGGGGTGATCAGGCGGGCAGGCAGAGGGGTTAGGAGTGATGATGCAGGCAGGCAGAGTGGTTATGGGTGATCAAGCAGGCAGACAAGTGGTTAGGGGCGACCAGGCAGGCAGGCTAGCAGTTAGAAGCCAGCAGTCCCAGATTGCGAGAGGGATGTCCGACTGCCGGTTTAGGCCTGACTTCAGGCCTAAACCGGCAGTCGGACATCCCCTGAGGGGTCCCAGATTGTGAGAGGGTGAAGGCTGGGCTGAGGGACCTCCTGCCCCCAGTGCACGAATTTCATGCACCAGACCTCTAGTATAAAATATAAGGGGTATAGAGGGGCATATTGAATATACATCACTGCAAATAAGATTAAACTATACATTATATTTTATGATTTCCTTATTACCAATATTACTTTGGAGGTGGCTTTCAATATCATCGCATATAGATTCACCTCATTTTTTTTCAGTGGTTCTGGTATATGCCAATATACGTATAGATACACAATTTATTCAACCTGGTCTCTGTTTTGTGTTTTCTGGGGGTGAGTGTTATGGTACTTGTTTGGTTGGCTCTTACAAAGAAAACTCAATGGTCATGCTCATATATTTTGTATACATACATACATACACACATGTATATATTTATCTTTAGCTATATATCTTTAGGTACTTTTCTGAATATATTTAGAGGTTATATCACCATAGATGAATTGCTGGTTACAAAGGTATATACATTTAAAATTTTGATAGATGTTGCAATTAGTTTCTAAAATTTTGTATTAATTTTAATTCCCACCAAGGAGAATTGAGAATTACTGATTCACTACATGATTGCCTATGGAGGTAGGATCCAAATTTAATCTTGGCCATCCTGATTGTGAAAATTGGCATCTTATTTCTGTTATGTTTGATTTTAATTATGAGTGAGGTTGAACATCTCTTCATATATTTATTGGCTATTAGAGTATGTGAACATGTGTATACCATCTGTTCATGTTTTTGATACATTCTTTTATATTGTTAATCTTATTTTTTGTAACAGCTCTATATAAAATGAAATTAGTTTTTTTATATGACTTGCAAATATTGTCATTAGTTGTCATTTTGGGAGAACAATTTAAATATACATACCACAGGGACTTCCACAGATACTTCCCCTCTTCCCTCCAATCTTGAATCATTGAATCTTTGGAATTGAGAAATAGAAATCTAAAATTTTGGAAAACTTCACCCAGGTGATTCTAGTTGACCAATGGACAGTGTTTGAAAACTGACTTATACAGGAGGAATGAAATAGTTAAGTTCAAAAACCTGTGTTGATAGAGAAGCTATTTTTGATAGCAACATTCAAGAAGAGTCATGGAAACCATGACTGTACCCAACTTGCAATCTTTTCCTCATGGGTGTTAATCTGGAAGTCATTTTTTCTGACAAAGGATAATGGCTATAAAACTCCTCTTGGCATCATAGCATAGTAGAAATATAGAAACTTTCCAAGAAACAGAGACAACTATAAATCTATTCCTGGGTATCTCAGAAAACATATTTATAGAGCATTTGGAAAAAACAAGTATTCTTTGCAATGACATGGGCGAAATGAAGATGCAAAGGCTGAGACTTATCTGAAAATAGGATCTGATCAGCAATAGCTGATGATAAAGGGGCATAATTATCCTGGATAAGAGATACTCCTGAGAGCTATGACAATCGTTTAAGATGAATGATTAGTATTAATATTATATATATAATAATATAAGCATAATATACTAATTAAACAAGACAGATGAACTGATGACCTTCTGGACATCATTTAGATGTCCTTCGGGATGAAGCTGTGGTGGCAGGGGCCAACGCAGAGGCGTTAGGGATGATCAAGTAGCCAGGTGAGTGGTTAGGGGTGATCAGGCAGGCAGGCGAGTGGTTAGGGGCGATTAGGCAGGCAGGCCAGTAGTTAGGAGACAACAGTCCTGAATTGCAAGAGGGTGCAGGCCGGGCTGAGGGACCTCCCTCCAGGGCATGAATTTCATGCACCAGGCCTCTAGTAACTTTATATAAAACTAGAGGCCCAATGCACAAAATTCGTGCAAGAGTAGCCCTTCCTTCCCCAGGCTGCCGGCACCAGCTTCCCTCTGGCTTCTGGCAGGCACCCAGGACCTGGGCATCCCTCTGGGCATCAGCAGACACCCAGGACCCGGGCTTTTTTCGGCAGCCCGGCTTCATCTGGAAGGATATCCGAAAGGACGTCTAGTCTAATTAACATATTATGTCTTTATTATTATAGACTAGAGGCCCAGTGCACAAAAATTTGTGCACTCAGGGGCGGGGATTCCTCAGCCCAGCCTGTGCCCTCTCGCAGTCTGGAACCCCTCGGGGGATGACCACCTGCTGGCTTAGCCCTGCTTCCTAGGGGCTTGGGCCTAAGATGGCAGTCAGATATCCCTCTGACAGCCCGGCAGCCCTCAGGGGATGTCCACTTGCCAGCGGGGAGCAAGCCTAAGCTGCAGTCAGACATCCTTAGTGCTGCTGAGGAGTCAGGAGAGGCTCCCACCACCACCGCTGTACTGGCAGCCATCAGCCTGGCTTGTGGCTGAGCAGAATTCCCCCATGTGGGAGAGATTGACCACT
>NW_006287544.1:2266970-2269804 GCF_000327345.1 Myotis davidii | reverse complement strand
CATGGCTGCCAGCCACCATCTTGGTTGGGTTAATTTGCATATCTCGCTGATTAGCCAATGGGAAGCATAGTGGAGGTATGGTCAATGACCCTTTTTGTCTTTTATTAGATAGGATAATATATAATAATAATTATAATAGTAATAGCTAACATTTTAAGTATTTTGCTAACTACTTGATGTAAAATATCTGACTTAGTATATAAAAGGTAGTCACTCTTGTCCTCTTTTTACAAAAAATTAAATGAGTTTAAAGTGGTTAAATGGTTTATCTGAAATTGTTCAGATGGTAGGTGTCAGAGGTTCGCTTTGCCCAGTACAGTTCGAGAGCCCAGACTCATAACCAACATTGCAAACTTCTAAACTTTACAGTTCATTTTTCGTTAAGGTGAATGACATGAAGTTCTCATTCCACAAAGTGAATCTGAACTCTAGGAAATACCTTGTCTTGCCTTCCTATCTCATATTTTCAATTTAATCATAAACAATAAAGTTTATAATATTTTAAGGTTATTGAGAAAATATAGGTAGACAGTATCTATTTTTTTCTATGTTTTTGGACTTCTCCTCTTAGAAGTAGAATAAATTACTCAAATCCTTATTTGTGTTAAAAGATGGTGGCTTGTTTGTAGCATCATCCTAAATCTCTCTCTCTCTCTCTCTCTCTCTCTCTCTCCCTCTCTCTCTCTCTCCTTTGTCAAACAGCTTCATGGAGAGAGAACTCACCATAAAACCTCCCATTTAAGACTCTCTCTCTCTTCTATTTACTCTCTCCATGGCTAAATGAGGGCTTATGGCTTATATTATTTCCACTCTCTACAAAGTAAGTGATAAAACTGAGATTCAATCTAACAGACCCAAGCAAATTTCAACTCTCTCTGCTCCATATTCTTCCCGATCCTAAAGCTGATATTGTAACCTTACCCCCTGGAACATGTCTGTGATTTTCAATTGACTAGAATTTGTGGGAGATTGTACAGGAATTATTTAGTGCCTGTACAATATGTTTTAGAATAAGAATAAGGATTAACATCTAAGGGAAAAAATCATTCCATGGGAAGATGGGGTAGATTTCTTTTGACTGTAGTGGCTGGGGCTCATTGGTCATAAATTTGATTTAAGAGGTGCGTTTTGGTTGTAAATGTTGGGATCCTGTACTGCAGGAGTATAATTTTTAATGTGACCCTAGATACAATGTCAAGGCTGCAGTTAGCAGAACTCTTTTCAAAGGTTCAGAAAGCTTTGTCCAGAAGTTTAAATAGGAGAGATCTGGTTTGAAGGAAAGAGAAATTCCCTCAGGTTAGGATTCTCTCTTAGGAAGCATAGTGTAGAAGTAGCTTCATTTCTCAAAAGATTTGCTAAAACCAGCCTTGGTCATGAAAGCTAGAGAGAAATAATGGGAAGGCTTTGATTTGATATCTAGTCTTTTAATTCATTTTTTTCCTGTTATTCCTTCTGTATCCTGTTTATAAGCCAAAGTGAAGATAATTATTTTCCTCAGAAGTTAGATTTTGGGATAATCAAAAGACTAGTGGTTATACAAGCTTAAAAGAGAAAGGAAAATCTTTGGAAGAGAAAATATATAGTAAAGATTTTATTGTTCTCTAAAGGTACAGGCTCACTGGACACCACCATCAAACTAGGACCAAAGAACCTAGGTAAGACTACCTGCTAAGATAGTTAATGCTCAGTGGCCTTATGAGAGAAACTCTATGGTAATAGACAATGTGTGATGGTACTAAAATTCAAAAATAACTTGTGTTCATAAAGGGGATGGAGGTAGAGTATATTGCAGTCATAGAATTTAAGACATTTAGCATTATTATCTTTAATTTCCTTGTTATAATCATGGTGTGCTTGCCTTCTGGATGAAGTTCAGAATCATTCAACTTGGAGGCCTGGAAATACAAGACTTAAAGTTTTATATAGAAATGATGTTTTTCTGCATGTACGTGGAGACAGTAAGGCCAGAAGAGAGCCTCAAAGAAGTCCTAGAGACAAGGAGTACCACCACTGTAAATGTCTGTGTTTTTTCAAAGGGATAGGACAGGATCAAATATTACTTGTCTAAAATACTGGACAATGCAGAGATGGTTTTCTGCCCTGAACGTGTGAGGTACAATGTCACAAGATTTTTTTCAAATGTGGTTAAATTTCCAGATCATACATTACAAACATGTAGCTGAAATAAATGTTTTCTCTTCTTTATTGCTTTTTCTCTATCTATATTTTGGTTTTGTCTTTCATCAAAATTATGTGTCCGGCTTAGAGAATTTGCTGGGATCTGAAAGCATGCCTATGTTATGGGCCCCCATAGCTAGAAGGTTGCTTGTGCGTTCGACATATTGTGTGAGAGATGCTGGTGCCATCGTGCTTCCTCTGCCACTTTGGAGTCTTCAGGAAAAGTGGGATGTACGAGAGAGCCAGGGTTTTGTTAATTTGCCTTTGAAGCTCCATGTGATCCCTTTCCTGAGGGTGATGTGGAGAGACAGTCCATACCTGCACTCAGAGCATTGATTCTACTCAGTGTCTGAACTAAAATATTTGAGTAATAGTGTGCTTTTACCTTCATTTGACTTTTTTGACATATTTCAAAGGGGTGGAATTCAGGACTGGGTGGGTTGGTGAATGGTTCTCAACTAATACTTTTACAATCATTTAAAAGTCACCATTAAATGATTCTATTTGTATTATTTCATTTATGTGAATTATCCAAAAAAAAAAAGTAAGTATACAGAGACAGTTGGAAGATTAGTGGCTTATTAGGAATACAAGTGAGAATGAGAGTGGCTGCAAATTACATGATTTTTTTTTTAAAGTGAAAATGTTCTAAAAAT
>NW_006287544.1:2265456-2266421 GCF_000327345.1 Myotis davidii | reverse complement strand
GTTTTTAAGTGAAGCAGTCTATATGCAAATGGGTAACCATGATTTGACCAAACGTATAGAACAATTTTATCTGGAGTTTTAACATACATTTGAATTAAAAAAAAAACCTGATGATTTTTGTAAGTAGGGCTTCTCTAGCACCAAAAGATTAACTATCATGAATCGTATTTCTCAAACTTATTTGATGCCTTTCACAGCACTCTATCTAATGAAGAATGAGAACTCAGGCCTTATTCTTCAGGATTCATAAAGATTTTCAGGTTCAACACTCCACATATTCTCAACCTAGTTGTTCACTTGAATTCTTCACTTCTTCCAGTTATGAAATTAAGTAGTTGGTTGGATTATATAGTTGCCTTAAATTCCCTGTCTCATCTGTGGGCAGTGTATTATGGATGTCTTTTTCTTTATTCTAAACTAGTCTGGTTGCTTGGTCCAGCTCCCAGAACATCATGTAGGTTCAGAACTTTGAGCTTCAGCTCCTTTATGAGGGAGCTAGCTAAAGTGACAACACAGCTATTGGGCAAAACAGCACGGGAAATATAGCCTAGCAGTATGTCTACCCACGGAGGCAGAGCATTAACTGGAGATCTGATTTTGCCATAGACCCTACAGAATAACATGGTTAACAGGGCAGTATTCCCATGAATGCCTCTTTAGTTGGACATATTCCAAGCAGTAATTAATGTTTCATGCTGCAGCAGGGAGGTGCAAATACAACCTTGGCCCAAACTTGAAAGTCCTATAAAAAACAGCAGGTCTGGGATCGTTGTCTGTGATAATAAACATAATAGGTAATTATTTATGGGCATCATTCTAGACTCATTCTACTGGACTCATTTTAGAAGCACATCAGACAATGAGAAATCACCAGAATTAAACCTCAAGATCAGAGAAAAGTATGCAAATATGGCCACATTAAGGAAGGGAGAAGGGAAGCAGCAAGGGCTTTTTTTAAACAGCTG
>NW_006287544.1:2248694-2265036 GCF_000327345.1 Myotis davidii | reverse complement strand
AGATATTATCTTATTTAATCTTCAAAATAATAATGGAATCTGTGACACAACATTTTTGGAATTTGGGTTCTGCCAGAGCTTTGGAGATGTATCCCGTGGAACTAAGGAATTTATAGAGTATGAAATGGAATAAAGAAGAAAGTTGCCTGGGATATGGGATAGTGGTCTTAGCATAGATAGATCTCCAAATTATGCTGGGAACTTTATTCAGATCAAATTCTTGTATCTCTAAAGATTTGTATTTTCAGTTCTTAATTAACAATCTGCTTCTAATAGGATTATTCATCCTTCTTATGCATTTGTTATAGAGATGCAATCATTGCAAAATGTGTAACCTTTCATGTCATTCCCAGGAAGTTTTGAGTAGTAATAAGTAGATTCATATTTATTATGATTAATAACACTCTCCCAGACTATGTAACATAATGGACTCACGGTATCTACCTTTGGAATCAAAAGCGGAAATGACCTAAATTATTGGAAAAAAAAAAGAGAAAGATTTGGAGGGATGGGACATGCACTATGGAGAAAGGATATATGATAGGTCACTCTGCAGCTAAGAAAGGAGGTTTGGAATATCTGTGTGTTAGGGAATTTTTTCTAAGTAAAACATGTGCTGTATATACTCCTTTCTCTTTGAAATGTTGAATGAATGATGCATTGCTCACAATTAATTTAATATGAGTGGATTCTCCATAACAAATAAAAATCCCTACTTGGTTTTGCTTCAAGTATTGGCACGGGGTGAAAATAAAGATTTTACTAGTGGCCAATTTAAGATATGTGTTTTGTCCCTCAAGTGTTAGTCAGATTTCAGTCAGATGGTGATAGTTAATGTCTAACTTCTCTGATGAAAGGTGACATATAGATGGTAGGGGCTGCACACACTCTGCAATAAAGAATAAAGAATCTTTCCTGATTATACTTTAACTATTTTGGTTTCAATATACAAATTAAACAATGTTTAAGAGCTTTCCTTTACTTTATTTTTAGCTCCATATATACCAAAATTCTTTAAATAATAAAAAATTTGCTGTCCACTGTAATATTGTGATATAATAAGACATATGTGTTTGACTTTGTCCCTGGATCCTGGCGTGGAACTTCTAAGCCCCTTAGAATCTTTGGAATGATAAAGGTGTCATTTTGAATGCTAATAACAGGACTGCTGGCTGGAGTCTTAAACAGCTTCAGAATTTGGGCTGGTTGCCAGAAAGACAAAAGCATGATTAGAAGGTTGGGGGTTTCAGTTCTACTCAGGAACCTCTGGGGAGGGGAGAGGGCCAATGATTTAATTGTGCTTATGTAATGAAGCCTCCGCAGAAACCCTAAACAATGGGTTTTGAGAGTTTCCATTTGGTAACTCTTCCATTGACCGTGACGGTGATGTACTCCAACTCCACAGGGATCGAAGAGCCTTCGCTCCAGACCTTTCAGGACCTGGCCCACAGTACCCTTTATCTGGCTGTTCATTTGTATCCTTTGTAATATACTTTAAAGTAAACTGGTAAATGTCAGTAAATGTTTCCCTGAGTTCTGTGACCCACTACAGCAAATTATCCAAATTGAGGAAAGGGTTGTGGGGACTCCCAATTAATAGTCAGTTGGTCAGAAGTACAGGTGACAACCTGGGCCTTATGACTGTCATCTGAAGTGGGGGCAGTGTTGTGAGACGAAGTCCTTGTCCTGTCAGGTCTGCATGTGTTTTGTCCCTCAAGTGTTAGTCAGATTTCAGTTAGATGGTGATAGCTAATGTCTAACTCCCCTGATGAAAGGTGTCACATAGATGGTAGAAGCTGGGTAGTTAGTGTCAGAATTGTGCCGTCCAGGGAGTTGGAAAACTGGTTGTATGGGAACTCCCCTCCCACACACATGCACATATTGTGACAGAAGTATTCCAAGTAGATTAATAAATTTTCATTTACCCTCCAATAGGCTTTTAGTGATTTTAAGCAGGTGGGTAAAATTTTCCCTACTCTAAATTCTCTAATAACATTTGTTTTTAGTATTCTGCGGACTCTCAGAAAGAATAGACACCTACCTTTTTGATGTTTGGCCAGGCAAGAGGGATAATTTAAAGTAGCAATCAGGAGAATATTAATATTCTACCAGTTTTGTTTGAAAATCCTTAAATGAGGCACACAAAAGTGTGTGTGTGTGTGTGTGTGTGTGTGTGTGAGAGAGAGAGAGAGAGAGAGAATATGTGTGAATGAATGTATAGTTGTGTGTGATTTTGGAATTAAATATTTTAATAATAGATAAAGTCTATATATTATATATGAGATATAACATTATATGAACTATTATAACTACATACACAAGCAAATTTGGCACAAGTTCTCATTTTTTATTGTCTATCATTTAATTTCCAAGTCCTTTTTATATATCTTACAGCAGGGGTCCTCAAACTACAGCCCGTGGGCCACATGCAAATACAAATATTGTATTTGTTCCGTTTTGTTTTTTTACTTCAAAATAAGATATGTGCAGTGTGCATAGGAATTTGTTCATAGTTTTTTTTTAAAACTATAGTCCGGCCCTCCAACGGTCTGAGGGACAGTGAACTGGCCCCTTGTTTAAAAAGTTTGAGGACCCCTGTCTTATAGCATATACTTATAGTATATATCTTACAGCACTCCCTGACTTATTGTTACTTATAATTATTTTTTATTTAAGATTAAAGAAGACAAAAAGGATTACTGTCTGTATTTGTTTGCTAGGGTTGTCTAACTGGGTGACTTAAACCAAAGACACTTAATGTCTCACAGTTATGTGATGAAGGTGTTGGCAGGGTTGGCTCCTTCTAAGGGCTGTAAGGGAAGGATCTGTTCCAGACCTCTCTCCTTGGCTGTCTTCTCCCTGTGTCTTCACATTGTCTTCCCTCTGACTATGTCTGTGTCCAAATTTTCTCTTCTTATAAGGATGCCAGTTATTTTGTATTAGGATCCATCCTAATGACTTCACTTTCACTTAATTACTGTGTAAAGACTCCATCTCCAAATAAGGTCACAATCTGAGGTACTGGGGTTTGGAATTCAACATAAGAATTTTGGAAGGCATAATTCAACCCATAACAGATTCCTTTCACTGGAAGCTGGAGATTTTCAATGGAAGCCTTCTGGGTTTATCTGATTGTCTTTGATAATTTACAGCTGGAGATGGAAGGTAACTTGTGGAGGGATAACGTCCCTTGTACATAGAAATTCTAAAGGTTTTATCTTTTGAAGATGTAACTAATTAGTTATCCATGTAAAGAGGCCTATTTTGTATCAAATAGAAAAAAAACACCAGCATTCTTATTTGTCTATAAGTGATATTCTTTAATTCAGTTTTGAGCCAGTTTTTATACCTTAATGGTCCCCACATTAATTAATTAATAAAACATAATCTTTGATATACTTGTTTTATATTTGTATGAGTCATTATTTTACTTTTTAAAATATCTTTAATACAATATTCAATTATTGAACACACCAGAAAAGAGTAACTATGCCTGTTCCCAGGGATCAGAACCCCACTGAACTAGTTGTCAGGAAGTCCAGACCATAGTTATTTCCAAACTCATTGTTATTACCACTGGTAGATTCCAAAATGGGAAATTCGCTTTGGAAACATTCTTTGTAAATCCTAAACCTACTCCAGAGACTTGTTAGAAGACTCAACTCCTGTTATACATTCTCTTACATTCTTAATGGTGGGGTCTGAGTGAAGTATATGGAGATGTGACAGTTTGTTTACCTTTTGTGAATGTCAATATCATTATGTTTAATTCTATTTTATTTCCTGCTTTGCTTTCCTTTTAAGACCTGTAAATTGTTCCATCCACCCTTGCTCAGCTGCTTATGATAGAGAATGCTCAATTGTGGTCATTTGCATTAACAGGAATCTATTATATAATGTTTGAAGTCTGAGAGGAAGCCATGGGGAATTCAAAACAAGTTGAAATAGTCAGGCCAGGGCTTTGGAGTTCAAACAGAAATGCCGAGGCCAAATGAAATTATGGGAACGAGTTGTTAAACTGTGATAAAAACACAAAGAGAGTGCTTTTTAGTGACCTCAAGGCAAGAGGCTTAGAGGATTTGTAAACCAGTGGGATAGAGGGCATGATACTGGGTCAGGGTGGGGGTGGCAACACTGAACTAGATTCCTCCAACAGGGCTCAGTGATTTCCTCCATATTTCAAGTTGAGTCCTGGTGATCAAAAACAGAGATAGTGTGGGGAAAACAAACAAATTGTCTCTGCAGATGCAAAGGGTTTGAAAAGTATCCAGTACAATTTAGAATTACAAGGTAGTGTAGAAAAAGAATGAAATTTAAAGCCAAAACACTCAGATTAAAATCATAGACTCACCTTTAACTAGCAGTATTCTTAAAAGCCAGATTAAATTTCTGAGATACAGTTTTGTCATTTTGATGAAATGGAGATTTTTATGCCAATAGCTTATATAATGAGTTCACAAACTATCTTAAAAATAAAATGAGATAACTTAAACAAAAGTAATTTATAAATTGTCTTACACATTTTTTTTATTATTAATCATAGTAATTTAGATAGATAATATCAATGCATTTTTTAGGTCCTAAATACATTTAAATGATATTATTTTAATAATACAATCATTAATAAGACTAGTCCTTCTCCTCTTTCTTATTCCAAATGTAAATCATAGAAATAGAATATTAAAATAAGAATGGTGTCTTCTGACTCATGAAACTTTGATTATCTTAGAATTTAATTTTATTAAAAAAAAGTGTACATTAATTTCTGCCTTTTACTGAGTTTAGTGATTGAAAAAAAGCTAATATATATTGAAAACCAAATATGTTTGGCTGCGCTGGCACCATATTGCCTTTATATCAAATCCTGCCAGTGACCCTATAACTTAGTTCTCATCCTTTTATTTCCAGTGCAGATGCTGAGACTGGGAATGATTAAATACTGGCCCAAAAGGACCCAGCCTTAAGGTGTGAAAGATGTGATCTAAGTAGAATAACAATGGGGAGGTTGAGCCCTAGCTGGTTTGGCTCAATGAGTAGAGCGTTGGCCTGTGGACTAAAGGGTCCCGGGTTCAATTCTGGTGAAGGACACATGCCCAGGTTGTGGGCTCGATACCCAGTGGGGGCATGCAGGAGGCAGCCAATCAATAATTCTCTGTCTTCATTAATGTGTCTATCTCTCTCTCCCTCTCCCTTCCTCTCTGATAAAAAAGAAAGAAAAAAAAAGAAAAGAATGGGGTGGTTGGCAAAAAGAAAGATTAATGAAAATTAGAGGGTAATTTTACATTTCCAAAAATGGCATCAATGATCTTCAGACCAAACTTGAATAGCTGCCAAAATGCACAATAACAATAAAATATGCAGAGAATATAAGAGATGACAGAATATAGATGACTATATTATCAAAACAATCAACAATATATTATTGAATCACATATTGTTAAAGGAAAATATTTCTACCCAAAGCACTGTTGCTAAAAGTCAGGGGAAATTTGTATATCCTCTAAAAAATAAAGAATAAAAAAAGGGATTTCTCCCACAGTGTTAAAGAGTATTGGGCTACGACCATAATTCTCATAGTGATAACAATGAGGCAGCAGACTCATTGTAGGGCATTATCTCATATCAGAATATCCTAAAAATACTTTTGCAATATAAGTGTCTTTTATTTCTTACCCCCTCATTTCCCTCATATTTATCTTCTGTCCCTAGTACTTTAGAGGAGGGGTGGGAAACGTCCAGCCTATGGGCCCTATAAGGCCTACAAAATTCAGCTTGCTGGTCTATCTAGTAAACTCTTCCCCAAACTCTTCACATTGTCTTATCTCATCCTTCAGGTTTTGTTTCAAATCTCATTTCTCAGGAAGGCATTCTTTGACCACTATTGTATAAAGAAGATTGTCCCCACCCTACCTCATGTTAGTTGTTCACTATTGTATCATAATTTTATTTCCTGCATGCCATTTATTTGCTTGTCTCATTATTTATTGTCAGAACTGTGACTAAAATGCAAGGGACTTGTCTTTTGTTTTCTGTAAGTCTCCTACAATTAGAACAGTATTCTGGATATATTGACACTCAATAAATTGTTATTAGTTAGATACTGATAATGCATTAGTGAAAAACAGAGCAAGGAGTTTCTTGAGCTTGAATCTTAGCTTTAATGCTTTCAAGCTATGTGACTTACTTGAATTCTCTGTGCCTCAGTTTCCTCATCCATAGAATAGTAATAATGATAGTAACTATCTTAAGAGTACAGTGGGGCCTTGACTTACGAGTTTAATTCCTTCCATGATAGAGCTTGTAACTCAAATTACTCATATGTCAAATCAAAAAGTGAACGAGTGAGACACGTGATGCTGGGTTGATGTTGTGGCTTTCACTGTGACGTTTGCTGCACCAACTAGCGGTGGGGTATCTGAAGCTGGCTCGTAACCCCGGATTTTAGCTCAACTCAAAGCAAAAAACCCGGCAGAGAGATGGCTCATATCTTGAAAAACTCAGTCGGGACACTCGTAAGTCAAGGCCCCAATGTAGTTGCAAGATATAAGTGAACTAGTATGTACAAAGTATTGTTAAAGAGCCCCTGGTACATAATTAGCGTGCCAATGTATGAATTAAAAATGGAAAAATATATTTTGGAGAAATTGGATATCCACAGGAAAAACAATAAACTTCACTCTTATTTTACACCATATATAAAAATTACCTCAAAATGGACTATAACCCTACATGTAATACTCAAAACTATAAAACTCTTCGAAAAAAATAAGGAAAATATTTATGACATTGGAGTTGGCAATGATTTCTTAAATATGATACCAAAATCACAGGCAACAATAGCAAATATAGACAAGTAGGACTACTTCAAACTTAAAATGAATTGTGCATCAAAGATCACAAGTGAAAAATCAATCTGCAATGGGAGAAAATATTTGCAAGTCATTTATCTAATAATGGGTTAATATCCAGGATATCTAAAGAACTTCTATAACTCAACTACACAAAGTCAAATAACTCAAAATATGAGCAAAGAAAAAGGCTGGGCAGCTCAGTTGGTTAGAATGTTGTGCCAATACACCAGGTTTTGGGTTCAATTCCTGGTTTGGCACGCAGAAGCAGCAATTATTGAATGCATAAATAAGTGGAACAACAAGTCGATGTTTCTTTCTCTTTCTCCTTCTCTCTCTCTCTCTCTCTCTCTCTCTCTCTCTCTCTCTCTCTCCTCTCTTTCTCATCAATAAAATAAAAAAAAAACGAGATTTTTAGCATCACAGAAAAGGTAAATAGATAAAAGATGGAAAGAGATTAAGTAAATTTCTTGTACTCCTGAGTTAAATTGGAAACTTTACATAAACGTCACAATAGTTTATCTTAAAAGTTAACAATGACAAAGCAAATATACACACAAAAAGCATTTCCTAGCTCTGTTCATTGTAAAGACATAGAAGGGAGGTCCAATTCAGTAGCTGTGTGATGGTTAATTGTATGTCAGCTTCACTCAGCCAGTGGGTGCCCAGATTAAACATTATTTCTGGGTCTGTCTGTGAGAGTGTTTCTGGATGAGACTAGTATTTGAATCAGTAGACTTGGCAAAGTGGATTTCCCTCCCAGTGTATTGAGCATCCTCCAGTTCTTTGAGGGCCTGAATGAAACAAAAGATAGAAGAAGGAGGAATTCACCCCTTTTTTTTCTGTCTCATTTCTTGAGTTGGGACATTTTGTCTCATCTTCTGAAGATATCTCTATCTCTATCTATCTCTATCTCTATCTCTATCTCTATCGCTTTCGCTATCTCTATCTCTCTCTTTTCTATCTCTATCATCTCTATATATCTCCACCTCTATGTCTATCTTTATCACTAATCTCTGTTCTATCTCCATCTTTTATATTGGGCTGGTATAAGCAGTGAGCACTCATAGTGTTTACTTGGGATACTTTTCACATTAGCAGTAAGAATAATAACAATAATTAATTAGGTCACATAAATAAAATTTAAATCCATGAGTTCATATTGATACTTAAAAATAAGAAAATTATAAAAAGCAAGAAAAATCTAATTAGTCAGTTTTTAATATATAAAAGAAATAATTCACTCATTATTTTGAGAATTTGTAAACACAGAAAAACTGTTTCTGAAATTTCTATAGTAAGGTTAGCATACAAAATTATAGTATTAAAAGAGGAGTAATGAGTTGTTCGATCTAATTTAAAATGTGTTTTCTAAATGTGTATCTCATAGGAATGTGATAATTTTTTTTTTCAAAAAGTGAGGTACACCTATAACCAGCATGAAATAGTGTTTAGTGCAACATCCTTGTCCTTTTCCTTTTTATCAAATTATTTTTTGCTATAAAACACAAGAAATTAATTATGATTAAATATTGCAAGGGAAATATTCAAGAAGCAGTAGCCAAAAGATATGTGTCTAGGTCCTTTCTACACACGTGGGATATAGGACTCTGTGCAAGTCAAGTCACCAAGTTTCTGAGCTTCAGTGATCTAGCAATAACATAGAAATAATGAAATAATGATTTTTTCCTTATTTGTTTCATAGTTTAGTTGGGAAAAATAATATCATATTTATGAAAGCTCATTGAGAACTGGATACATGGCTTTTAAATGACATTTATAGTTTGCTTTCCACATGTAATAAAGTATTTATTAAAGATGGTCATAATTATTGTACCCTGTCTTGCAAGAGAGTAACACCATAGAATGAGACATTAAAGCTCGCCATAGGACATTGATCTATATCTTTTATTTTTGTTTATCTTTTTTGTTGAAAGTATTACAGATGTCTCCTTCATTTTCCTATGGACCCTTTCTGTCTTTCCAGTAATAATTCATTAGAAAGTTGCTGTTTATTATTTATGGTTGTGCAGTTCACCAAAGTAGGGAAAATTATAAGAGAACAACATGCATTATCCACTTTAATAGAATTTATCTTCATGGGGTAGTTAAATTTAAGTAGAATAGATCAGGGCTAATCTCCATTTATTTGTTCACTTTAGTAGAAGATAAATTTTTCCAGAATATTTTTTAGCATTTATCTTCAATTGGTTGTCTTCATCCAAAATATCATTTGCAAGAGATAAACAAGTTATGAATAGGTTAAGAAGGAAAAGCTGATTAAATGCTATAGATGAGAACATTCATATGGAAATGTGAAAATTAATTGAATCCTGCTTGGCAATTGCAGTGCTAACATGAGTAAAAGCATCATGACCCATCTGTCATTATCCATAATGACTAATGCCATGTTTCAGGTATTGTATATACAGCAGTTACCATGCAATTAGCTGTGTTCTCTTTCATTTAGTAGGTACCCTCCTGAGTTAAAGCAACTTTATTTCTAACATTATTGTCAAAGTTCCATTAGTGTTTCTGATGAAAAAGTACCTCCACTTTGGAACATGGTAGTTAAGCTTTCAGCTTGAGATCATTTTCTCTCTTTGATTCTTTGAAACCTCAGCAATACAAATTATGTGGCTTTAAAATTATGTATGAGTTCAAACACCTTTCAGAAGTCCTTAAAAAGTTCCAAAATAAAAATAGCTTGTTTTTTAGCATAAAATTGGCAAAGATACTAGACAATTTTATACAGTCTTAACTCTGAGCAGTAAGGACAAGTTTTGCTCTAACACAACAAGTTCACAAATCTTTAAAATCTTGAGTTTAAAAATAAATAAAAGTGTTGTTCCTTCTTTATCTCTGAAACACATTCTCTTTGCCTTTCTAACCAACATCAGTGACAAGCTGATCCCTGGCCTTGTATCAAAATGCTTGGCATCTTACAGAGATAGGCAGTACCAGGAAGCAAGTTTACAATAAGGAGTTCTTTGTGCTTGGAGTAGGTGTGTTGGGCACCATTGCATTGTGAGTAGGACCACCTCTTTCCTCTCTTATTTTCTCCTATATCCTCTCTTCTCAGGTGTTAATGTCTTTTCTTTCTTTTTAAAATATTTTATTTTATATATTTTGTTCTGAAGGGGAAGAGAGAGAGGAAGAGGGAAGGATAGTGAGAAACATTGATCGGCTGCCTCCTGCATGCCCCCTACTGGGGATGGAGCCTGAAACCCAGCATGAGCCCTGACCAGGAAATTGAAGCGGAGACCTCTTGGTGCATGGGACAACACGTAACCAACTGAGCCACACTGGCCAGGCTACTGTGTAAGTTTTTAAAGCATCCACTGTTCATACTTTTCTGGTATTGTTTGTTGTTTGCTTTAGTGTGTGTTTTTAAATATGTTTTATTGATTTTTAGAGGAAGGGAGAGAAAGAAACACCCATGTGAGAGTGAAACATTGATTGATTGGCAGCCTGCTGCACACCACCTACCAAAGATTGAGCCAGCAGTGCAAGGGATGATGCCCAACCAACCAAGCCACATTGCCAGGGAAGGTGCTAAGGTCATTTCTGATGGAGTGTGTGTGTGTGTGTGTGTGTGTGTGTGTGTTCTCTCTTCTTCCTCTAGATGGGAAAAAAAAACAAAACAGCTTGTCATGTAAGACAAATCCCATACCTGGAATATCCTATCTAATAAAGAGCCAGGGTCCTAACCACTGAAGGCTCCACCAGAGGGAAGTCAATGCTGAGTTACTGTGGTGACCCAGCACTGACTGAGGTGATGTGGGGCCCCTACCCAACACAGCCTAGGGGGCTGAGGATCAGGCCCAGAAAGAGGCCTGCAGAGAGAGAGGCAGAATCTGATCTGTAGCCTCTGTGGCAGCTATTGATCAGAACTTGCCTCTCTTGCCAATGATCAAGGCCTATCGGGGGAGAAGCTGCAGGAGGTTGGCTGGTGGTGGGGAGGGGCCACGGGAGGTTGGCTGACCCAGGGGGTTAGGGGTAATAGGAGATTGGCCAGCCGGCCCCCCCATCGGGGCTGATCAGGGGGGCTGGCCAGATGGGTGGGGGGAAGAGGATGAGAGATTGGCCGTTTGTATGTCCTTTTTGGAGAAATATCTATTCAGGCCTCTGCCCATTTTTTCATTGGATTGTTTATCTTCCTTTTATTGAGTTGTATGAGTACTTCATATATTTTGGACATTAACCTCTTATCAGATTTATCATTGGCAAATACGTTTTCCCATACATTGGGTTCCCTTTTCATTTTGATGGTGGTTTCTTTTGCTGTGCAGAAGCTTTTTTATTTTGTTTTACTGCTTATGTTTTCTTCTAGGATTTTTATTTTTTCATGTTTTGTTTTTAAATATTTTACCCACTTTGAGTTTATTAGTTTGTATGGTGTAAGTTGGTGGTCTAATTTCATCTTTTTGCATGTGTCTGTCCAGTTTTTTTTAACATCATTTGTTGAAGAGGCTGTCTTGACTCCATTGTATGTTCTTGCCTTCTTTGTCAAATATTAATTGACCATAATGGGTCAATTTTAGATGTTTTGATGCTATTGTAAACGAAATTTTCTTGAATTTTTCTGATATTTAATTGTTAATGAATAGGAACACAACTAACTTCTTGTTTGTGAATTTAGGTCAGTTTCTAGAGTTTCTGTTCTGTTCCATTGGTCTATATGCCTGTTCTTCTGCCAGCACCAGGTTGTTTTGATTATGGTGGCTTTGTAGTGTAACTTGAAATCTGGTATTGTGATTCTTCCAACTTTGTTCTTTCTCAAGATTGCTGCAGTTATTCCCAGGAATCACCTCAATAGGAGTGGGAAAATGAGGAGAACAAAAAGCCATGGAAAGTGCAGCGATATGCATGTGAATGCTGAGAAACCATGTGGGATGCATGTTAGCCTTGTCCCTTGGGAGGGTGAGCAGGGCTGCAACATTGGTTTATGGTGGCCCCCAGGCCCTTCAGGTGCATCTACACTAACTCCCCTGGAGTCAGATAAATCCTTCAGGTAGAGATACAGAGAGGCCCTGAGGTGGGCGGTCTTAGCATGTAAAAATTGGGCTCCCTTCATGTGAACTGAGACATGGGCAAAGGAAGATGACAAAGCATTCTCAAAAGTCAGTAACTGTAGAATATTAAATATAAACATTGAGGGAAAATTAGAGGTTTTGTGAAGAGGACATAAAGGGATCTGTGAATTCTATTACAGGGAAAACTGAGGCATGAATTAGTATTCCTGTGTGGGGCTTTATATGTGGATTAGATTAATGCATTTTGAATCTGCTGATGACTCTGATTCTTTTGTAAGAAACCTACACATTTAATATTGAATATATGTATTTAAAACTATTTTCTTTTAACTATGTATAATGTAATTTGCTTCATACTTTAAATATTTCAAAAAAAATAATTGAAATGAGAAACTGTGCCCACCAACAGTAATCCAGAAAGCTTTTATATGGATTTTTGTGCTAAATATTTAATCAGAAAAAAAAAAACACATGATAGATATCTGTACCTACTATGTACTAGGCTCAGTTAACCACCACTGTTACAGAGAGTAATAGGTGTGTAAAATGGTAGTAAACAAAGAAGCAACAACAACAAATTAAGATGTTTGAGGAAAGAGCTGTAGAAGGCCAGAGGACAGAGTAACTGACTTTGATGAACAGTTTGGGAAGGGGAGAAATTTGTGCTTGGTTTTGAAAGCTACATATATGTTTCCTATGAAAGAAAGAATTACAAATAATAATGTTAGCAATTAGTATATAGTGCATGATAAACAATGACAAATCCATTTATTTGGAAAATATTCAGCATTATAATATTATTTTCTCTTCATTTAGTTCAAGTTTCTAAATGAGGCTTTTCAGTTTTCTTCATATAGGTCCCAGAAAATTTAAAAAAGTTTATTCATTCATAGGTTATTCATATTGTGGGCCTTTAAAATATTTTTTCTTGTACTTAATAGTTGTCATAAAGGATAACTAATAATTTTCATTATTTTATCATATACACAAACATTTTTATTAAAATATTCTGTACAACAGATATTTATCGACTGATTACTTCTGGTTTTCGAGGTATAAAGTTATAGAAAGTAGTGGTTATAAAGTAATCTTTAATTTCTAATTCATTAAAAGCTTTTAAAAATAAAAATGGATGTTGAATTTTATCTTTTGCTTTTTTAGACTCTTTAGAGATAGATGATCATTAGTTATTTTCTCTTTAAATTATTAATGTCAAGAAAAGCATTAATGAATTTCCTAATGTTGAACTGTTTCTTGTATTCCTGGAATAAACTTTCACTTATCATGCTGTATTGTTTTAATATACTGTTGGTAATGACTTACTAATAATTTATTTGGAATAAATATATCTTTGTTTATAAGTTTACACTTTTGTAAGCTATCTTACTCAAATTTTAGTATCAGAGTCATACCAGCTTAGTAAAATAAGTTAGAAAATTAGGAAATTTAAAAAGAGTACCATTTTGTACTCTTTACATCTTCATATAAATGAGAACTATCTGGTCTTTGGAAGTTTTAAAGAGTATGCCCATCTATTTGTACCATACCAGTGTTTTATGTCATATATTTTATATGTAATTTCTTTCACACTATTCTGTCATGTTAAAATAAAATTTTATTGTACTTTTTGTCATATGGACTTTATGTTATTTGCTTTTATTTTTCTAGTAATTTTTTCAAACCATAATTTATTGAGCCTGTATTACTATCTAAGACTATTGATTTAAGCATGTAACCTACTTTTTGAAACATTGTGGAAGAGGTATTAATATCCATAGTTTTTATTTGTGGAAACTGAAACTTGGCAAGTTATATTACTTGCTGAATGCCTTGTACCCCAGCTCTTCATTAGATTCTAAGCTTTGGTGGACACAGTGTCCTGTGCATCATTATGTCCTGTATTTCCTTCATGGCTCCAGGCAGGTTGCAGACACTCAATAACTACTTGTAGAATTGAACAGAGCCCACTTCTGCCTGACCCAAGGATCTTTCCATGAGTTACAAAGTAATGAAGTATTATTGCTGCTTCTGTCTCTTGTGATGATAATTGTCTCAACATAAAACAAACCAAGTTATTATGTTGGAGTTCAGAAAACAATAAGCAGCGCAAGTTTTGTATTTCTTTTTTTAGTTAACAATGTCTGGGTATAATTTACTTATAATGTAAAGTACACATTTTTAGTGTAGAGCTGGGTTAATTATGAAAAATATATATCGCCATGCAATAAATCAAAATATACATTTCCTGCCTTAGCCAGTTTTGCTCAGGGGTTAGAGTGTTGGCCTGTGGACTGAAGGGTCATGGGTTCAATTCCAGTCAAGGACATGAAGGCTTGATCCCTTGGCCCTGGGTTGGGACATGTGCGGAAGGCAACCAGTCAATATCTCTCTCCTGCATCAATGTTTCTTTCTCTTTGTCTCCCCCCCTCCCTTCCATTCTCTCTCTGAAAAATATCCTTGGGTGACAATTATAAACAACAAATTATACACACACACACACACACATTTCCATCACACAGGAAGATTACCACTGAACACTTTTCAATCAATCTCCTCTCAGTCTTGCCCCTAGGCAACCATTGAACTACTTTCTGTCCCTATGGACTAGCTTTAACTGTCTCAGAATGTCATCTATGGGAAGTCATACAAAAATACACTTTTTTTCTATCTGCCTTCTTTCACGTAGCATAATGTTCTTAAAACCCATTCACACTGTTATCAATAGTTAATCACTTTTTATTGATGGGTAGCAAGACATTTTATGAGTATAACACAATTTTTTTATACATTTTCCTACTGATGGACATTTGGGTTGTTTCCAATTTGGGGCTAATATAACTTTTCTGTAAACATTAATGCTCAGGAGCTTTTGTGAGTCTGATTTTTTATTTTTTATTGAGTAATACTGATGAGTAGGGCTGCCTTGTTTCCTACCATAGAGAGAAAGCACTCAATATCATCATTAAGTACAATGTTAGCTGTAAATTTTTATTACATTCCTATTATCAGTTTGTAGAAGTTCCTTTATACTTGTAACTTCCCAAATTATTTTATCATGGGTATATGCTAATTTAAAAAATTATTTTCCCACATCTACTGAGATAATTTTTTTCTTTTAATCTGTTAATATAATAATGTACATTAATGTTAAAATATTAAACTGACCTTGCATTCCTGGGTAAACTTCATTTTATCTTGATGTATTTTCCAACTTCCTAGTATATATGGCTCTCTTTTTCTATGGAGCCCTTTCCCAAAGATTCCAGCTGGTTTGACAGTACCAAGCTCTGGTTTATGCCTCCTTACCTCATTAGCTCATTGTCCTTTGCTTGGTACGCAGTTTTCTGTGTAATCATTAGGAAATTATCCCTCTGTAAGACCCAAGTGATGCCCGAGTTGATTACCTTGATTTTCCTTTCCCTTGTTTAATGGCTACTAACAGTTACCTCCATAGTCATATATGTTTCTAGCTGTGTATGGAAGAAAAATGAATAGTCAGTCCCTTCCCTCAGTGATCACCCTGTCATGGCCAGTAATGGAGCCAGAGGCACATATAAATTTAATTTACTCAGCTTAGAGGGAGAGAATCAGCAGAATAAAATGCCTCATTTGCTTTAGGAATTATTTTTGGATTACATATGCTTAGAGAATACCCAGGGAAAGCCAGAAAGGGGGAAAATGCTACAGTTTTCCATGAAACTATTATAAATTAAAAGAATATACAGGAATAATTTATATGCTTTTATATTATCTTATACTGCTCATATTTTATGATTTTTCATATTATCAAAAATTTTTTCCACAAAATGATAACATATAAAGCCTATATATTTTTCTTTTTCAAAATGATAAAAACAAAATTTTCAGTAAATCTGAGAAAGTTCTTATTTTATTGCATCTTTTTTTTAAATAAATAAAGAAATATCCTCTCTTTAAAAAAATTTTTTTTATTGATTTCAGAGAGGAAGGGAGAGGGAGAGAGAGATAGAAACATCAATGATGAGAGAGAATCATTGACCTGCTGCCTGCTGTATGCTCCCTACTAGGGATCAAACCCGTAACTCTGGCATGTGACCTTGACTGGAATCAAGGCCAGCACTCTATTCACTGAGGCAAAACAGTTAGGGCTGCACCTTGTGTTTTACGAAGCATAGAGAATATGTAATCCAGGAAGAAAAAAAATTGCAGCAAAATGTATTCTGAATTGAGCCCTTAATCTTCTGGAAAATAAAGCCCAGTAATTATATTTTATTTTAAAATATAACAAAGGTCCATGAATTGTTTTATATTTTTTCTTTAATCACAAGCTTTCTTTTTAGAGGGAAAAAATCTCATATTTTTAATTTCATATATTTTCTTCTTTGGTGAGAAAATTTTTTCTTTTCTGAATATACTTATTGAATTTTCATACCCAAGTATATTTGATGTTACTTCTACTTAAGTTGATAAAGTTGATAT
>NW_006287544.1:2247022-2248624 GCF_000327345.1 Myotis davidii | reverse complement strand
TCCCTCTATCTGTAACACACACAAACACACACATGTACAATATAAGTATGCATACACCTGTACAAATACCTCATTTCTATTATATTGTAATATTTACAAATTAAATACTTATTTTAAAATTAGCAATTTACCCTAAAGTTCTTGCAGTTAATAATTTTTAGCCTTTGACTTTTTAATAATATCCATAGACATTTTCTTAGGCTTAACTCTCTATTTACCTGGTTAATTAAATTGGTGCACTACCAGCCCTCCTTCTTGTTGAATTCCTAATGCGACACACCTATTAGGTGTTTCTCATACAGTAATTTTTTTCAAATTGAATTTATGGATATCATAATTTATGAGGATTTACATATATTAGATCATATTTTTTTGCCATTCCATATAAATTAAAGATTAGATTATAGACTTTCACCTCTTAAATTTCTGATAATAGTGGAGAAAGTCTGATACCAATGGGTTAGTTGCTCCTTTACAGGCATCTCATATCCTTATTAGCAATAATCTTTGAATTTTTTTAACCAAAAGAATAGTTCTTTAGGTGACCATGCTTGCACTATTTTAGTTGTGAAGCTTTGATAAATTACAGATTGATTTGATCAATACAGTATCATTGGGTTAGAGCTGATGAAAATTCCCTCCAGGTCTTCTACTTCATTGTCTAATAATCTTAATTGTTGGCACTGAATTTTTAAAAACATTTTCTGTGTATTCAAAAGTCTTTAAAAGAGTATTTAGAAAGCCTTAAAGTATTTTAGTAATATGACATCTGAATTGGAACCACAATAGCTATTATAAAAATCATTCCATTAAATGAGAAAATTTATTTGTGATGCATTCTCTTTCAATATCAACTACAAAGATTACTGTTATACTTCTATGACTTCATGAAGTTTTCTGGTATTTAAAGTTAATGTAAATGGATTAATTATTTACCAGTTTTGTGCTTTTTTTGCATTCATGTATCTGTGAGATTCATCTATCATGTAGCAGTAGCTTATTTGTATATTTGTTTTGATATATAGAGCTTCATTGGATGAACGCATGATCTGTTTATGTGTTCTCATATCGGTAAATGTTTGCGTTTTTTCTGGTGTAGGGGATGATTATGAATGAAGATTCTACTATTATTGAAGAAAGATTTCCCAAAATATATACAATCATTTTTCTTCTATTCTTCAATCTAGGAATATAGTTGCTGTGTCATGGGGTAGCATTTGTTTACCTATATTAGAAACTGTGTTACAGTTCAACACTTTGGATGTGCTATTGTACACTCCTACTAGTAATGAATGAGAATTCCAGTTGCTCTACATCCTCATCAACAATCTATAGTTTTTCTAGATTTATACTTTGTAACAGATATCTGGTGGTATCTAATAGTGGTTTTAAATTGCATTTCCTTTTATGATTAACTAGAGGCCCGGTGCACAAAAATCAAAATTTGTGCACTGGCGGGGAGGAGTCCCTCAACCCGGCCTGTGCCCTCTCGCAGTCTGGGACCCACAGGGGATGACCACCTGCTGGCTTAAGCATGCTCCCTGGGGAAGTGGCCCTAAGATGGCAATCAGACATCCCTCTGGCAGCCCGGCAGCCCTCGGG
>NW_006287544.1:2241953-2246797 GCF_000327345.1 Myotis davidii | reverse complement strand
TGGTTTTCATTAATAATTCCAATGGGTTAAATCTGAAAAGAAACATCAATTGAGCTATCAGCTGCATATATATATATACACACACATATATATAGCCTGTTGCACAAAGAGATTCGTGCAATAGGCCTTCCCTTCTCCTGGCTGCCGGCACTGGTTTTCCTCCAGCACCCAGGACCCAGGCCTTCTCTCTGGACGGAGCTGCCTTCAGTCTTCTGCCTTTGCTGCTCTGGCTCACCTTCAGTCTTCCCTCTGCCGCTTCGGCCGCCATCTTCGTTGGGTTAATTTGCATATCGTGCTGATTAGCTAATATGGGGGAGGTGTAGTGAAGGTACAGTCAATTACCATGCTTGTCTGTTATTATATAGGATGATGTTTAACATCTTTTCACGTACTCAGTTGCCATCCATATATTTTATTTTGATGAACTATATTTCATTTTAAAATTATTTTATTGTGTTTTGGAATTTTTTACACATATTCTGAGTATAAGTAATTTACCAATGTTATTTCTGAATATTTACTTCTTTTTTTTTTAAATATATTTTATTGATTTTTTACAGAGAGGAAGTGAAAGATATAGAAAGTTAGAAACATCGATGAGAGAGAAACATCCATCAGCTGCCTCCTGCACATCTCCTAGTGGGGATGTGCCCGCAACCCACGTACATGCCCTTGACCGGAATCGAACCTGGGACCTTTCAGTCCGCAAGCCGACGCTCTATCCACTGAGCCAAACCGGTTTCGGCTAAATATTTACTTCTTATCTATACCTTTCAAAGGGTAGAATGTCTTAATTTTGATTATATATATTTCATCAAGTTTTTCTATTCTGGATCTTTTTCTTATTATATACCTTATGCTTTCTTCTAATGTTATGTCACTTTAGATTCCACATTTAGGTCAATTATACACTTTAAATTAATTTTCATATAACATGCCAGGTATGGATAAAAGTACATTTTTTTTTCATATTGCTATCCAATTTTTCCAACAACTTGTTGAAAAGACAATATTTTTCCAGTAACTTTTCTTTGCAAACGTTTCAAAAATAAACTGGCTCTATAGGTATGAGTCTATTTATAGACTTTATTTTATTTCTCTATTTTTATGTGAATATAACACTTTTCATTATTGTGTCTTTATAATGAGTCAAAGTGATGTCAGTTCTATAATTTTATTCTTCTTTTTCAAAGTTTTTTGGCTATTCCAGTTTTTCATGGGTCACCTATTTACCCATGAGTTTTAGAATGAGCTTTCCAATTTCTATCAAAGCAAAAAAAATACTTTCTCTGGTTTTACTTGGGTTCTCACTAAATCTATAGGTCAATTAGTGGTAAATGTCTAACATCTTAACAATTTTCAGACTTTCAATACATGGGCAGTCTATTTCTGTATTTTTTTTTAGAATCTTTTAATTTTTCAGTAATTTTTTTATAGTATTCACTATCCAGGTCTTTTAAATTCTAAATTGATCCATATTTAACATATTTAATAGCTTCATTAAAATATAGTGCCTACACCAGCTGTGGGCAAACTACGGACCGCGGGCCTGATGCGGCCCGTTTGAAATGAATAAAACTTTTGAAAAAAAAAGACCGTACCCTTTTATGTAATGATGTTTACTTTGAATTTATATTAGTTCACACAAACACTCCATCCATGCTTTTGTTCCAGCCTTCCGGTCCAATTTAAGAACCCATTGTGGCCCTCGAGTCAAAAAGTTTGCCCACCCCTGGCCTACACCATACAATTCACCACTTAAAGTTAGCTTTCACTGTCATGATGCTCTTCTTTAAAGCATAAAATTTTTTTACTATTGATGAAGTCCAATTTAATAATTTTAAAAATTTGATTGCTTGTACCCTTGGCATCATATCAAGGAAGTCATTGCATAATCCAAGATCATGAAAAGGTATACCTATGTTTTCTCCTAGGACATATATAATTTTGCCTCTTACTTTTAGGTCTTTGAACACATTTTGAGTTAATGTTTATTTGGTCAGAGTCCAGCTTAATTTTTTTGAATGAGGATGTCCAGTTGTTCCAACAGCATTTTTAAAAAACAGTATAAATCTTAAGACTAAATGCTTGATCGTTACAAATATAAATAGCCCAGGGTTTTCATAATAGTGAGAAATTCAATATTTCCTACCCTGAGACAAACACTTTGCTGGCCCCTGGATAGATGGATTAGTGAATAAGACAGACAGATCACATCCTTCATGGTGCTTATAGTCTACCTCTAGAAAAATGGTGTTGTTATTACTGAATAGTTTTGAAGCATATAACAAAAGTAAGAAATAAAATGTGTTATAAATGTAGCATATGTATGCTTAATATTCATTTCCGAGTCCTTTTATCTCTTTTTGAGATAGTGTAAGTTTTGCATAGTTTTGTGGTCTCATAACGTTCATGTTGGTGGATGCGAAATTTAATACTTATTTTTATGATCCTGATTCTCTTAACTCAAAATGTTTTATAAGACCAAAACAAAGTCCAAAAAAGCCTTAGGAGGTGATTTTAGGACTGTGCAAAGCATTGTACCCCATGGAGAATAGGAAGTCTGCCCAAGAGTAAACAAACTCCACAAGGCAATTTAAATTTGTTCAGGCCTTGACTGGTTTGGCTCAGTGGATAGAGCGTCAGCCTGCAGACTGAAGGGTCCCAGGTTCGATTCTGGTCACGGGCATGTACCTTGGTTGTGGGCACACCCCCAGTAGGGGGTGTGCAGGAGGCAGCTGATCAATGTCTCTCTCTCATCGATGTTGCTGGCTCTCTATCCCTCTCCCTTCCTCTCTGTAAAAAATCAATAAAATATATTAAAAAATAAATAATAAGAAGATAAATTTGGTCTGCAGCTAAGAATCCACAAGATCTGAGTTGGTTCTAAACATCAGGAAACATTATTTCTTCCTCCTCATTATTATCCTGCTAGCTCCCTGTCGCTGCATAATTACCAATCACAATCAAATGCTTTGTTCAGCTTAAATTTTAGATTATTAAACTTCTATACGATTGTTATTCATTAAAAAAGAATAAGTTGTACTATTTCATGATCTGTATCAATCAAATTCTATTAACTCAGTCACGACTCTCTATATGAAGACTAAATAGGACAAAGAAGGAAAATGATTTTTTAAAAATTTAATTGATACTCTAGGTTAAAACTTAATAACACCAAAACACCTCTCTCCAACTGAACAGAAATAGAAGGCTGACTGGAACATGCAGGACTGGGAACGATTCGGAGGCCAGCCATGAAAAAAAGCATCTGTCTGGAATGGCTTAGCTATTCACATGCCGACAGAGCAGTTCTGGGCCAAAGTGTTTCATGAGGTATTTTGCAGCTCAGATGGGCAATGATTCTCTAAATCCATGTTGGAACACGAGATTTAGTGAAACTAAGCAATAGCCAGAATCCCATTATAATTCAATTTGAAATTGGCACCTGTCCTCACAGCAGGCTCACGATGGCCATTTTTTTAACCTTGCATAACCCAGCCCCACATTTCACACACTGATCTTTTGCACTCGACTACATGATGGGAAGAATTGTACTATGTAATATAAATATAAGTGAAAACTAGGGCTTGTGGATAAACTTCCCAGAAACAGAGGTTGCACTTGGTCAAGAACAAAAAAGTGAAACCTTTCTCAGTAACGATAGCCAGATGATCTGCATGTACAATGAGATGCAGAGGGCTGGGCTATTGAGTACTCTTCCCCGGATTCTCCATGTCTTGATCAGTGAAATTATCAGCTTGGGATCCTGAGCCAGAAATCTCTTCTTTGCTTCCCAAGTTAATGCAAAGTTGTAATGATTTGATCCAAGTATTCCCCACAAGAGGAGTTTTCTCTTGTCTCTCCTAGGTCTACACCACAGTTCAGGCCCTTGGCTCCTATCATCTGTACTAGTGCAGTAGACACTTGTAGAAATGATAAAACCTTACACATAAAGGATATAAGGAATACTATAATACATATGCTATGGAATACCTAGCTGAGGAAATAAAACGATACCCATATATTTGAAGTAGCCTATATACTACTGCTCTCCAACTATATCCTCCTGCTGCCCCACACCCTGAAGAAGGAGATTCTACCTTCATTTGGATTCTATTATTTCCATGCATGTTTTTATACTCTTCATGTGCTCACATATACACATATCACACATATACTTGCTATTTTACTTTGTTTCCTTCTGTCACTAGGTTTATTACTTAACATTATTTTGAGAGTTACCCATATTAATTTGTAAAATTTTAATGTTTCTTTTCATAGCTGTTTGTATTCAATTGTGTAATTATATCACAATTTATTTATCCATTCTTTTGTTGATGGACAATTAGGCTATTTCTACTTTTTCCTATTATATAGGACTAGAGGCCCGGTGCAGAAAAATTTGTGCACTCGGGAGAAGGGGGGGTCCCTCAGCTCGGCCTGTGCCCTCTCGCAGTCTGGGACCCCTTGGGAGATAACGACCTGCTGGCTTAGGCCTGCTCCCGGGTGGCAGAGGGCAGGCCCAATCCCTAGGTGCAGCTCCTGGTCGGGCTCAGAGCAGGGCCGATCGGGCAGTTGGGGCGCCTTCCCCTGTCATGCACAGAGCAGGGCGGATCGGGAGGTTGCGATGCCACCCTCAGTCACGCTCAGGGTAGGGCCGATTGGGGGTTGGGACACTGCCCCCTGTCACACTCAAGGCAGGGTCGATGGGGAGGTTATGACTCTACCCCATCATGCACAGAGCAGGGCCCATTGAGGGGGGGCACCGCCCTCTATCACCCACAGAGCAGGGCTTATCAGGGGTTTGGGGTGTCACCACTGTCACTCTCAGGGCAGAGCAG
>NW_006287544.1:2236403-2241473 GCF_000327345.1 Myotis davidii | reverse complement strand
CAGGGAACGTTGGAGTCCTCCGTCACTGAGGCAAGCAAGCCTCATGTTAGTTTCAAGCTGACTGGCTGCCAGTTAATTTGCATATCTCTCTGATTAGCCAATGGGAAGGGGAGCGGTTGTACGCCAATTACCATGTTTCTCTTTTATTAGTGTAGATTGTTATGGATATTCTTTTATGTGCCCTCTTGGGTAATATGCATAAATTCTTTAGATTATCTATCTAGAAGTGGACTTGGTGAAGAAAAAAATATATCTTTAGCTTGGCTGGTGTGGCTCAGTGGTTTAACATCAAACCATGAACCAGGAGGTCAGGATTCAATTTCATGTCTGGGCACATGTCTACATGGTGTGCTCAATTCCCAGTAGAGGGCATGCAGGAGGCAGCTGATCAATAATTCTCTGTCATTGATGTTTCTCTCTCTACTTTTGCCTTTCTCTGAAATCAATAAAAAAAAAATATATTTTTAAAAAAGACTATAGCTTTGCCAATATGATCTGTCAAGGAGCAGTAATATTTTACACCTCTCCTAGAAATCTCTGCTGCCCTCTGCCCTATGTCTTCTACAATATTAGGTAATGCAGACGTTGGAGGAGGTCCTGGAGAGGAAGTGTCCTCCGGTTGGCCTGTGAGTTGAACCCCTGCATTCAGCAGCTACTTCTCCCCTCTCTTGTCTTTGCAATGGACATTCTACCTGCTTCCCCAGAGTGGGAGTTTTTTCAAGGACACAGAGCAGTGTGTTCTTCAGACCATTTAGATCAGTGATGGCGAACCTTTTGAGCTCGGCGTGTCAGCATTTTGAAAAACACTAACTTAACTCTGGTGCCGTGTCACATATGGAAATTTTTTGATATTTGCAACCATAGTAAAACAAAGACTTGTATTTTTGATATTTATTTTATATATTTAAATGCCATTTAACAAAGAAAATCAACCAAAAAAATGAGTTCGCGTGTCACCTCTGACACGTGTGTCATAGGTTCACCATCCCTGATTTAGATGGTATATGTGACTGAATCCAGTTAAGGCCTCTATATAAACTTTTCACATTCTGCTGGGCAGGTATGGAGATCTAATTGTTTTGTGGCCACACAAAACAAGCCTCCTATATATTAAGTTCCCTTGCTTATTAAAACTATTACCTACTAATCTGGAATGGTTTGTTTCTTCAGTTTCTCCTTGCTCTCCATGGATGGGGCCAGTTTCAGATTTTACCCAGGAAGCTCCTGACTTTGCAAACTGAATTCTTAATTTTTTAAAAATATTGAAGTACTGAATTATATATTATCCTGTTTTTTATTTGTGTTTTCTTAATTTCAAGTGAGATACAATATCTTTAAAGATTTTTTTGGCCACATGATTTATCCTACAAATTGCCTGTTTATAGTGTTTGCTGAATACTATTGGATCACTTTTGTTTTTATTATTGATTTGTAGATATTACTAACATTTCTAAATACCAATTATTTTCTGTTTAATACCTTGCAAATATCTCTTCTTTGCTGCCTGCCTTGGCTTTCTCACTTTTTGAATGGAGTCTTATGATAACTAGAGTATTTTATGTAGTATAGTAAAATTAGCATTCGTTTTAAAATGATGTTTGTTTAAAAAAGTTTTACTTTAATCTGAGAGAAACATTTTCTTTAAATGTTTTAAAATAATTCTTATTGTGGGGTGATAATGTACAATAATTGAGTTTTGTGTATGTCATTAAGTAGAGAACTATTTATTATTATTACTAGAGACCCTTACATGACATTCCCTGTGGGAGCCCACTGACATTCCCTGTGGGAGCTCCTGTGTTGAGCATCTGCCCCCTGCTGATCCGTGAGTGTCATAGCGACCGGTCATTCTACTGTCCGGTCAATTTGCATATTAGCCTTTTGTTATATAGGATTATTATGATTATTATACCAGAGGCCTGGTGCATGGATTTGTGCACTGGTGGTGTCCTTCAGCCTGGCCTGTGGGGATTGGCTGAAACCAGCAGTCCTACATCCCCTGAGGGATGTAGTAGTGCCCAAAGTGGCAGGTGGCTGAGGAGCCCGTGCCTGAGCTGGACACTACATCGCTCCCACTCATCCCGGCCCCACTGTGCCTGTGCTGCCACCACTCAGTAGGCTCGCTGCCGCTCTGCTGCGGTCTCTGTGCACCCGTCTTAGGCAATATCGGCACACCCATGACTGAGAAGCAGCCATGGGCTCATGCTTAGTCAGTCCCAATGCAGGTCCACAGTGGGGAGGGGCACACAGAGGGAGTCTCCTGGGAGAGGCTCACACCACTGCAGCTGTGCTCACCAGCCATGAGCCCAGCGTCTGGCGCCTGTTGGTCAGCTGAGTGGTGCTCCCACCATGGGAGTGAACTGATAGTCAGTACGCTTCATAGCTACTCGTCAAGATGTCAAGCAGTTGAACGGTTGAACAGTTGCTTAGTCTTTTATGTATATAGATAGAAAACTATTATTAAAGAGTTTGTCATTTACCCACTGATCTACAATGACCATTTTAAGTCAAACTCAAGTTTTGATGGATACATGGGGTTGTCTCTGAGCTCTCTATTTTGTTCAATAATCAATTTTTCTTTTAAATACCACATTGCTTTTATCAATGCAGTATTATAATTATCTTCATAGCTAGTTAAATAAGTACCTGCATCTCTTCCTCTTTTATCTCTACTTCTTCACAAATATCTTTACTGACTGGAAATTTTATTTCTATATGTTTTTAAATTCCTCTAGCTTAAAAACACACACAAAACTTTGGATTATCAGGAATTTGTAGATCAGTGAATGGAGAATTGTCATATTTATGAAACTTAATCATCTTACCCAATAACCTGCTATTTTTTTTCTCAATTTTGTTGCTGCCAAGAAGGTTATATTTTTACAATGATATTTCAGAGTTTCCAGTTGCTGAAATATAAAGTCATGATATAAACAATAATTTATTTTATGTTCATTAACTGCTCTGAACTGTCATTAATTTTAATAATTTGGATATAAATTCATTTGAGTTTCCTAAATAGGCAACATTTCTCTGAGAACAATTATACTTTTGTTGCTATTCTTGAATTCCTTCTATTTTTATTTTTAAAGAATAATTGAATCAGAGAATAATTTATTTTTATTTTATTTTTATTTTTTTAACATACATTTTTACTGATTTCAGAGAGGAAGGAAGGAGAGAGATAGATAGAAACATCAATGATGAGAGAGAATCATTGATTGGCTGCCTCCTACACACCCCCTACTGAGAACCTAGTACACAACTTGGGCATGTGCCCAACCAGTATCGAACCCAGGACCTTTCAGTCCACAGGCTGTTGCTCTATCCAAGAAGCCAATCCGGCTAGGGCAAGAATAGTTAATTGATTTTTAGAGAGAGAAGAAAGGAGCGGAAGAAACATCAATATGAGAGCAAACATCAATTGCTGTTTCTTGCATTCCCCCAAACCAGGATCAAGCCCTCAACCTGGGCATATGCCCTGACCAGAGTAGAAGTGAGAGGAGTTAGAAGCAGGATTAAGCAGACAGGGTAAAGGTGGAGCTAGCTGAAACCACAAATTTTTTTGCAGAAAAACAAGATGTCATAAAAACAGGATGCTTTGAGACAAGGATATTTTTCTTGCAAGTGCAAAATAAAATGTTGCAAAAGGACAGGAACCAATCAGTGGCACAGATAGACAAAGAGCGGGCCTTTAGCAGAAAAAGGGGAAGAGCAGAATGCTTCAGTTGCAACCCATTTGTGTCCCCTCCAGGAGCGGGAGCCTGTGTTTGCTTGCAATAAACTCCTGCCTTGCTTGAACTGCTCTGGTCTTGGGACTTCATTCTTCAATTCTGTGAGACATGACCCCAGGAAAAATTCCTGCTCACTGGTTCAAGTATTATAAGCAGCAACTCCCCCACCTGTGACAGACATCCACTTCTTCCTCAGCCAAACCAATTTTTTCTGTTGCAGAAGCTTGGACAATTATATGAATTTCTTCAATAGAAAATGTCCTATCATATTAGATCACTGTTGTTTTTTGGAAACTTGTGTTTACTTTCACATAACTTATTTATTTATGAAGTTTGGTATATGAACATTATGAGGAAATAATTATATAACAACGAGGAAGTATATATTTTATTCATGTTTTTATGCCATAATTCTTATTGTGCTTCTAGCAAGTAAAATGATTAAATTATGCCTAAAGGAAAAAACAGAACAAAGTGCTGATTTGAGTTCAGTAAGCTATTTGTTATTTTCAATCTCACTTTAAAGGCTGTTTCTCAAACTAAATAGGTAGATAGCATTTTTCTAGGGGTTCTTTCCACTGTAGCCCAATCAAGCACTGGCTTCCAAACTATTCCTCCTTTTCACATGTTTGTACCTTTTGACTATTTGTGGTTCACTCTACTTTTCAGCCTTATCCCCTTTCTTCCTTCTTGACATAATAATAGACTGGCCTCCTAATTGTTCTCTATCTGGAAAAAAACATTAATCCCTGTCCCACAGTATCCCTGTCCACCCCAACCATAGTCTTTCCATTCAAACCTTTAACATTATCCTGGCTGACTTCAACCTAATTACCCACTCATTGCTCTCTCTATTCCTTAGCGCTCAAATAATTCTACTTCAGGAGTTCCTCATTTTCAATATACGTCCGGTCCAGCACATTTTCTCTGTAGCAACCTCCTGTCTCCGTTATGTGTGTGTCCACTTAGAGTTATCCTCAATAATGATACAATCTCTCTTGAAAATATTATTTTTCTTCTTTGATATTCTCTCATTCAGAAACCCTGATCTGGAAAATGTCCAACCCTAGGTGAACCCAAACACATGAATTTTCGGTGCTGTTCCTAATGTGCTAAGCATCACTGAAGGAAAAAAAAATTGTATTTAAATTACCTTTTAATAAACATTTGAGAATGCTCAGTATATATTTGAGTATCTACTTACTACCAGGCACTGATACAGATACCAGGGGTAGACATAGTAAAAAAACAAAACAAAGTCTGTATCACAAGATATAGAAATATACTAAACTAGTAGCCCGGTGCACAAAATTCGTGCACTGGGGGGGGGCACAGA
>NW_006287544.1:2208225-2235712 GCF_000327345.1 Myotis davidii | reverse complement strand
CTCTGGGCATGACAGGGGACGGCGCCCCAACTCCCCAATCGGCCCTGCTCTGAGCCTGACCAGGGGCTGCAACTAGGGATTGGGCCTGCCCTCTGCCAGCTGGGAGAAGGACTAATTCTGCAGGTTGTTATCTCCCAAGGGGTCCCAGACTGCAAGAGGGCACAAGCCGGGCTGAGGTACCCCCCTCTCCCCCGAGTGCACAAATTTTTGTGCACTGGGCCTCTAGTATATATATAAAACCCAAATAAACCGAATGGCGGAACAACCGAACAACTGAACAACCAGTCACTATGACGCCCACTGAATACCAGGGGCCGCCTGCGGAACATGGAGGGCAATAGCAGAAAGTAGAAGAGCATGGAATGTGGCAGGTTTCGGCTGCAGTGGAATGTGAAGCAGGTGAGCCAGGGCACCAGACCAAGGCGGGAGGCCAGTTGCTGTCATTGGGGTGAGTCTTTGGCGGTTACTGAAAATTCTTTGCTTCCATGCACTGTGGTCCCATCCGGCGCTTGCACCTGCTGCCAGCACTCGCCTCACTCGCACCCACTGCTGGCACCTGGCGCCTGCTCTGATTGCTCAGCGCCGACAGCAGGTGTGAGTGGAGGCTGCCAGCCCCAGTCACCCCTGAGGGCTTCTCCACCACCCTCTGCTCCTAAGGGGCAATCAGGGCAGCAGCTGCCCCTCAGACCCAGAGACGGCACCGGCTCCATTTGCACCCACTGCCCCCGCTGGCCCCAATCACTCCACACTGTCAGCAGGTGTAAGTGGCGACAGCGGGAGCAGGGTTGCCTGCAGAGAGGGGATCAGGGGCGGCAGTGGGAAGGGGTCAGGCGGGGGCATAGAGGATGGGCCGTGACCCGCCCTTGTGCCCACTGCAGCCTCACATCCCACAGTTCCTTTCAAGGTGCATGGATTCCTGCACTGGGCACCTAGTTATTTTATAAACATTACCTTGATTGTTGAAGACTCAGCATTATGGATCCTGACAATTCTGTGCACTGGACATTAGAGTTTATCATTGCTCAATAACAGTTTTACCTTCTCCAATTGTATCCTTTACATATACCATGTTGCTTTGTAGCAAAAAATAGTGGATAATTTTGAACTCTTGTTTGTAGATAGATACCATGTTCATTATTTAGAGAGGTAAAGTGAATTCTCTTGTATAATCTATTATTTAAGCATTATCAGTTACTACCATCAGCTCTTTGCTATATCTACTTAAAAGAAGTGTATAGTGTTTGCTGGCATTAGCACTAAATATGATAAAATTCCTTATTTCAATTATGTATTATTTCCAGGCAATAGGTGCTTAGAGAAGTAACAGTTTCTTATGAGATAGGTTGGATTGTGATATTGCCCAATGCAGTTTGGCAGAGAGACAACAGCATAGTATAAAAGGTCAGTTCAGGTGACTTTGACAATATTATCCGAGCAGAACTATGCTGAAAGAGCAGTATACTTAATGTTTACGTTTGGAATAGGCAACTGGTAGGAAGGGAAGAGAGTGAGTGAAAAGAGAAGAGAATTAAATAGGAGAAGAAAAGGAGACACATAATCCGATGTTTATTACCCTCCAGAGAGACCAGTCACTTCTATTTACATTGAGACTAATATATATCCATCACAGCCAATGTGACCACCTTCTCCCGAGATTTATTGAGAAATAAAAGTGTATGTATTTAAAGTGTACATGATGAAGCCGAAGCCGGTTTGGCTCAGTGGATAGAGCGTCGGCCTGCGGACTGAAGGGTCCCAGGTTCGATTCCGGCCAAGGGCATGTACCTGGGTTGCGGGCACATCCCCAATAGGAGATGTGCAGGAGGCAGCTGATCGGTGTTTCTCTCATCATCGATGTCTCTAACTCTCTATCTCTCTCCATTCCTCTCTGTAAAAAATCAATAAAATATATATTTAAAAAAAAATAAAAAAAATAAAGTGTACATGATGATGTGATATGCATATAAATTATGAAATATTTACCATGATCAAGTTAATTAACACATCTATCATCTCATATTATTAACTTTTTCTTGTAGTGAGAATGTTAACATCTACTCTCAACAAGTAATAATATAATACAACACCATATTATTAACTACTAGAGGCCTGATGCACGAAATTTGTGCTAGAGTAGGCCTTTCTTCCCCCAGCTGCCAGCACCGGCTTCCCTCTGGCACCCGGGACCTAGGCTTCCCTCCAGCCGCCAAGCAGGTACCTGAGACCCGGGCTTCCCTTGCAGCCCCAGCTTTGTCCTGAAGGATGTCCACAAGGATGTCTGGTCTAATTAACATATTACACTTTTATTGTTATAGATAAATACTCTATTATAAGTTTATAACATTTCATATTTTTTATCCATTCACTTGTCAATGGATACGCAGGTTTGTTTCAGACCATGAAACAGATTAGAGAGCACCTGAACTTTGAAAAGGGAACCAAGAATACACAAGAGGGAAAGGATAGTTCCTTCAATAATGGTGCTTGAAAAATTGGTCATTCGTGTGCCAAAGAATGAAACTATACCCCTGTCTTACACCACTAACAAAAATTTAATCAAAATGGATTAAAAACATAATATAAAATATGAAACAAAAACTCCTAGAAAAAAAAATCATAGGAAAAAGCTCCTTGACATTGAACTTGGCAATGAAGTTTTAGACATGTCACCAAATCAGGTTTCAAAAGCGAAATTAAACAACCGTGACTACATTAAACTAATACTTTCTTCACAGCAAAAGAAACCATCAGCAAAATGAAAAGGCAATCAACAGAGTGGGAGAAAATATTTGCAAATCATGTAATTAATAAGGGGTTAATTTCCAAAATATTTAAAGAAATCAATTCAATAGCAAAAAGACAAATAATTCCATTAAAAACGGGCAAAGAACCTCAATATGCATTTTCCTGAGGAAGACATATAGCTGGCCAACAGGTATATGAAAAGATGTTCGACTTCAGTAATCATCAGAGAAATGAAAACCAAGCCACAATGAGGTATCAGCTCACATCTGTTACAATGGCTGTTATAAAAAAGATAAAAAGATAAGAAATAACAAGTGTTGGTGAGTGTGTGAAGAAAAGGGAACCCTTGTGCTCTGTTGGTGGGAATGTGTATTGGCATTACCATTGTGGAGACCAGTATAGTGTTTACTCAAAAAATTACAAATCAAACTATCATCAATAACATCTGGCTCAAGAAATCCAGTTTTTTCAACACTTTCTTACAAATTGATCTTATAATGCATAAAGTGTCTTAGGATGAGCCTCTTAGGGCCACACTGATAAGGCTGTTTTGAGGTCTCTGGCTGGTGTCCTGTGTATAATAAGAAATTCCCACTCTGCCTTTTAGAAACACAAACTCTTCCCTGCTCTCTGTGAGTCTTGGGAATATTTCAACCTCTCCTTCTAGGTGGCCCTTATTCTGGCCTTTGATATTTTTCTCTCAAATGTGTACAGATTAGTGGCAATGAATTGCTGGGATTCCTTTGACTAATTTCTGAGGTTTTTCAGAAGCCCCCTCCTTTTGGACACATTGGCCTCTCTAAACTGTGTTTTCTCTCATCAAGAAGCTCTGTTCTAGTCCTTCCTGTGCTGTGTCCTGAAAATGTCATAAAAGCACTAAACTTTACACCCTCACCAACATTTGTTATTTCTTATCTTTTATTTTTATAATAGCCAGTCTAACAGGTGTGAGGTGATACCTCACCTTGTTTGTTTCTGTTCCCTCAAAGGTCACAGTTTGAGCTGTCTATTGACAAATGTAGGAAAACTAATGTTTTAGAGATTTAGCCATTTTTAATTATTTTTTTCAAATTTACAGAAGAATGTTAAATGGAGGAGTGTTGCTCCATCTTGACTGGAAGCAAACACTCTCTGTTTGGGCTATTTTACAATTTTCATTTTCATTTGAAGAATTATTTATCTGAATCTTGATATATTATTGCAATTCTATGTGATTTTTAACCTGAAGTCTATGTGTTCTTCTGATTAAAGTGGGAAAATGTCTGAGAAGTTGAATTTAGAAGAATAACATTTTAAGTTATTTTTCAAGTTTGCATTCTTTTTGGTATGTGTTTCTAGCACCTATAATAATAAACTGTTTTTATGGGCTGAATTTTTGTGTCCCTCTAAAATGTGTATGTTGAAGCCTAAACCCAAATGTGATGGTATTTGGAGACGTGGCCTTTGGGAGGTAATTTGTGATAGCTAAGGTCACGATGCTGGTGCTCTCTTGAGATGAGTGTCCTTCTGAAAGAGGTAGCGGAGAGCTTGCTCTCTCTCCGTTATGTGCGCATGAAGAAGAGATCATGTGAACAATCTGACATGGTGGCCACCTATATATAAGCCAAGAGAAGAGTTCTCAGAATTAAATCCACATTCTTTGCACCTTGATTATGGACTTTCAAGCCTCTAGAGTAGTGAGAAATGCATTTCTGTTGTTTAAGCTATCCTGTCTATGGTATTTTGTTATGGCACTTCACACTAAATAAGACAAAAGTATGTAAAGAAGAATAGAATTGTTTTCTATCGTGGGCATGTTAGAAAAGAGAGTAGCAGATCTACAGCACACAAATTATTTATACCGAATGTGTATCTGACTGTGTATTTAAATAAGGTGTGTGTGTGTGTGTGAGTGTGTGTGTGTGTGTGTGTGTGTGTGTGTGTGTGTGTGTGTTTAGATAGAAATTAATCTTTTCCTGAACAAAGACAAGATGAATTTGGAATCTGCCATCTTTTTTTTTCAGAGAATATTGATTAGGTGAGAGAGCTTTAGAGTTTGGCTATCTGAATTGAATCCTAGCACTTTCACAAATTGCAAGATCAAATACAAGTTACTTAGAGTCTCTCATACGTTAAATTGGAATACTAATAGTTTTTTCACATAAATTTTTTAAAGCATTTCAATGGAAAAACGTCATATATCAGTGAGACATTTTAAATTATTAATAATTTTAGTGATTATTTTGTATCACTACTAACTATGATGCTTTGGGCAAGTAAGTCATTTAACCATTAGAAATGTGTGGTCTTACCTTTAAAGTAGACATAAGGATTCTCACATTTAAGAACCTGTAGAGAAATGAGATAATGAGATAAAGTTCTCAATACAATTTCATTCAGAGTACATGTTAGTAAGTATTTTAATTTTATAAAGTACTTATAACTAGTTCTATTTTCGATATTTTAGAATTAGCTTTATTGTTTAAAACATTGAAAGTTGTGTGTGTGTGTGTGTGTGTGTGTAATATTTTTTGTAGGAACATACCATTTCTTCTTTTCTCAGAGATACAATAGAAAAATAAACTTTATCTTAATGCATTGATTTTTTCAGTCTGGTGACAAAACTAATAATAAATAGCAAACTTATTTAAAGATCATGGTGGCGGGAGTCCTGTAGTTTCAATGCATCAAAACTCTTTGTTGGGTCCACATGAGTCCACATCAAACTAAAGCACATAAAGGTCGCATCAAAAGCATGTTCCTTGCAGCAGCAGAATCAGTGGGATAGAATGTGAGGGGAACTTTTTTATTCTCTAATGGCAATGATTCTTGTTTAAATGAAAACAAGTGTGAATCTTCCCAGTATCTATCTTAGTTAATGGGGGACAGTTCAGCTAAGAAAAAGAAATGAAACGATGAACTGCCATTATTTCTAATGATTGAAGCACTCATGATTTCAAGTTCAATCAACAGGACCAATAGAAACAACCATATATTGGTTTTCTAAATTTTAATGATCTATTGCATTTACAGTTGAAATTGTTTCAAGTAGCTCTCTTAAACAAATGCACTAGTAAACCAGAATTACTATCAGATACAGCAGTTCTTCTAGGAGCATCATTTACTTTACATTAAACTTTTTATTTGGTGGTAGTAGTAGTACAGTGGAAGGAATAGTACAGAAGAATTCTATGTACTCTTTCTTTACCAGTTTTCCTTAGGGTCAATATTTTGCAAAATGATAGTACAATATCAGAACCAGCATGTCGACAATGGTGCAGTCATGAACAGGACATTTTCCTTCCCACCAGGACTGGTTACATAGTGCTCTTTTAGAACCACACCGGTCTCCCACCTTTACACCTCTGTAACCTTCAGCAAGCAGTAATGTTTTGTCTTTTTTTTTTTAAGAATTTTGTCATTTCAAGAATTATATATAAATGAATTATATTGTATGTAACCTTTGGGGATTGGTGTTTTTAATTCACCATAATTCCCTGGAGCTTTGCTCAGGTTGTTGCATGTATCAACAGTTCATTCTTTTTTATTGTTGAGTGGTAGTCCGAGGTATGGAGGTATTGATTTGTTTAACCATTCCTTCATTAAAGAACAAATGAATTTTTTTCAGGATAGGGCTATTATGAATAAAAATGCTGTAAATATTTGTGCATTTTTTGTGAGCATAAATTTTTATTTCAGAAGGGAAATGTCATAATCATATGGAAATTGCATATTATGTTTTTTAATAAATTAAGAAACAGTTTTCCAGAGTGGCTTTGTCATTTTATATTCTCAACAGCAATAAATAAACAATCCAATTTCTCTGTATTCTGGCCAGCATTTGCTGTTTTTATTTTTGTTGTTGTTTTAGTCAGCATGATACCTGAATAGTGATTTTAATTTTAATTTCCCTAGTAACTAATGATGTTTAATACCTTTTCATGAGCTTCTTTATGATCTGAACATTTTTTTCGTGAAATATCTCTTTATTTTTTAGTTAGATTGATTTTTTATTGCTCAGATTGCAAAGGTCTTACATATCCTAAATAATATTTTGTCAGATATGTGTTTTGAAAAACTTTCTTCTCCTCTGTAACTTACCTTTTCATCCCTAAAACAAGGCCCTTCACATCTCAAAAGATTTTAAATTTTGATGAATTGTAATTCATCAAAATTTATTTTTCTGTATTATGTTTTGTTGTAAAGTCTAATCCTTTTCTAGACTTTGATTCCAAAGATTTTCATTTATGAATTTCCAAAGCTTTTTAGTTTTACACATTTTGAACTTTTAATGCATAAGGTATGGATTCTTTTATTGCTTACAGATATATATTCCAGCACCATTGGTTGGAAAGGCTATATTTTATAAATTGAATTTATTTTTATCTTTGTCATAAATCAGTTGCGTGAATATGGGTGGATTTATGTGGGGAAGCATGGGACTTGGTTGGAAAGTCTGTAAGGAGGAATCTCTGAAAGGTCAGGGGCCTCTAGGGCAGCGGTTCTCAACCTGTGGGTAGCGACCCCTTTGGGGGTTGAATGACCCTTTCACAGGGGTCGCCTAAATATATCCTGCATATCAGATATTTACATTAATATTCATAACAGTAGCAAAATTACAGTTATAGAGTAGCAACGAAAATAATTTTCCTCATGTGTGGGGGTCACCACAACATGAGGAACTGTATTAAAGGGTCATGGCATTAGGAAGGTTGAGAACCATTGCTCTAGGGGAACCTTGCCAAAGGTGGCAGACCCTGCTTTGACTTTTCCAAACAAGCCTGAAGACCTGGGTGTTTTACTGGAATCTTTATGCTTAATCTTTAGGTGTCCTTGCTTAAAGGACACTACAGATACATGTGTCCTCCCAAGAATATTACCCTACTGAATGTATCTAAAAGATAAACTTTATCTCAAACTGCTGTTACAATAAAAGCCAGAAGAGGCAGGCCATCGAAGATGTCTGGTTCCTTTATCCAGGGAGTCCCTTAGCCCTCTCTTTCACAGCAAACCTGTGTCGGAGTAATCATTCATCTATTGCTCAGGGTCTGCTGGTCAGCCCTGGCAGATTTATTCTTTTCCATTGATCTATGTGTCTGTCCTTCCATCAGTACTAAATAGTATTGATTACTGAAGAAATACAATTAGTATGAAAATCAAGTAAGTTTATTCCTCCCATTTTATTTTTCTACTAGAGACCTGATGCATGAATTTCATGCAAGAGTAGGCCTTTCTTCCCCGGCTGCCGGCACTTGCTCTTCTCTGACACCCAGGACCCAGGCTTCCCTCACAGCCCTGACTTCATCTGGAATGTCATCTGGAAGGACACTGGTCTAATTAGCATTTTTACTAGGATTATTTTCTAGATTCCTTGGATTTTCTTTATAGAAAATTATGCTATGTTCTAATAAAGAGAATTTCATTTTTTTTTTCATTTGTACACCTTTTATTTCTTTTTCTTGTCTTATTGCACTGGCTAGAACTTCCAGCACTGTGTAAAATAAAAGGGTAAGAGCCTTGATCTTGATCTTAGTAAGAAAGTATTAAGTCTTTCAGTATTAAATATAAAGTTAGTTGTAAGCTTTTTGTAGATTGTTTTAATCAAATTGAGATTTTTTTATTTCTCTTTATCTGTCAGGTCAGTTTTTAATTTGAAGTTTTTCAAAATCTTTTTCTGCATCACTTCATATGATCATGTGATATTTTGCTTCCAGTTTATTTATATAGTGGATTACATTGGTTGTTTACTGATTTTTTAAAAAATATATTGAACCAGATTTAGGCCTTTCTTTTGTTTGCTAATATTTTCTTAAATATTTTGCATCTATATTCATGGTGAATATTGATCTGTAGCTTTCTTTTATTGTACTATTTTTGCCTGCTTTTGGCATCTGGATAATATTAGCTTCATAAAATTAATTAGGAAGTGTTTCTTCTATTTTATGGAAGAGATCGAGTAGAATTGGTGTTAATTCTTCTTTAAAGTTTTCATAGAATTCTTCAATGAAACCATCTGGGCTCAAAGATTTCTTTCTTAGGAGTTTTTAAAATTACAGAATCAAATTATATAATAATGAAATGCCAATTAAAATTAAATATTTCATATGGAGTAAATTGTGGTAGTTTGTGTTTATGAAGGAATTGGTACATTTTATCTAAGTTGTCAAACTTTTGTATATAGAGTTGTTCATAATAGTTTTCTTTGATCCTTTTGATATCTGTGTGATCTGTGATAATATCATTTATTTCATCCCTAATATTGATAATCCGTGTCTCCTCGTTTCTTTTTGTCAGTATTGACAGAGATTTTTAAACATTTTTTAATCTTTTTCAAATCTGCTGTCTTTCATTGTATTTCTTTTTTTAATTTTATTGATTTCTGCTCTCATACTTATTTTTCCTCCTTTTGTTCATTTCTTATTTATTTTGCAAATATTGTTGTAATTTCTTAAGATGAGAGCATAAATAACTTATTTGAGACATTCTTTTCTAATTCATCTATTTTCTGCCATAATTTACCTCTCAACACTGCTTTAGATGTGAGCCAGACACTTTAATATGTTATATTTTCATTTTCATTCAGTTAAAAGTAATTTTTATTTTATTTTATTTGAGACTTCCTTTTTGACCCATTGATTATTTAGATGTATGCTGTTAGATGTATGTTAGATATTCAGGTGTTAAGATATTTCCTATTATTTTTTATTGCTAATATCTATTTATATTTTATTCTGGTTAAAGAATATACTTTACATCTTTTCAATTCTTTTAAGTTTATTAAGATTTATTTTATAATTCATGATATTGTATATTTTAATCTATTGTTCATGGAAACTTGAAAAGAATGTGTATTATTCTCTCATTATGTCATATAAACTCTGTTGGTTGATGGTGTTGTTAAGTTCCTCCATCCTTACTAATTTTATGTCTGGGTATTCTAACAGTTGTTGTAGTCTCCAACTGCAATTGTTGGATTTTAGAGACATTTTTAGTCTTTAAAGAAGATCTGTAAGGATAATATGTCAGGGAATGAAACATTTAGTTTTAATATGGATTTCCTTATATACACATAAATAATGGCTACATATGTGGACATTCATGGAGTATAAGAAATCAAATTTTACTCATTTTCCATAATCTTGCTTTTTTGGTTTCAACTAGTGAAAGCATTTGTGGCTCCTCCCTCTCTCCCGGGTCAGTCTACTTGTTCTAGGTAACAGGTGAGGTATATGCCATTTTAATATACAGAGGAATAAGAAATACAGTGTTAGCTCCAAAAATGCAGAGAGAACTTCAAATGATATGCAAAAGCGGTATTAAAAATATGCACTTTGCATCTCTTTGATGATTAATGACTTTGAGCATTTTTTCATATTTCTCTTGGCTTTCTGTATGTCCACTTTGGAAGCTAATATTTGGAAACAACCCAAGTGCCCATCAGCAGATGAGTGAATAAAAAGCTGGTACATTGATATGATGGAATACTACGTGGCTGTAAAAAAGAAGGAACTCTTAGCATTTGCAACAGCATGGATGGACTTGGAGAGTATTATGCTTAGCCAAATAAGGCAGTCAGGAAAGGATAACTACCACATGATCTCACTCATGTAAAATCTAATGAACAAAATAAACTGATGAACAAAATAGATCCAGAGACATAGAAGCATGGAACAGACTGACGAATTTCAGAGGGAAAGGGAGGAGGGAGGTGGAGGGGTCGGTGGGGAATGATTAAGTGGGGAACTTATATGCATATATGCCTAACCTATGGACACAGACAATTATGTGGTGAAGGCCTCGGAAAGGCAGGAATAGGGTGGAGGGGGGTCAGTGGGGAAAAAACACAAAAGGGTCATCTGTAACGCTTTCAACAATAAAGATAAATTTAAAAAATATGCACTTTGGGAAAAATGAGTAAGGCCATATGAGATCTTTTATAGCTATTGGCATCTATGCACAGTTCTAGCAGAAAATTTGAGGTAGATGGTTAAATATTTATATTCTCATTGATTTCTCTTTTATTGTAAATGATGCATACAAATTTGCTGGCTGATAAATAGGGGATTGAAAAAAGATACATAAAGAATGATAATTGCAGTATTATTATAAAATAGTTACAGTTCATTAAGACTAGAGGTATATTTTGGGAAGAAAAATAGAGTATTGAGGTCATGAGATAGTTTTGATGTTTATATATTTTCTACAAATTGCATAGCATTACATAATTTTAAAAATACTTCAAAATTATTTTTCAATCATGCTTGTTAGAGTTAGATGTTTCAAGTTTACTTTAATGTTATTAAAGAAAAAAACTAGAGATCATAGATGATAGATGAATTGGTCTAACTTTTTATCCAGTTGAGGAGTGGACGTTAGGTTCTAGGTCTAGCATTCATTCCACTGGGTCATGGCTGCCTCTATATTAGAGAAGGACTTTTGGAACTCTACAGAAACCCACCAAATATAACAAGTCTTGTTTTCATGCATTTCAAATACATTCTGCAAGTGCTACATACTCCATATATGTTTTATTTATTTTTTTGATGCCTCAGTTACTTGAAATTTAAGATAAGAATAATAGTAATATTGGACACATATGTAATACCCTTTGTAATAATTTAAGCAATAAAAAAACATGCCATGGATATGGATAATTAAATATATAATTTAAAAATATATATATTTTTATTGATTTCAAAGAGGAAAGGAAGGGAAGAGAAAGATAGAAACATCAATGCTGAGAATCACTGATTGGCTACCTCCTGCATTCCCCCTACTAGGGACCAAGTCCACAACCCAGGCATGTGTCCTTGACTGGAATCAAACCCAGGACTCTTCATTCCGCAGGCTGACACTCTATGCACTGAGCCAAACCAGCTATGGATCAGGGAAATGTTTAATATTTGGGGTCATCTACTCTCATAAAGGGACAATATATCTTTGGCAATGTAGCTGGTTCTCTATGGTTTATATGTGCAGTTGTAAACAAAGCCCCTATGGATAAAATGACTTTAAAAATGGCTGATATATTAATTTTTTGAATAAACTTTAAGTGTTGTCCAGTTTTCTACAGTCAATTAAATATTAAGATATTAAAAGCAGTTCAATAGATATTGATTGCAAATCTACTATGTTGGAAGAAAAATGTTTCATTTTTTAATTCTATTTCCCCATATGATGGTCAAAGATGTTACAAATCAAGCCAAATTATGGAAACCATTCTAATGCGAAGAATGATGCTAAGTAATCCAAATATAAATAATTCAAAAATGAGGCCTGACCTTTTTTTAAAAAGGTTTTTGAATTAATACTTGTATTAATGTCAACATCTCTCTTATTTGGGATCAAATTGTTCATTAATTTATTCATATTTTATATAGGCACTAGTTGAATTTGATAATAAATGAGAAAAATTGAACAAAAAGTTATTAATTTATACAAAGGAAATATGTTCTTAATGACAAATATGTCTTCATTACTGAATATTTAAATGCTTTAGATGCCAACCATATTAGAACCATTCAATTGAGAGTACAAAAATAGTCTTGAAAACAGCAGTGCCTTAAAAACTAATTCTCCATAATCATAATGTAAATTTTTATAGAAACATTTTAAACCCAATTGAACCTTAAAGTTTTGTTTTTCCATCCCCCATTCTGTTGGTAAAAAGTCAAATATTTGTCTATAAATAGTGGATTTGTTAAATCAATTACAGAACATCCATCTAGCAGAATACTGTGCAGACTTTAATAATTGGAAAGAGAATGTCTATATCAGTGATGGCGAACCTATGACACGCATGTCAGAGGTGACATGCGGACTCATTTTTTTGGTTGATTTTTCTTTGTTAAATGGCATGTAAATATATAAAATAAATATCAAAAATATAAGTTTTTGTTTTACTATGGTTGCAAATATCAAAAAATTTCTATATGTGACATGGCACCAGAGTTAAGTTAGGGTTTTTCAAAATGCTGACACCCTGAGCTCAAAAGGTTCGTCATCACTGATCTATATCAATGTTATTAAGGTCAAAATAGCAAAACAAAATTATTCCATTTAGTTTACAAACATCTACTTATTTTTTCATTCAACCTACTGACCTATTTACCATCTACCTATATCTAATGTGTGCAAAAGGAAAAGAAGGAAAAAAAATCCACCAAAAACTTACATCCTGAAGGAGATATACAAAGTGGTGGTGGTTATCTAGCAGTGAAGGGTGGGGTTGCAGGAGTGTGCAGAGAAAGAGCTTAAGAAGACTCTCATTTTCTACTTCCCATTCTTAAGTACAATTCAAATGCTTTATGAATGGCAAGCATTGGTTATATAATCAGAAATTTTTATTTTAGAAAATAAAACAGAATGGAGAATATGTATTGTAGCTTTGTGGCAATTAGCTTTATTTCTATTGTCAGCAATCCTAGTGTCTGAATCAACTCTGTTTTCAAATATTACTAACATGTAGAAACCATTAGGATACTCTTTTCTTGTGATAAATAATATTAAACAATAAGTTATTATGAATGCAGTATGAGGTAGTAAGAGGAATCAGAGTCATAGGGAATTGATATAGTTATTGTCTGATTTCAAAGATATATCAGGGGAGCGCTAAGACAGTGGAGGGAACTCTTCAGGAAGAGAGTGAATTACTGTCAGCAGAGCAGAATCAAGTACGGTTTTCTCTGAGGGAATTCTGGAGGAGAGAGAATTAAGTAAACTGTAGGACTTGCTCTCCCCTGAAAAGCTGCATTCTAAGCTTACTTCATTTACTTGGCAAATTTCCCAGCACAATGATGCATTTTCATAAATGTATATTAGGTTAGGATGAGGGAATCCCAACCAACACGATTAGTTGATGCCTTTCTTAACAGTTCTGCCTCACATAATTTTACTTACACTTCAGAAACATTTCTGAGCAGTGTACATAGCAGCTCAGAGAACAGAGTCTGGAGCTGATGGCTGGATTTCACATTCCAATCCCATCTCTTATTAACTGTGTGTGCTTGAGCAAGTTATTCAAATTCCTGTGCCTCCATTTCCTCATTTAGAAATGAGGATAATAGTACCAATTCATAGAGTTGTTGGTAGAATGAAGCAATAATGAAGTCTTTGAATCAGCGACTGCACCTTGTAAGCACTATATGAATGTAACCTAATGTTACAGTTTGTCCAGCTAGTTTGCTTCCTGTCACAAACACATGATCTCACTTATATGTGGACTCTAATGAACAAAATAAACTGATAAACAAAATAGATCCAGAGACATTGAAGCATGCAACAGACTGATGTATTTCAGAGGGAGTGGGGTTGGGCAGGAGTGATTAGCCAAATTACTTATATGCATACTAGTGGCCAGATGCACAAATTCGTACACATTCAAAGGAAATTAATTAGAATTCCTGGGGCAGTGCTGTGGCTCAAAGGGCGTCTGTGAAGTGAACGAGAAAACAAAAAGAAAATGAAAGAAAACTCATGCTTGCATCTTCAAGCTTGAGGCACTGGCTCTGGTGTAGGGACTGATGCAGGCGTTCCCAGGCGGTGGCCAACCTGCTGCAGTCCCTCCCCAGCTGGCTGCACCTCGGGAGTGCCGCGACTTGAAGGGTGTCTGTGGAGTGAGTGGGGCCCCCCCCCGGCAGGTGGAGTCCCTCGGCCTGGCCTGTGGGGATCGGACTGAAATCTGCTCTCTGAGAGGTCCCGGATTGCAAGAGGGCAGTTCTTGGGTGACGCACCTTGGAATTGGGCTCCCTCCTCTCTGATTCTGGATGTGTTACCCGAGAACTGCAGCTACCAAGTCACTGCAGCTTGGCAGCTCCTGCATTGAGCATCTGCCCCCTGGTGGTAGTGCACATCATAGCTACTGGTTGGATGGTAGAATGGCCGGAGGGTCAAATGGTCTGATGGTTACTTAGGCTTTTATATAGAGAGATATGCCATGGACACAGACAATACTGTGATAAAGGCTTGAGGAGGGAACAGTGGCAGGGTGGGGTGGTTGATAGGGGCAGGAATGAGGACATCTGTAATGTAAACTTTTCAACAACAAAGTTAATTTACAAAAAAAGAATATGGCTGAACCGGTTTGGCTCAGTGGATAGAGCGTCGGCCTATGAACTGAAGGGTCCCAGGTTCGATTCCGGTCTAGGGCATATACCTTGGTTGCAGGCACATCCCCAGTAGGGGGTGTGCAGGAGGCAGCTGGTCGATTTCTCTCATCGATGTTTCTAACTCTCCCTTCTTCTCTGTAAAAAATCAATAATAAAAATAAATAAATGTTAAAAAAAGAGTATGACCTCATCTCTCCTTTCATGACTAATATCTTCATTCAAATCAGGTAACATAGTTGGTTATATCAATTCATTTTCTTCCTAATCAGTTTCCCTGTTTCTGCCCTTGCCCCTTATAATATATTTTCACAGTGGCCAGCGTGAAACTAAATTAGATTATGCCATAATTTTACTCAAAATCTTTCAATGTTTTTACATATTACTCAGAACAAAACTCTAAGTCTTTTCACTGGCCTATAAGGCCATGCATATTGTGGTCATGACTACCATCTAATTCATGTACCTCTCTCTCCTTTCTCTGCTCCAGCCAAAATGGCCTCCATGCTGATTCTTCAACATACCTATATATTTCCTGCCTCTGTAGCTTTTAAATTACCCTATTATTTGCTTAAAATCCTCTTCTTCCAGATATCTACATGTCCCATTTTTAGAATCCTTCAGATCTCTAGTCAAATCTTTTTGTCAATTAAGGCAACCCTAACTACCCTAGTTAAAATATCACCCACCTCCCACCATTTGAACTTCCTACTTCTGTTAATTGGTTTAATTTTTTCTTCAGAACACTCATCACTATTACATGCAATGCATATTTACTTACATATTTTTTAATGAGAATACTTCCAATTAGAAAACTCCAAATAAGGGAGAAATTCTTGTTCACTTCTATATCCTTAACAACTAGAAAATTACCTGAAAAATAGCAGAAACCAAAATAAAATATATGTGTTGACTAAAAATATTTTAGTGTAATTGTTTTTGTATATTAATTTGTCCTTCTCTACTGGGAGTGTCTTGAAGTTAATAATAATTATATTTCCCCCAGCACCAAGCATGGTAGATGCTCTAAATATTTATTAATTGAATGAATTAGAAAATACTTCTCAAACTCTTATGTGTCTATCAATGAGGGTCACGTTCTAAGAGATGTGATGTTTCTGCTAGCATAAGGCAAGATTTGGGATACATGCATAAAACTCACATATGGAAAAGAGAAGCTCTTGAAACAATAAGACCTTAATCTGCAACATTTTACCCCCAAATTATACATATTTATTTCACACATATTTATTGAGCATCTGCACTATTCTGGAACTTTGGGATTCATCAGGAAATAAAATAGGATAGCATACCTGACCTTGTAGACATATATCATAATGGAAAGAGACAGAGAGTAAAAAATCAACGTAATATCAATTTAATAAAGATGTAAATTTTATATTATTTTAAAAGTAAAACATACTAAGGAAAATAAATAAATCAGTAAAAATAGGGATTGAGAACAGTGGTAAGAAGAAGTGGTAGTATTGGCAGTGATATACTTAGCTCCAACAATACTGGAAATTGTGAGGTATGATTGATTTTTTGAGCTAAGAGTTAAAGGAAATAATCATATACAAAGGGGCGTGTTACATAACACTCAGTCTGGAAGATCATGTTTTTCTTAAGTTGGGAAAGCTTATGGAAGCTCTTTACTCTTGAAGCCACATAAGGCTTAGTGGGTCACACTGAAATTTGGGGAAAGTTACTCATCTGCCTCATCCTGCATTTCCTTCATTTCTGGAAGAGTAGATCGAGAAATTTAATGATAATGTTTACATCATTACCAATAGAAAGTCTCCATATTTGTATGCTGATAGAGAACTGTCTCAAAACAAAAACAATGAGAACTCTCTATAATAAATATTTGTTAATATACAAGGAGAAACAATACAGCGTATACTCATTTGAGTTATGGTATAGCTTGGGGACACACTCTAATTGGAGACACGAATAAGCAACAAAGGCAATCTGAAACAATGCAGAAGATGCCATGCCCCCTTTAAGGTGAAAATTTGTTTCCATTTCTTTCTAAATAATGATGCAGATTATGCCATTCATTAAACGTTAGTATTTGTCAACAAGAATTTAAATAATATGTATTCTTTAATACAGAAATTGGCCTTTCCCTTAAGTCACCAGATACATGTATAAATTGGTTTTATATAGTTTTGCTTAAGGAAAGATAGTAAATTATATATTATTAATTTTGAAGATGTTTTTAGTTTCTCACAACTAATTATTTTATTTTTAAAGGTAATAGAATTCCTTGTTAACTTTCAAGGAGAAATACCTTGAGCACGGAAAGTTATAATTTGTATTTGTAGCTACACTTGTGTTCCTCTGAAGACATCTAGTAAGTTAATCCATGGGCAGCACTGTGCCTGAACAGGACTTTTCTAGATGTGTCTGCTACACTGGGGTAAAACCGTGCTCATGGTCTGTATCCACCGCACAGGAAGTTCAGAGCAACAGGTCCACCTAATTCCTCAGTCTCTTATTTCTCTGACTTTGTAGTAATTATTTGTTCTCTTTTTTTTTCTTTTATGTTTTAACTTTCATTTATTTTTAACACAAATTATCCAGGCTCCATAGATGGCATGACACACAAAGTTTTAAAAAATATTTATATAGGTTAAGTTCTCTATTCCTATCAAACATTGGGCAATAAAATTGATTAGAACTGAAAGAACACTTTGGCAAAAGCCACTGAACTCTTAGATGACAGAAAACTGTAAATGGAAATAGTATATATACTTAACAATGGGACTTTATTTATTAAGTATATTATTCACCAGAAAATAAATGGCTGGGGGCCCAGGCTCCACTTTGGGCTCAGGCACAGTTCTTCACCCCCTTACCTCCCAGTGCAGTTAACTTGTTTAGTGGCATTGGCTGGCCATCCTCCTCTGCCTCTTTCTGCTTCTGGGATGCTGTGTGACCCTCTTGTAAGCCTCTCTGAGTGTGTACAGTAGCCCCCAGTCTCTGTGAGTTTCTAAGAAATGACAACTCAAAGAGTGACTGGGAGCAAGTTTAAAAGATTATAGAGGTGATGTAACATGGTATCTAGCAGCATATAAATGGTTGCCAGTTGCTATAGGATTAAAACACACACATATACTGTAATAACAAAAAGTATGTATAGGAGAATCAAAGATGGAAGTAGGGTAAGTGGAAATCACACTTAACTACTCCCAGGACCAAACTGGAATTTCAATTAAATTATAGAAAAATCATTCTAAATAACCAACTGATGACTAGCTGAAGAAAAGTCTTATAACCAAGGTTTTATAGAAGAGGCAACATCAAAACTGGTAGGAAAGGCAGAGACATGAAAAGGGCTGGCTTCACTCCCATACAGGGCTGAGGTTCCAGAGGGATGTCTCAGCTGTGGGGGGATTCCCACTGAGAAGCATGGAATCTAACTCCCAAGTTGGGTTCCCCAGCCAAGAGCACCAGAGCCAGGAAGAGGTGCCAATATAACATCTACCTGTGAAAAGCAGTGGAGTTTCTGTCTTCTAGAAAAAGAAGGGAGTCTGCTAGAGACACAGGCATCCTCTTAAAGGAAAAGTGCACAAAACGTCATTTGAAGCCACTCATCATGGGCTCTGGTGGAGGGAGGGTGGAATGCAGTAAAGGCTCATGATGAGAGACGAGATTTTTGTCTCTCTGTCAAGGGAGTTAAAGGGACAGTTTCTAGGATCCCTATGTTGAGTCACTCTCCCATACGTCAGATCCCATCTTTCTTGGATGGAACACTCCCCTCCATGCAGCATCAGCCTGAATAAAAAAATTTTTAAAAAATGAGGTGACAGATAGAAGATAGTGACCGGGGTGGATGGCAGTGAGGAAGAGGGTGTGAGTGATGGCAGGAGGGAAAGGGGAGTGTGAGGACGTGTGACGTGTATGTGTGTCTGACTGAGGGACAGTTAGTTCTCGCAAGACCTTTGGGGCAGGCATCCTCTGCTACTGCTATAATCTCTCCAGAGAGCTGGCCCTGCCGCAGAGGCTGCACCACCTTGAAGGGGAACTGCTATGACTGGGAGCTCAGCCTCACCTACACCCAGGGTGCTCTCAGACACCACCTGGAATCCTACAAGCCACTCTGGCAAAGGACCTGCTGCCTTGGCTGCTGACTCACAGACATCCTTCCCAGCTGAGGGCTCTTGTGAATTCCAGAGAGTATTCCCCTCCCACCAGCCAGATACTTTAGCCCAGGGCACTGCAACTGCTACATGAGCCTTACACAGTAGCCACTGCCAGCGACCGCACAAGGAGCAGCTGGCCAACATCCATGAGGAGCAGATGCCCCAAGACCATGCAAGGAGCAGCAACTCTGCAACTGCATGAGGATCAGCCGCCCCACAACTGCACAACGAGTGGACGCCTTGTGACTGCCCCTCACAACTTGACAATTAGATTCTTTGGTGAGAGCAAAAATGGGGAGACAGAAGAACAACCCTCAAAGGAAAGAAAAAAAAGAAATTCAGAAAAGGAATTAAATGAAACAGAGGCATATAATATGTCATAAAATGAATTCAGAATAAGGGTCATATACTTCATAAACCAGATAGATGAGAAAATCAACAATCTATGTAAGAATTGGGAGGAAATGAAGAGAGATATAGCTATAATAAAAAACAATATGGAAGCTTTCAACAGTGGACTAGGAGAAGCGGAGGACCGAATTAGCAAATTAGAAGACAGGGAAGCAAAACACACCCAATCTGAACTGCAAGTTGAGAAAAATATCAAAAAACAGGAGGAGAGCCTAAGGGAGCTTTGGGACAACATGGAATGAAGCACTGTACATATAATAGGGGTGCCAGAAGAACAAGAAGAGGAGCAAAGCCCAGAAAACCTATTCAAAGAAATAATGTCAAGAAACTTCCCTGATTTGGAAAAGAAAATGTCACAAAAGCACAGAGAGTCCCAAACAAGATAAACTCAAAAAGACCCACACCAAGACACATCATAATTACAATGGCAAATGTTAACAACAAAGAGAGAATCTTAAAGGCTTCAAGAGAGAGACAGAAAGTTACCTCCAAAGGATCTCCCATTAGATTCTCAAATGATTTCTCAAAAGAAATACATCAGGTCAGAAAGGAATGGAAGGAAGTATAGAAAGTGATGAAAAGCAAGGGGCAGAATCCAAGAATACTCTATCCAGCAAGGCTATCATTCAAAATTGAAGTGGAAATCAAGAGCTTCACAGACAAAGAAAGGCTAACAGAGTTTATCACTACCAAATCAGCAAGGCAAAAAATGCTAAAGGGGCTATTGTAAAAGGAAAAAAAAAAAGGTGTGTGTGTGGGGGGGTGGGGGGTAGAAGGAATACAGGCAAAAAAATAAAAATGGCTGTAAACAAGTACTTATCAATAATATCTTTGAATGTAAATGGACTAAATGTTCCAATCAAAAGACATAGAGTGACTGAATGGATACGAATACATGACCCATATATTTGCTGTCTACAAGAGATCCACCTCAGAACAAGAGACTCACACAGACTGAAAGTGAAAGGATGGAAAAATATCTTTCAGGCAAATGGAAATGAAAAAAAACTGGGTTAGCAATACTTAGATCTGACTAAATAGACCTCAGAGTGAAGGCCATAACATGAGACAAAAAAGGCCACATCATATTACTAAAGGGATTGATACAACAAGAGGATATAACTCTGGTAAACATATATGCACTCAATGCAGGAGCACCAAAATACAAAAACAAACAAACAAACAAAAAACAACTTCTGGAAGATATCAAGGGAGAGATCAACAGCAATATAATCATGGTAGGGTACTTTAATACCCCACTGACATCACTGGATAAATCCTCTAGAGAAAAAAACAAAAACAGCAAAGAAACAGCAATCCTAAGTGACTCACTAGATCTGATGGACTTATTAAACATCTTCAGAACATTTCATCCCAAAACTACAGAATATACATTCTTCTCAAGTACACAAGGGACATTTTCAAAGATAGACCACATATTGGGTGACAGGCAAAGTCTCTCCAAATTCAAGAAGATTGAAATGATATCAAGCATCTTCTCAGACCACAGTGGCATAATATTAGAAATCAACTACAATAAAAACAATCAAAAATTACAAACACTTGCAGGCTGAATAGCATGCTATTAAATAATGATTGAGTTATCAAAGAGATCAAATAAGAAATTAAAAACATCCTGGAAATGAATGACAATGAAAATACAACAATCCAAAACCTATGGGACATAGTGAAAGCAGTCCTGAGAGGGAAGTTCATAGCAACATCAGGCCGATCTCAAAAAACAAGAAAAACTGGGAATAACTTATCTAACTCTACAACTTAAAGAAATAGAAATAGAGCAACAAGAAAATCCCAGAGTGAGCAGAAGGAAGCAGATAATAAAGATCAGTGCAGAAATAAATGACATAGAGATAAAAAAAAGAAAACACAACAATATAAAAGATCAATGAAACCAAGAGCTGATTCTTTGAAAGTATAAACAAGATTAATAAACCTCTAGCCAGGCTCACCAAGAAGCAAAGAGAGAGGACCCAAATAAACAAAATCAGAATAAAAAAATCCAAACAGGCCAATAACTAAGGAGGAAATTGAAGCAGTCATCAAAAACTTTCCAGCAACAAAAGCCTGAGGCCAGCGGATTCACAGGGGAGTTTTAGCAAACATTCAAAGACGAAGTAAAACCTATCATTTTTAGGTTATTCCAAAAAATTCAAAAGGAAGGCATACTTCTATACTTTTTCTATGAAACCAATATTACCCTAACCCCAAAACCAGATAAAGACACTACAAAGAAAGAGAATTATAGGCCAATACCCTTAATAAACATACATGCTAAAGTCTTCAACAAAATTCCAACAAATCAGATCCAGCATTACATTAGTAAGATCATACACCATGACCAAGTGAGATTTATTTCATAGATGCAAAAGGCATCCAAATTGGAAAAGAAGAAGTAAAACTGTCCTTATTTGCAGATGAGATGATATTATACTTAAAAAACCCTAAAGACTCCATCAAAAAATTATTAGACTTAATAAAAGAATTCGGCAATGTAGCAGGATACAAAATTAATGCTAAGAAATCCATGGCATTTCTTTACACCAATAGTGAACTTACAGAAAGTGAAACTACAGAAGCAATCCCATTTACCATTGCGCCAAAAAAATTAAAATACCTAGGAATAAACTTAACTAAGGAGGTAAAAGACTTATATGCTGAAAACTACAAAACACTGAAAAAAGAGATAGAGGAAGACATAAACAGATGGAAGAATATACCATGTTCATGGATTGGTAGAATCAACATCATTAAAATGTCCATACTACCCAAAGCAATCTATAAATTCAATGCAATCCCCATTAACACACCAATGGCATACTTCAAAGACCTAGAACAAACTCTCCAAAAATTCATCTGGAATAATAAAAGACCCTGAATAGCTGCAGCAATCTTGAGAAAGAAGAACAAAGTAGGAGGGATCACAATACCAAATATTAACTTATACAAGAAAGCCACTCTTCTCAAAACCGCCTGGTATTGGCACAAGAACAGACCTATACACCAATGGAACCAAACAGAGAACCCAGAAATTGACCCAACCCATTATGCTCAATTAACATTTGACAAAGGAGGCAAGAGCATACAATGGAGTCAAGACAGTCTCTTCAAAAAAACAGTGTTGGGAAAACTGGACAGATACTTGCAAAAAATATTAAAATAGACCACCAACTTACACCATACACATAAAATAAATTCAAAGTGGATAAAGGACTTAAACATAAGGTGGGAAACCATAAAAATCTTACAAGAAGCCATAGGCAGCAAAATAGCAGACATTTGTCATAACAATATCTTTACTGAAAAAGCTTCTAGAGCAATGTAAATAAAGGAGAAAATGAACAAATGGGACTACATCAAAATAAAAATAAAAAGCTTCTGCACAGTGAAAGAAACAATCAACAAAACAACAAGAAAGCCCACTACATGGGGGAAGATATTTGCCAGTGTTATCTCCGATTAGGGTTTAATCTTTAACATTTATAGAGAACTCATACAGTTTAACAAAAGGGGGATAAATAATCCAATCAAAAATGGGCAAAAGAACTAGACATTTTTCGAAAGAAGACATACGGAAGGCCAAGAGACATATGAAAACATGCTCAAAGTCACTAACCATCTGAGAGATGCAAGTCAAAACAACAATGAGGTACCAGAGAAAGATAAATATCACATAATCTAACCCATTTGTGGAATATAATGAACAACATAAACTGGTGAACAAAAATAGAGACGGAGACAGAGAAGCATCAAATAGACCATCTAACCTAAGAAGGAAGGGAGGATGGGGGCACTGGGGGGGATAAGCAATCAACCAAAGTACTTGTATGCATGCATATGAGCATAACCAATGGACACAGAAGTGGGGTGGAGTGGCGAGGGAGCAGCTGGGGAGAGGTCAATGGGGGGAAAAGTTAACTTATGTAATACTTTAAACAATAAAGAATTTGAATTAAAAAAAATGAGGATAGTTTAAGGGACCTTTGGGACAACATGAAGCATAACAAGATTCACATCATAGGGGTTCCAGAAGGAGAAGAGAGAGTGAACGAGCAAGGAATTGAGAACTTATTTGAAGAAATAATGACCAAAAAGTTCCCTAACCCAGGGAGGGAAAAAGACAAATAAGTCAAGGAAGTACAGAGAGTCCCAAATAAGATCAATCCAAAGAGGCTCAAGCAAAGACACATCATAATTAAAATTGCAAAGATTAGAATCAAAGAGGGAGTCTTAAAAGCCAAAAGAGACAGTTTCAACTGTCAGTTTATTTCTCACGAAAAAGATTTCATGCTAGATGTATTGACATAAAATATTCAAAGTGATTAAAAACAAGGATTTACCTTCAAGACTACTTCACCCAGGTTATCATTTAAAACTGAAGGAACAATAAGACCTCCCAAACAAGAAAAAACAAGAAAATACCACTAAACCAGTATTATAAGAAACCTTAAAGTGCCTGCTTTAAGAAGAAAAACAAGAAAAGAAAAACAGAGGAACATAGTTAAAAAAATTAGATGGCAATTAATATGCACCAATCACTTTAAATGTAAATGGCTTAAATGCTCCAATCCAAAGATAAATCGTAGGTGAATGGATAAGAAAACAAGACCCCTGTATATACTGTCTACAAGAATCAAAACTCAGAATGAAATGTACATTAAGAATAAAAATGAAAGGATGGAAAAAGATGTATTATGCAAATAGAAATGAAAGAAAAAGCTGGGGTAACAATACTTATATCTGACAAAATAGACCTTAAAGTAAAGGCTATATTAAGAGACAAAGAAAATTACTACATAATGATAAAGAGAGCAATCCAACAAGAGGATATAACCCTTGTAAACATTTCTGCACCCAACATAGGAGAACCTTAATATGTAAACCAAATTTTGACAGACATAAAGGGAGATATTGTCAGTAAAACAGTCATAGTAGGGGATTTGAACACCCCATTTGCATCATTGGATAGATCTTCCAGAGAAAAATTCAAAAGGAAATGGCAGTCTTAAATGACATAGTAGATCAGATTGTTTTAATTGATATCTTCAGAGCATTTCACCTCAAAGCAGCAGAATACACATTCTTTTCAAGTGCACATGGAACATTTTCTAGGATAGATTACATGTTAGTACACAAAATAAGTCTCAATATATTTAAGAAGATTAAAATAACAAGCATCTTCTCAGATCCCCAATGCTATGATACGAGAACTCAATCTTAAAAAAAATAAATAAATAAAGGAAAAACACACAACAGTATGGAGGCTAAATAACACATTTGTAAACAATGAATGGGTTAACAATGCGATCAAGGAAGAAATCAGCAGATACCTTGAAACAAATGAAAATGAGAACACAACAACCCCAAATCTATGAGACACAGTGACAAAAGTCCTAAGAGGGAAATTCCTAGCATTACAGGCCTATCTCAAGAAATAGAAAAACAACATCTCAAATAAACATTCTAACTTTAAACTTAAAAAACCTTGAAAAGAAACAACAAATAAAGTCCAAAGTTAGTAGAAGGAAGGAAATATTGTGCTTTATAGTAGTATCAATAAATAAAAATTTATATTATAGCTGCAACATTAGGGTTGACTTTTTTTAGAGATATGTCTGCAATAAACTGAACTGTAATGCCCTTTTGTGGAAGGATCTAGGAGTCGTAGAATTATTAGAGATATCAAACCAATTTAATACCAATTTTTTAGATTATTTTTCCTGCAATTCTTAGTTTGATTATATAATAACAGTAGTAAAAAATTTTAAGGAAGGCTCTTCTAAGTAAATATTACATGTTTTAATCTTTTTTTCTTTCTTTGATATCTGTAGTTGTAAAATAACTCTTTTGTATAAAAGCTTCTAAATGTTTTCTATTAATTTATTTATCCTGGCAGCCTGAGCAGAACTAATTATTACGAGAGTACATATAGCTCATTCACTGGTTTATCATATTAACTTTGAGTAAACTTGCTTTCTTGGTTCTAAAAGGCCCAATTATTATTTTGTTCTCTTCACAAAGTGGTAAAAATTAGCTTAAAATACATAGTAGTACAGTATGAATTTACTGTCTGAAGAACTGTGGTTTTCTATATAACTATGAAGTAGCAGCTTAAAGAGAATTATCTCCTTCATCTAGAGATATAAGTGCTAAGGTTTTCAAACTTTTGCTAGCATTGTGTTGGTTGCACACTAGGACATTTGCCTTTATTCTCGGGGCCGACATCACACTCCCTCCCAGGCTCCATCGCCCAAAAAAGCTTTCGGTCTTGCTTGTTTTGTCCACAGAGTTCTATGTTGGAATTGGGAAAAACCTCAGAACAACATGTGTGGGAGGCTTCAGGTTGGAAAGATTGCAGATATTTAGTCTGTCTCCTTTGATAGCCAGTCCCCATAGTATAGTTTGTGTATTGTAAAAATTAGTCATTTCATACTTTCGAGATTGGGTACAATCCGTGTGCTTTCATTATCGCAAGACTCTTTAAAATTGAATATGAGATTGATCTTCATGTTATTTCTTTATTCTCATTAGTGCCTCAGATACAATGCTAAATAAAACTCAAAAGTAGTTTTTCTTATTAAAAAAAAAAAAGAACAAAAGAGAGAGGACCCTAGTAAATAAAATCAGGAATAAAGGAGAAGTAACAACAGACACCAAAGGAATAAAAGGGTTGTAAGAAAATATTACAAACAAATGTATGCCAAGAAATTGGACAATCTGGAAGAAATGAATACATTCCTAGAAACACATATTCCAAAACTGAATCAAGAAGAATAACAGAATCTGATTAGACAGATTAAAATTAGCAAAACTGAAGCATACTCAAAAACCTCTCAACAAATGAAAGCCCTAGAACAAATGGCTTCACAGGGAATTTTACCAAACATGCAAAGAAGCACTAACACTGATTTTTTTTTAATTGTTTCAAAAATTCAAATGGAGGGAAGATTCCCAAGCCCATTTGACCAGGCCAATATTATCTTAATTCCAAATCCAGATAAAAACACTACAAAAAAAGAAAATTATAAGCCAATATCCCTGATGAACATAGATGTTAAAATCCTCAATAAAATGTTAGCAAACTGGATCCAGCAATACATTAAAATGATCATACACTATAATCAAGTGGGATTTATTTCTGGGGTTCAAGGTTGGTACAATATCTGCAAATCAAAAAAATGTGATACCACCTAAAAAAATGAAGTATAAAAGCTACATAACTATATCAATAGATGCAGAAAAAGCATTTGATAAAATCCAGCACCCATCTACACTAATAAAATACAAAGATGCTAATTAACTGTACCTTTGCTATGCCCAAGCCACACCCACCAACCAATCAGAGCGACTATATGGAAATTAACCCAACAAAGATGGAGGCCGGAAGTCAAGGAGCTGGAGCAAGCAGGAAGACTTGCTTGCCCCAGCGATGGAGGAAGCCAAGCTTCCCGCCAGCCCTGGCCGGCTGTGGCCTCCACAAAAGGCAGCAAAGTTTCAATTACAGAAGGTAAATAAATCCAAGATACCTGCTTCCAGCCAGCCTCCACTGGGAGCTTGGGTGACTGGAGGCTGTGGCCAGCCTGCAAACAGCCATCAGCCCCTCACCCAGTATGGCCACACCCTGATGGGGTGAGAGTCCCTGCTGGGGGGCTTGGCCAGCCTATAAACAGCCATCAACCCCTCACCCAGACTGGCCAGGCGCCCCAGCAGGACCCCCCACCATGAAGGGAGTGTGGCCAGCCTAAAAATGGCCGTCAGCCCCTCACCCAGGCTGGCCAGGCACCCCAGCAGGGACCACAACCCAGAAGGGGCTGTGGCCAACCTACAAACAGCCACCAGCCCCTCCCCCAGTCTGGCCACACCCTCATGGGGTGAGGGTCCCCCATTGGGGTCTTGACCAGCCTGCAAACAGCCATCAGCCCTTCACCCAGGCTGGCCAGGCACTCCAGTGGGACCCCCACCCTGATCCGGGACACCCTTCAGGGCAAACCAGCTGGCCCCCTCCCATGCACCCAGGCCTCTATCCTATTTAAAAAAAGGGTAATATGCAAATTGACCCTAAAAGCAGAACGACTGGAAATG
>NW_006287544.1:2207138-2208174 GCF_000327345.1 Myotis davidii | reverse complement strand
GAATTGTCCTAAGCCAGCAGGTGGACATCCACCAAGGAGTCCCCGACTGCGAGAGGGCACAGGCCCGGCTGAGAAACCCCCTCGAGTGTACAAATTTTTGTGCACCAGGCCTCTAGTTTATGATGAAAAAACTCAGCAAAGTGGGAATAGAGGGAACAAACCTCAACAGGAGTTAGAATCTTATGCTTTTCACTATGTTCTACTACATCTTATGGTCAGAGAGACTGTCATCACCACCAGCTATAGGCGTACTTCAATAGACAAAGCAGGAGATGTAATAAGTGCAACAGATATTTAATGTTCAGAGGAATAGCTAATTTGCATGAATACAAACTGTTTTATTTCAAATCATATGAAACATCTAACATGAAACCTACCCTCAACACATTTTTAAGTGTACAGTACAGTATTGATAACTATAAGCATAATGCTATACTGCAGACACTAGAATTTTTCATCTTGCATGATTGAAACTTTATTGCCATTGAACAGCAATCCCACCCTGGAACCCCTGCAACTACCATTCTGTAAGTTTGACTATCTTAGATACCTCATGTCAGTGAAAGCACGAAGTATTTGTCATTCTGTGACTGCCTTATTTCACTTAGCATAATGTCCTCAAAGTCCATACATGTTTTAGCATATTGCAAGATTTCTTTCCTTTTTTCAGTTTGAATAATATTATATTTTATGAATATATCACATTTTTATTCATTCATCAGTAGACATTTGAGTGTTTTCTAGCTCTTGGCTATTATGAATAATGCTGCAATGAGCATGGAAGTTAAAATATCTCTTTGAAATTGTGAAGTATATTATTTTGGAATAGTACCCAGAAATGGGATTAACAAATCATATATTAGTTCTTATTTTAATTTTTTGAGGAATCTCCATATTGTTTTCGAAAATGTCTGCACTATTTAATCTCCCCACCAATGTACCATAAGCATTCCAGTTTGTCCACATCCTTGCCAAGATTTGTTACTATCTGTGTTCTTGTTGTTGTTGGGTATAATGGCCATCTTAACAGGTGGGA
>NW_006287544.1:2204644-2206855 GCF_000327345.1 Myotis davidii | reverse complement strand
ATATATATAGTTATACTGCAAATATCAGTGACTTCTATAAATTGACTGTCATATTATTATCCTATTCTAATTTATTTAAATGTTGGGTTTTTTTTTTTGGTTTTGTTTTGGTTAGGCCTTAAAATGCTAGCTAAGTGTATAATTATATATAAAATAGTTTAAATTTTTCACATGGGGTATTTATTTGAGAATGCATATAATAACATTATGCAATCATACAAATCTTAGACCTTTGGAAATAGTTAAGGAGGAATAAAATTACTGCATTAAAATTGATGAGATCTATATTTGGACCTTGGGGTAATATCTGATTAAATTGCTCCTTTATTTTAACAAAATATATTTACTAATGACAGTTTAAATAATTTAATTTTTTTAACCCCGGAAATTGATTTTTTGCCGTAAGTCACTAATTAAAAAAATAATGGAGTGAACTTTAATCAGAAAATCATTTATATTTCAATAGACTGTATATTTATATAAACATAAGTCTGAAAAGACAAATTAAATCGAACAAATAGCCGAACAAAACAAAGTTCTTGACTGAAACATGAAAATTTCTGTTGGGAATTAGAAAAGTGCTTAAAATGTAATTAAATTAAAGCTGGGCATATGTCAGCACAACTACACTACAATATAGAAACTCAAGAGAAATAAGGACATAGACTGCTATGAAAATCCTCAAATTATAAATTTAAACTTAGTCAGGAGTAATTCAAGAAATCTCTAAGCTGTTTTTGATGATTAGGTAGTATACAGCATTACTATACACTAACACCTCATTTATTCTGAAGCATATACTATTGGCACTTTCATATTTCTTTTCATCTGCAACATGTTTTATTCTTCTAGGCATCTGTGGGCCAGGAGCATATGTGTTAGCCAAGCAAACCAATTTAACATTGTATTATTGTTGTTGTACATATATCTCAATAGTTTCTAATTGAGTAGGTGTTGGTATGCAGAACCATATCTATGGATATTTATGAATCAAAAAAGATAATAATTCAGTGATGTTCAGTGTAACAATAACGAGTTTTGGATCAGACAGATTTTGGTTTTAATTTCAGTTATGCCACTTATTAGCTTTGACAAGTTTTTAACTCTTAGAGTCTCAGTTATTAATGGTCTTACTTTTAGTCTTGTTATAAATAGTCAATGAAATAACATGTATAGCACTACATTTTCTGTGAGCACAGCAGAGCTTGATACAACTGTTTTAAATATAAAATGATAACATTAAGCTTTAGCTAAATTATTCTAATGTATTACCTCAGAGAAAAGTAAATATTTATAGTCTGTATACATTTTATATTTTACTACTTAAATTGTTCTATTGAGGTATATGTGAGAAGCAATAGCAAATTTATTAAAACATATTCTATTTTATTCTATTTCCTTATGTAACCTTTACTGCTTTTTATAATTGCTAAAATAGTACTACCATACAAAATCATGCTAACTAAACATACAGAGTACTGAAAAAAAAACACTTAAATTTCTTTATTCCCCTTAATACTCCTGAACTACCTAGAATTATTTTATATTTATTTTAAGCAAATATAAACATACACTGGTTTGGATTTTTTCTTTTGTTATTTAAGAACTAGAGGCTCAGTGCACGAATTTGTGCAAGGGTGGGGTCCGACTGACCTGGGTCCAATCAACCCGATTAGGACTGGGCCGACTGTGGACATGGGCTGTAGGTGTGGGCAGGCCATTTTTATTCATTCATCAGTAGACATTTGAGTGTTTTCTAGCTCTTGGCTATTATGAATAATGCTGCAATGAGCATGGAAGTTAAAATATCTCTTTGAAATTGTGAAGTATATTATTTTGGAATAGTACCCAGAAATGGGATTAACAAATCATATATTAGTTCTTATTTTAATTTTTTGAGGAATCTCCATATTGTTTTCTAAAATGTCTGCACTATTTAATCTCCCCACCAATAGTACATAAGCATTCCAGTTTGTCCACATCCTTGCCAAGATTTGTTACTATCTGTGTTCTTGTTGTTGTTGGGTATAATGGCCATCTTAACAGGTGGGAGGAGATATCTCCATGTGGTTTTGATTTGCATTTCACTGATTATTACTGCTATTGAGCATCTTTCATGTACATGTTAGCTATGTGTATCTCCTCTTTTCTGAATTATATATTAACAGTGTATAATAATACAGGGAAATGTGCTAATAAATATTTAGTATG
>NW_006287544.1:2196360-2203266 GCF_000327345.1 Myotis davidii | reverse complement strand
AAATAGTACTACCATACAAGATCATGCTAACTAAACATACAGAGTACTGAAAAAAAAAACTTAAATTTCTTTATTCCCCTTAAAACTCCTGAACTACCTAGAATTATTTTATATTTATTTTAAGCAAATATAAACATACACTGGTTTGGATTTTTTTCTTTTGTTATTTAAGAACTAGAGGCTCAGTGCACGAATTTGTGCAAGGGTGGGGTCCGACTGACCTGGGTCCAATCAACCCGATTAGGACTGGGCCGACTGTGGACATGGGCTGTAGGTGGTGGGCAGGCCAGCCCTGCCTCTGAATGCGGCCGGGGGAGGGGCCATGACAGGTTAGCAGCCCAGCCCCATCCCCAATTGGTGTGTGTGGGGGGCCGATAGGGAGTGTAGCTGGCTGGGGTGAAGGGCTGTGGGCTGATCGGGGTGGTGGGGTCCCATTGGGGGCAGGGCTGGCTGGGCGGAAGGGCTACAGGGAGAGACGCGGGGGGTTGTATAAAGAGTAAGTGGGAAAGCCAAACACAAAGGAATTTAGTTATAAACATGAACTGAAAAATTTATGGCTCATTTTTTCTTATAGACTCATACCTTTACATTTATATTTGGTATGCAATATAATCTTATAACATGAGAAAAATTACCACATTATATATTCTATGTACTATATCTACCACATTATATATTCTATGTACTGTATCTTCCAAAGATAAAATATCTTGAAAGAATCCAAAGAAATAAATTATCAGCAAAAAGTTATTGACATAGAAAGAGCTATAATATCCTCAGTATTATCAATAATAAATGTGAGATAAGTTTATTGGGGGGGGGGGAGTATTGATTAGTTACCAAACATAACTTGGATTGCCTTTGCCATCACTAAATGTGTAATAAGTTGGGCATCGATAAGCAAATAAGCAATCTAATTTGAAAGTGACTCATCCTGAGGTGTCTAGGTTATGCCAATTGCATTAGCTCATAACATATTTAAATTACAGTCAAATACCTGAAATTACTTCTCCATTTTTGTGCCTTTCTCTGAGAAAAACAAGATAAAATTCCACTTGTTTGTGGAAGTAGAGTGGGAAAAGGAATTGTACAACACTGAACATCAATTAATTAAGGCAATTAAAAGAAACATTGACACCATGAAGAGAAATAAAAGTGAGTATTGGGGTATTATCATTCCTTTCCTCTCCCTTTTATCTCTTTTTCTTCTTTGTCTCCTTGCCCTACTCATTCTCCTCTTCTTCAGCAGCTCTTATTTTCTCTCTTCCTGATTTTGTTTGTCCTGCTTAGGCTTCTATCTAGAAAACCTTATATGTGTCTCACTAGTTTAAAGTGTCTGAGAATGGCTGACTTCAGAGGTGAGGTTAATGAAGTTAGCATGTGAATTGTCTGCTCCTGAGGCAAGATGAATTTCCAGGAAGGTCCTCCAGATGTCTGACCTGTGTACATTCTCCACAACTGTGCCCTTTACACACTCAGCCTACAAGCACACGATTGTAGGCTGACGTTCCCTTTGAAAACATACATGCTCATTCATCACATGCATTCGCTCATCAAAGTTACTTTCCTTCGGAGATGAACAGTCCAAAAACTGTTTTGTCATGAGTCTGTCATTGCTCTTAAAATGCCATTGGGTAGATTGGAGGAAAGCATTTCAAATCAAATCATGGAACAGCTCACATAAAATAGCAGCTGCTTTTGACTCATTTCACAATACTATGTAAATAAAACAGTTCCAGCAGCTGGAGGAACAAAATGGTCTCTGATAACACTAATTATTTATTATGACTGCTTTAATATAGCATTTATATGAACACAAGTTATATTTTTAAAAGCTAGAAGAAAATTAAAAGTAAACAAAAGAATTGCACTCCCAATCAATTTCTTTTCCTCCAGGTTATTATAATCTGGCAGCTGCTAGATAATTTTCATATTCTTTCAGTTTCTAGGTTCTGACTTCTCTATCAGATGTGCACAGAATTATTAGGATGTTTAAAACAACAAGACATAGAAAAAGTGTCATTGTTTTTTTTCCCCCAGTGGAAATAAAATCAAACAGGCAAAAAAAAGTTAAAGCACATCAATTATGAAATTGCCCTCAAGTCCTCATTCCTTAGATTTTATAAATTCATAAAGGATTTTCCTCCAAGCACTACCCTTGTTGAGTGTCTTTAAGGTAAATGATCTTTAATATTGGGACATGAGTGGAAAAATACAGTAAGATCCTGGTATAGAAGAAATGTGCTCACCTATTTAATTTCTGTGGGATAAAATCCTCACAAATAAAAACCCAAAATATGAGAACAAGCTCTCACAATTCTTACCACTTATGTAAAGAAAATACATATCATCAAAAAAATTATTGGTCAAATAACAGAAATGTGTGGTTACTAGTGGTTTGGGACAATGTGTGCCTAATATATTCTATTTTATCCTAGTATGTATTGTATATCTGAATTTTGAAGTTCCTTAAGATCCAGTAATCATTCTTACTTTTACACTTAGTTGCTTAGGATTGATTGAAATGGGCTTAATGGACAGTTGAGCATTTTAGAGAAATGTAAATTTGTTTTCCCCTTTCCTAGTGAAATAACTATTTAAATAGAAATGGAATTCTTCATGTGTCTACAATAAGCAAAGCTTCTGGATGGGTGAAGAGGTGTCTCTAAGAAATCAAGAGCAGTAGTCTTTTTGTTGTTGTTTTGTTTTGTTTTTTGTTTGTTTGTTTGTGTGTGTGTGTGTGTGTGTGTGTGTTTTGTGTGTGTGTTTGTTTGTTTTTTACAGACAGGAAAGCCAAAGGGAGAAATTGTGGTTCCATCCAAGGTAAGTGCGGTTGGAAATGGGGGTAGGTTCCTAGATCAGTGTTATCAGTGATACAGGGCATGAGGAATCACAGAGATGGGAAGAAAACACACACACACACACACACACACAGTGATTTCCTCACTGTCCTCAAACACCCCTTCCAGGCTTTTCCATTCTTTTGTGATTGCTTTCTATGTTGGCATTTCCTCCTCCCTCATTTTTTCTCTTTTGTCCAAAATACTTGTCTCTCATTCCTGAAATGCAAAACTTTGACCATTCCTTTGGCACTATTGTTACTTTGGTCCTAATGACTCTGTTGTGGGCGTGTTCTGTGCATTGTAGTATGTTTTCCCTAGTCCCTACTAACTAGAAACCAGTAATAAACACTCCCCCCATGTCACGGCAACCAAAAATGTCTGTAACCATTGCCAAATGCCCCCTGTAGTTTGGGTGCAAATCATTCTGATTGAGAGAGATCATTCTATGTAACTGACTCCCTCTAGCATTGCTTTGTAATTTAATATATACTGACTTCCACTGTATTCTATAGACATTTACTGACTTAGTTGCAGGGACTGCAAAAAGGAATTAAAACTTGTTCTCAATATTGGAGTGGATTACTAAGTATCTTTGCATATGTATACCTTAAGGTTCTTAAAGGAAAATAATTAATGAAGGCAAAAGGCATTTCTTGAGCTTTGTGTATCCAGCTCTTCTCCAGGTGCTTTTACATGTGTTGATTCATTTAATTTCTATAAGAACCTGAGGGGTTTAAGCCATGGCTATCTTATATTCTTTACTCTTCATTCATTCTTTCAGCAGATTGTATGGTATTTTGTTTATTAAATGAATATTTATTACTTGACTAATGGAAAATAAAAGTTCTATACCTGGGAATTCACTGTCCTTTGACTTGTGTGCATTTCTCTAAAATATGTTTTTTTAACCATCCCTTCTCATTTCCTGAAGAGATGGTAGCATTTGAAAGCACCCCTATTAACGTAGGACAGGCTATTTGTAAACTATTTTTAGGCTTTTGGAAAGAAAAGCACTTATCTAGAACACTTCATGCTTGTGTTTTGTCCAAGATGAGAAAGTTCTTCATTGGCAATAAAAAAGTTCCTGCAAGTTTGAGTAGTTATAATATCCTCTCCAATTGCTTTCTTCTGTCACATCAAGTCAAATTCACTGCTATTTCTATTATTCATATTTTCCAAAATAGGCATATCATAACTTTGAGATGAAGAATAAGGCTCAAGTTTACAGATGTGCAGAGAATGTAGCCAAAATGTTAGAACTGAAAGAGATGCATAGACTGAGACTGAAGTTGAAGCAAGAGAGGTGGACTCAGCTCTATTGCCAGAAGACCTAGCAGAGGCCTGGGCTGCTGCTGCCGTGGAGCCTCCATTATCTGCAGTCTGCTGAGAGGTCAAACAGAAATAAGGGATGCAGCAGCTGTGCTAGGAGAGGGGGTGGCTCATAAACAAAGTCAGCACTTTGACTCACCACTTTATTGGTATTTTGAGACAGGGCAGTAGCTATGCAGTGCTCAAATGGATCCTAATTGTAATTGCCTTGACATTTGCCTAGTAGATACCCCCTTGAGATGTGGGAAGATATTTCCTCCCTGCGCAAGACTGACCAATATGTTTTTCCAAAATGCATGCCTCATTGCACTGATTCTACTGCATATTTTGAATTATACTGGGTCAATATTCAGGTGGGTGGGAGTAGATATATCTTTTAACTATGCAGTGGAAGATTTTCCCTCCAAATATGCTTATAAAAAGACAGACAATCACTTGTTTGTAAAAATACAGATATCTGCAGATATCTGGGTTTCAATCCAGAACCACAAAAACACAATTTTCAGGTAAGAAGCTTAATAGAACTATTATAAGCAAATACACAATTTTATTTATTTATGACATATCACAAATGATTCCTCTATTTTTAAATATCAATGGATGTAGACTATATATAAAATCATATTAATATCTTTAGAGTGTTTTTCTCTCTGCTCTTACCTACTTATTACTTTGAATACTATCTCAGAGGTTAGCCTTGCTGTATACCAATGCTATAAAAAGATTATATTGTTACATGTGTTATATTAAATGCAATGCATGCTATATATTATATCACCTATTATACATGTCTATATCATACGTATTATATACAATTATATTTTTATTTATCATATATGAAAGAGAGGGGGATACAGTGGTAGCTTTCAACTTAATGCAAAATTAAGATTTTAATTATAAGAAACATCTGGAGATTCAAAGAGCCTTTGAACATAGGCCTTGAAATCAGGAAGGCACGGGTTTAAATTCTGTTCTGTTCCTATATAGACTAGCTAATGTTGTTGTTATTTTGATTTGGTCCAAGGAGACAATAATAAAGTGCTTTGATAGTCTGTTCACATCTAATATCCTAACATCTAGGGTATCTGAATAACCTCCATACCCTGCAACCTCATCTAGCAAATAGAGAGAGCAGGAAGGGTGAAAGGGAAGAAGAGGGAAAATAAAAATTAAAAATACCTATTTTATGTTGCTTTAATTTGACATAAAGCGACAGAATGCAATCCAAAGAAACCCACAAAAAATTTGGCACAGGATATGACCACAGAATTCATAGAAGGCACCCAAGGGCAATGTATTTATAAAGAGACTAGAGGCCCAGTGTACGAAGTCATGCACCAGTGGGGTCCCTCGGCCTGGCCTGCGAGGTTGGGTCTAAACCAGCTCTCAGACATCCCCTGAGGGGCCCTGGATTGCAAGAAGGTCTGGGACAAGCTGAGGGACCTCATCAGTGCACAATTGAGGTGAGGATAGACTTGGGAGGTTGGCCAGCCAGGGAGGGACGGCGAGAGGGCTCCAGGGCATGTCCCGCCCATCTTGCTCAGTCCTGATCAGCTGGACCCCAGCAGCAAGCTAACCTACCAGTCAGAGCGTCTGCCCCCTGGTGGTCAGTGCCCATCATAGTGAACGGTTGAGTGGTCTTAGCATATCATTAGCATATTATGCTTTGATTGGTTGAACGGTGGACCTGGTTTTGTGTATTTGCTTATAATATATTAGGCTTTTATTATATAGGATGTTAAATCTCATTGGAAATGCAATTCAAAGTAATGATACCAACATTTCACATCCAGTTGACTGGCAAAAATTTTAAGTTTGACTTCTGGTAGGATTGCTTATTGATATAACCACTTTGGAGAGCAATTTGACAATATCTAATAAAGTTGAAGAAGTGTGTGTCTTCCCAGCAATTCCACTCCCTTTTAGATGCCCTAAAGCAGTGATTCTTGAAGTCTAATGCATCACTAGGGTTATTGTTCCAAAGCAGAAGTGCAGCTTCCATTTAAAAGGTCTGAACTGGGGCCTAGATTCCACATTTCTAACTAGCTCCAAGTTGATCCAGTGCTGCTAGCACAAGTAAAAGCAAGGTTAGAGGATCTCTTGCTCATGCAGAATGGGAGTTGTACAAGAAAGTTTATTACAATATTAATTAGAACCACAAAAATTATAATTACACATATGTAACAAAGGGTTGAGAAAATGTATGTTAAATGCTAAAAATGTATGGGAATGATATCCTCCAACTTCAGGACAATGGTTTCCTTTGGAGAGTGAGAGAGGAAAAACTTAGGTGAAGAAAGATATGTAGGAGACTGTAATTGTGTGCATGTATGTATGTGTGTGCAGTAAGTACATATGTATTTCATAGATATAATTTATATATTCACATACATACATGTATATATTATATATCCATCTAATATTATGTATAAGTATATATTAGTATATATTTGTATTAAAATAAATAAAATATTAGCTAGATAGAAAGTGCATGGGGTTTTTATATGTGGAGTTTTATTCATAATTTTTATATGCCTTAAAATAGTATATAATTTCAACAAAAAATACAGAAAGCAGAAAGAGCTTAACTCATCCAAAACAGTGGCAGTGATATTTTATTTAGTGATGTTAATTCTTTAAATATATACTCTATTTTTCAGCTTTCAGAGCTTTTGAATACCTATATTTATATAATCCCTGATTATATTATACTGTTTAATGTAGGCAGATGATA
>NW_006287544.1:2184669-2195980 GCF_000327345.1 Myotis davidii | reverse complement strand
TTTTTATACAAACTATGTGTAAAATCATGGCATTTTATAGAAGAGATACAGCCGACTTTCCACACATTTAAACAATCAGATGAACTGGATAAACCTCTACTAGGCAAGACATTGATGGGAGCACAGATTAGAGCCAATGGGTGTCCAAGGCAGAGCGGGACTAGTTACAAGGGAAAGACAGCCTTTTTGTTGAACCACTATCCATAAGTTTGGATAGAGTCTTATTCATTCCTTGTTAATATGCTTAAGCGTTTGCAAAGTTTGGAGAGAGGGAAGAATGTGTATACTGGAGAGAATTATCTGCTGAATATTTCCACTGTAAATCTATTTAAAATGTATTTCTCTGTGTGGATACAAAGTGAGGTCAAGGTGATGGAAATTCTCTCTCCCTCTCTTTTATGTCATGCCATTAAAAACAACAAAAGCAAACTTAGAAAGAAAATAGAGTAATAGGTACACTCCTATGTTTATTGCAGCATTATTTACAATAGCCAAAATTTGGAATTAGTCCTAGTGCCCATGAGTAGATGAGTGGATGTACTACACTTACACAAATACTACTCTTTAATGAAAGAAGGAGATCTCACCTTTTGAGACATCACGGATGAATCTGGAGAGGAGGATGTGAAGTGTAATAAGCAAGCCAGAGGAAGACAAATGCCATATGATTTCACTCATATGTGGAATATAATGAACATAATAAACTAATAAACAAAATAGAAACGGACTCATAGACACTCATTAATGGCTTTCAAAGGGGAAGGGGGTTGGAGGACTGGGTAAATGATGTGAAGTGGGAAAACAACACACCAAAAAATCTCATAGACACAGGCACCATATGGTGATTACCAGAGGGATATGGGAGTGGGGTTGGTGGTAGAGGGTAAAGGGGGGATAAATGATAACAAAGGAGACATTACGTGGGGTGGTGAACATACAATACAAAATACAGATGATATATTTATAGCATTGTACACCTGAAATCTATATAATTTTATTAACCAGTGTCACCAAATAAGTTCAATAAAATAAAAACAAATAAATATAAAAGAAAACAGAGTAATAGGGATGGAAGCAGAGGAATAATTTAAGATGTGAGCCCTGCCCCCCCCCAAAAAAAAGTATTAGAGTTTTTATTGACTGTCAAAAGTCTCCCATGAAGAAAATCTCTTCTGCTTTTCCTTTCTTCCACACAGTGCATACTTACGGTGAACCAGCAGAACCAGACTTGGCTAGTGTAACGCTACTTAAAAGAAGGCACATATGTGAAATCCATCACAGCATTCTCTGACCCATGGGGATAGTATAATAGTTGAGTTTATTCCCCAGTATATCTTCTTTCCAGAATGCTTTACCAGGTTCATGGACTTCCCCTGTATGCTTGACTTCACCTGCAGGACTGCACTTCACCATGTAGCACTCCATGAATGCTCAGTGGGCCAATGTCTTTAGGAACTTGCACTAAGAACAGGGAGAATGAATGCAAAGGCTCCGATCCCTCTTCCCCTTTGCCACATTGTTTCTACAAAATTTACAATATGATCAGAACAGATTCAACTAGTAAATGAACATTTCTTTACCGAAAAAAGAGTTTAATTTCAGAATGCATTGTGGCCCAAAGGACAATGATATACAAGTTTGAGCCAATTTGGCTTTTCTTAAATTGTCTATGAGGAAGGAATCTATAGATTGACATTTATGAGGAAAGGGATCCCACATGGAATCTTCCCTTTGTGTTAACACCAGTCTCTTCCTTTCAGCTTACCATAGATTCTCCAAGTATCCTCTGCTTCCAGTTTTTCTTTCTGACAATTCTGCCCTCCCACCACAAAAACTTTACCTGATTCCCAAGTAGATATGATGATTTTTTGCAACCTTTCTGCAGCTCACATACAATTTAAAAGTGTGAGTCAAGTAGCATCAGGCTCCAACTGAAGCGAAACCAGTGGGGAATGATATATTCTAATTTCCTTTTTGATTTCCCACTTGTGAGATCTATGGACTTGTAGTTTGTTTTAACCCTAGGGTTCTTAAACTTGTGTGGAACCAGTTACATTGAAGACTTCTATAAATACATTTGCTATGGTAAAACCAGAGTTCTGATTCAGTAGATCTGGGGTGAAGCTCAAGAACTTTTATTTCTGACTAGTTCTCAGGTGGTGTTGATAGTGCTATATGCTCAGAGAACTGCTACTTTAATATAAGTATACACACCAAGGGAAGTTTATATACTGTTGCAGAGCTCAGATAGCCTGGTTTAAATTATTAACTTATTAGCTATGGTACTGGCCAAGTTACTGACCTCTCTGTATTTCTAAAAAGGAGAAATAATAGTGTCCACCACAGAGATTGTTATAAAAGATTAAATGAGGTAATAGGTGTAAAGTACTTAGAACAATATTGTCCCAACCAATGTTGAAGTAAGATTCCATTTTCAAGAAGCAGGACACTTCTCCTGCCCTTTGAAACCTGTGTGTTCCTGTTTTGTAAATTTTCACATACTCCAACACGGGAACTTCCATCTTCATGAAGGTGCAATACTGATTTTTTGTTGTTGTTTGCTTGTTTGTTTAATCCTCACCAAGGGATATGCTTATTGATTTTAGAGAGAGGGAGGGAAAAACAGAGAGAGAGAGAATATTGATTGGTGGTGTTCTATACATGCCCAGACCAGGAACAGAACCCACAGTCTTTTAGAATATGGGAGGATGCTCCAACCAATTGAGCTACACTGGCCAAGGCAATACTTCTTTTATTTTAGAAAAAAAATCAAGCTTACAGAGTACTGCAAAGACTAATGTGTTAAACTCATAAATATAGGTGTCATGCAGCTTTACCAATCTTAGCATTTGGCCATATTTACCCAAAGATAAATATTTTAGTGTTTATTATTATGATGGATGCTATTAAACTATATATATACATATATATACACATATGTATATATATATATATGCAATTTTTTTATTCTCAAAAAATTATGTTTTTTATATTTATCCATGCCATTAGATATAATTGTAATTTATCATACTTTGTAAAAGTGAAACAATTCTTCATCTATTTCCTTTAATTTATGGTATTTTATTTTTCCAAATTCTTGGAAACTTTCAAAAACATTCTTTATAACCCCTCTCCCTCTCCTTCTCCCTCTCTCTGTTTCCTATACATAGAATTTGTATGTATAGTTTATAACTGCTGAATTGAAGAGAACACAGGTACTAGCCTACTAGATTATGCCAGATTGCTCTTCAAAGTAGTTACTTCTATTTTCACTCATACCAGCAGTGTATGAATCTCCATTACTCACATTCTTGCCAATATTTGTTTCATTTTTTATTACTAGATGATTTTATCAATCAAATTGGTGTAAACGCAGTCTTGCTATTATTACTCTTATATTTAATGAAACCTTTCTAGGTGAATGTAGTAAGAGTATATCAAGTTATATGATGCATGTAATTGCTCCTGGATTTAGAATCTACATTAATTATATTAATGTTTATTTTCTAATTGAGGGTAACGACACCTATTTTGATTAAATGCATTTCATTTAAAGAGTCTTTAAAGAAGTGGGTGGCATTTTTTCTGATTGCTCCATATACTAGTATATGATTCTCATAGCATTCAAATTAAAAAGAGAGGAGAGAATTTCTAACACACTAAAAGTTGAGGGACTTATCAGAAGATACTGATTAAATTGAGCAAACTAGCCAGTTAAGAAATTATTTATTTCTTGAGCACCAACTATGACTAGTAACTAAGTTTTTTTCCTTTGTCTAGAGGGCACTGGTTCCAGATATTCACCTCACTCAATCACTCACTGCCTTCAAATCTTTGTTCAAATGTTCTCTTTTTGGGAACCTTCCCTAGCAGCACTCTCTCCTGGGTGTGTGTGTGTGTGTGTGTGTGCACATGCACTTGACAATGTACTTAATGCTCTCATAAAAAACATTAGATTTCGATCTGTAATTGCAAATATCATCAGAATATATGATGTTTAGAAGTTTCTTAAAGAAATGATACATTAAATCATTTTAGGTTTTGTGTAAGTGGCTTTCAGTTTGAAAGTTCTTTATAAGTAATAATTCTCTGGATAATGAAAAAACATCCAACCTTCTTATATGACTTTATAATATTCTTTCAAAAAAATAAACATTAGCCTTGATAATATATTTTCTTCATGTGGTAGAGCCTATCTTACCTAATAATAGACAAACATGTAAATTGACTGTCCTTCTGATACATTCACCAGCCAATCAGGACAGTATGCAAATTAACCCAACAAAGATGGCGGTTAATTTGCATACATAGGCGCCCAGCGGCCTGGGTCCCAGGAACATCATCAGCACCAAGGTCCCTCGGAGGTAGGCCCCGTGTGGGCCCTGAGCAGTATAGGAAGGGCCTGAGCCAGGGGGCACCTAGGCAGGGGCAGAGATGGCCATCGGCCCCTGCTTAAGCCTAAAGCCTCAGCCAGAGGCGTTAGGCCTGGGTGGGAGGTGGAGCTGGCCATTGAAGGGGTCTGGGGGTCCCCTGCCCAGGACTGACACCTCTGGCTGAGACATCAGGCCTGGGCAAGGGGCCAATCTGGCAATTGGAGGGTGATGGGGGTTGACACCTCTGGCCAAGGCATCAGGCTTGGGAGGGGGGCAGAGCTGGTGATCAGAGGGGCCTGGGGGTCCCCTATCCAGGCCTGATGCCTGGGCCAGAGGTGTCAGGCCTGGGCGGCGGGTGGAGCCTGTGATCGGAGGGAGATGGGGGTCCCCTGCCTAGGCCTGATGCCTTGGTCAGAGGTGACAGGCCTGGGCAAGGGGCTGATCTGGTGATCGGAGAGTGATTGGGTTCGTCGTCTCTGGCTGAGGTGCCAGGCCTGGGCGGGGGGTGGCAAGCTGATGATCGGTGTGAACTACAGAGGAAACACCTGTTCTGACCGCTCATTGGTTAAGCTCCCTGTATGCCACTGGTAATATTCTTAGTAACTTGGGTAATAAGAATCCAAAAAGGTGATCTAGGGTTTTTCACCACACTCCTGGCAAAAAAACAACAACAAAAAACGAAGGTCCACTGCTTGGTGAAGGGACTGGAGTCCGTATTGATGAAAAAACCTTGCTGGCTATGGTGACTGGCAGTGGCTGCAGCAGCAGGGTGATGGGGCTGGTGCCTTCCCCTGGCCCCTTTGCCTCCCACAAAGGGAGGCCAGACTATGGCTTAGGCCCGTTCCCCAAGGGGAGCAGGGAGCCGGCCTAAGCCATCACTAGGACATCCCCTGAGGGCTCCCAGTATGTGAGAGGGGGCAGGCTGGGCCGAGGGAGACCCCCCCATGCACAGATTTTGTGCACCGGGCCCCTAGTATATATATAAAACCCTAATATGCAAATAGGCCAAACGGCGGAACAACTGAACAACCAAACAACCGGTTGCTATGATGTGCGCTGACCACCAGGGACCACATGCAGAACATGATGAGTATCGGCAGTATGCGGCAGAGCATGAAACATGGAGGGCATTGGCTGCAGTGGGATGGTGGAGCAGGTGAGCAGGGGTGCCAGACCAAGACAAGGCACTGGTCATTGTCATCAGGGCGAGCCTCTGGTGGTTAGTGAAAATACTTTACTTCCCATACACTGCTCCTGAGGGGTGATTTGGGCCAGCAGATGCCTCTTGCACTGCTGGCCCCAATCACTCCATGCCATCAGCAGGTGTGAGCAGGGCCAGCACCATCAGTGTGTGGGAGCAGCGGTGGTGGGAGTGGTGCTGCCGGCAGACAGGGGGCCAGAGACTGAGGAGGGAGGGGCCAGGTGGGGGTACGGAGCATGGGAGGAGACCTGCCCCTGTGCCCGCTGCAGCCTCGTGAGTCACAGTTCCTTTCAAGGTGCACGAATTTGTGCACTGGGCCCCTAGTTATATTAACAAAAGGATCAAAGGGTAGTTAGTTGTGCACACCGATATAATATCTGGCCAACCAGAATTGTTGACAAAACAGAAAAACAAAAAGGATAACAAAATGAGTATAGTGATATATGAACAAAACTACTAAGCCTGAACTGTGTATGTAAAAATGGTTCTGTAAAAGAACTCATCTATGCAGAATTCTGGAGTACTCACAAATTATATATGTTCAAAGAGTACTTAAATTAAGACTAGCTGGTGCTTTCTGGAATTATTTCTATGCGAGGGAGGTCTTGGGCAAAACAGTTGACTTCCATGGTATGTCTAGGTCAGTGGTTCTCAACCTTGGCTGCACACTAGAATCACCTGGGAATCTTTTTCAAATCCTGATTTCTGGGCCTCATCCTCCGGAAATTCTGTCTCTTTGTTACTAATGTTGTGGCCTCACCACATTAGTCCATCCTCACGTTTTCCCATCCTCTGCAGTGGTCGGCAAACTCATTAGTCAACAGAGCCAAATATCAACAGTACAGTGATTGAAATTTCTTCTGAGAGCCAAATTTTTTAAACTTAAACTATATAGGTAGGTACATTGTTATTAACTTAATTAGGGTACTCCTAAGGCTTAGGAAGAGCCACACTCAAGGGGCCAAAGAGCTGCATGTGACTTGTGAGCCGCAGTTTTGCTGACCAAGGCTAGGTTAACTAGATATTGTAAAAAGGAAAAACCTCAGAAGCAGAATGAGATCTTTCAAGTCATTGCAGAATATAACTAACAGGTGGGACTCAAGAAAATTTATTCATTGTGGGACGCCCCCTGCCAGGGAAGGCTCCTTGGCTTTCCTTTAAGTCATGTTGACTGAACCCAAGGCTTGGGCATAGCCCTTCCTTGGGGGCATTTCTGGCCAAAAGGTGAGAATGCCTTCAGCTCAACTCTTCAAAGCCCAGGTGAGGGGTGGGTAGGGGGGAATGGGTTTTTATTATGTAAATCCAGTCAAGCACCTGGAATACCTCCCTCATCTTGAGTTTTGGTGAAACCTCCTGATATTTTGGGGAATTGGGACTATAAAATAAACACGCTGCTTTGGTACTGGGTCTCTCTGCCTCTCGCCAGAAGAGGACAGAGCCCACCCAGACCCAGCTTTCCTTTCTATTTCTGCGCCTGTCTTTCATTTCTCAATCCCAAAGGCCTCTACTTGAAAGACTCTGTTAGGCTCAGACAAGGAGAAGGGAGCCCCACACCCTGACACAATTCATGACCTTTTTTTTTTTTTGCCTCATTAGTGCTAAAATACACTTTAATTCTCTCATCACAGTTCAGAATGTTTATGTTTTGGTTAGGAATCATTTAATCTAACATAATTTTCAATGTTTTTCTCCTGGCTGTTATTTACATTGGTGGTCTTCAGGAACCTGGGTCCTGTTTTCTATCCCTTGATGTAGTGCCCCTCTTGAGTAAAAGTCCTCTCAGGTAGTGGAAGAAAGTGGTTAGAAATGGATGACGCAATCTTCTTTCTTGTCATCGATTTGCCAGTCAGAGAAAAAGACACTCTGTCTTTTCTTCTCTTTTCACAGATGTCCTGCAGCTATCTTTTCACCACCTTAATGAACTCAGGTACACACCTGGGTAATGCTATGCCCCATTACCTGCACTGTGACTCTTTTTTGTGCTGCTGGAAATTTTTCTCCTTAATTTCACAGTTCAGTGATACTCTGGATTTAGTGCTTTGAAAATTTCTCTTCATTTTATTTTCTTTTACTTCCCACCCACAATAACTTCATAGAACTGCCAGTATCTCTAAAATCTGTCTTTAGCTCTTAAATGCACCTCTTCTGACACTGTCTTATGATGTACTAAGCATTTAAATTGGTTTTCTCTGCTTAATAATTTCATACACATGTTTAAGCAAGTTCTATGGAGGGTGTAGGCTGTGTGCTGCCTATTAGGTTAATATTAATTTTTGTATCTCAACTTTTAGTTTTGATGAAGAAAGTAACAGGTTTTCTTAAAATTAAAAAAAAATCTGTCTCTTATTATTTTTTTTTTATTGAATTTTAGAGGGAGAGGGAGGGAAAGGGAAAGGGAGAGAGAAAAATCCATGTGATAGCAAAACATTAATTGGTTGCCTTCTGCACACCCCCTCCTGGGGATCAAGCCACAACATGGGCATGAGTCTTGACAGGGAATTGCACCAGCAACCTTTCAGGGCACTGGGCACTGCCCAACCGAGGGCTGTTTATTATTGTTAATAAATATAATAATTCTTAGAAAAATTAATTTATTTAAAACATGTGTCAGGACAGTAACAGGGAAGGAGAGCCCAGGGACTCGAGATTTTCTTGTCCTCATTTCAGACTACTCCAGATTCCGCTGTTATTTAGTGTTATGGGCAAGTCTGTCAACATGTGGGAGTCTCATTTGTCAATCAGAATGCTCAAATTTCTTCTTAGAGAGCATGTATGGTATCAAGTAAATCTGTGGTGTTTTTGAAGTTCATTATTAGGGGTCATTACTGTGATTAAAAATAATGTGGCAGATTGAAAATTTTAACTCACAACTCCTCAGATGCACACACACACAAAAAATGAGCTTTTTAATTTTTGTAATTGATCCAAGCTTCCTCAAGAGCCATTATGCTGTTGGAAGTGATTGGAAGTAGAGGGGGCTGCAGTATAGAGCGAAAAAGAGATAAATCCTAAACAAGGGTAACTGGCATTTCTTTTTTTGAGAAAGTCTATCAGTTATATTATCTTTTATTTTTCCTGTTTTGTTCCAAGATGGTGTCTGGATAGTTAGGTCGGTTTAAAGTTTTTGATTTTTTTTAATAGTCTTAGCTACACAGTAGAAAAATAATAATAAGGTCCCCAAAATACCTATACCCTAATACCCAGAACCTGTGAATGTGTTAACTTTAAATGCAAGAGGGAATTAATATTGCAGGTGGGCCCTGGCCAGTGTTGCTCAGTTGGTTGGGGTGGTGTCCCATGCACCAGGATATTGCCAGTTTGATTCTTGGTCAAGGCACATCCCTGTGTTGTGGGCTTGATCTCTGGTAGGAGGTATGCAGGAGGCACTCTCCCATCCCTGTTTCTCTCTCTCCCTTTCTGTCTCTCTAAAAACTAATAAACTATTTTTTTAAAGATTGAAGATGTAATTAAGCTTGCTAATCATCTGATTATTGAAATGATTATTCAGAATTATCAGGATGGGCCCATTGTAATCACAAGTGAAGAAGACAGAAGAGTCAGTGTCAGAGTGAAGTGGGGTGAAAAAGGCTGGAGATGGAAGGGAACCATGAGCCAAGAGTATAGGCAGTTTCTGGAATCTAGAAAAGGCAAAGTAGTGGGTTCTCATTTGAAGTTCTTAAAATAATGAGGCCTGCTAATACTTTGACGTTAGTCCAGTGAGACCCATGTTGGACATATGGCCTCCAGAACTACCCTATCTAATAATAGACAAACATGGTAATTGACCGCACCTTCGCTACACCTCTCATTGGCTAACCAGCATGATATGCAAATTAACCACCAATAAAGATGGCCACTAATTTGCATACCCTGGACCCCTGACCCGCCTCGGTGGGCTTCGCTTCCTTCTCTGCTTCACTGCGGTCTTAGGAAGCCCTATTCTTGCAGGAAAAGGCCCAAGGAAGCCCCATTCTTGCAGGAATCTTCCTGTAATGGGCCTCTAGTCCTATATAATAAAAAGGATCAGGGATTGGCCTAAACTGGCAGTTGGACATCCCTCGAGGGGTCTCAGATTTTGAGAGTGCACAGGCTGGGCTGAGGGATTCCCCCCCCCCGTGCACAAATTTCATGCACCAGGGTTCTAATGAGATAATAAATTTGTGATGTTTACGAGTAAGCCATTACATTTATGATCATTTGTTTCAGTAGCAATTGGGTACTAATACCGGGTCTATGTCATATCTTCAGGATCGTTGCTACTCCCTGAAGTGAAAAATCTACTTTGACTGATTTCCACTTAGGTATACATCCAGTTCTGTCTGGTTTCCCCAGATATCATGCTGGTTTTTATCACTAAAGTCTGTGATTGCCACTGATTGTCTAAGACACAAGAGTCCCTGTATTTTTGCCTCTGTGTCCTGATCTTCTGGCCATCCTAAGATAAGACCTCTACCTTGTCTTACTGAAGCCTGACATTTCTATGCTACATGCAGGCTATGGAGATGCAAGGAAGTGCTTCACACTCATCTATCTAAATACCTCTCTTGACTGTGCTGGGTCATTGTCCCCCAGGCTTAGGCTGGACCAACCTACATGATAATTATCTCCCAAAGTGTCAAGTGGAAAGCTAGGCAGACAGCTTTTTTTGTTCCAGGTTTCCCATTAAACTATAGAACATGCACAGGAAGCTCAGGCACACAGTTCTGTCTGCTTCCTGCACCGCTGCCTCCTTTCTCATTCACACAATGTCCCACACTTAAAAAAAAAAAGTGCTTCCCTAGCCAACCTTTCTTTTTGTCTAGTTTATAGATAGTAAAATCCATAAAATGTTTGGCAAGCTTGAAAGACAGTTAAAATACTTTATTAATTTTTGCTTGACATAGCCTCATTTTCAAAATTATTGTTTTGATATGCATTAAAAAAAATTACTGCAGGTGCCAAAACCAAACTTAATACCCTCTTTCTCTATGTTTGTATGTTGTACAATTCTGATCCTTCATGAGGCAAATAAATGCACATCTCTAGAATATTACTGATGAGGATGGCCAAATACACAAAACGTGAAAGGGGAAACACTTTAACTTATTCCCACTGCATCAAAAACTGTTGGAGTTATTACAATGCATATATTTGAATAAAGGAGAGACTATGTAAATGTGAGAAATAGTGGTGAGGGCTATCATATAAAATATTTTCATACTTAAATTTTATATTGGTTATTACGTTTATTATTAATATTTAACTAAATTAAATTACATTTTTAATACTATCATTATCATTCTTAGCTACTGAAGACAGTCTAAGTGTATTGGGATTTTTAAAAGCAACAATGTCTTATTTTTTTTTCTTTACCTACTGGCAGAGTAGAAACTCAATGTGTTTATTTTTTAAAAGGCTAGTTTAGTAACCTAATGCAGTCTTCAAAGTTACTTAAATAGTTGTCATAATGCAATGTGCAATCTATACAGGAGTCCACAAACTATGGACCTCACATGGGCCAATGCAGCTGCCTCCTGTTTTTGTAAATCAAGTTTCACTGAAACATAGCCACACTTGACTCACTATTGTATTGTCCATGCTGGCTTTTAAGCTAAAATGGCTGAATTTGATAGTAACAGAAATTTTTATGGCCCACAAAGCCTAAAACATTTATTAGTTAGTCTATTACAGGAAAAGTTTGCCTCCATAAATCTATGATTATAATGGTATTAGTAACATAAGATTTTTTATTCCCAGA
>NW_006287544.1:2169306-2184017 GCF_000327345.1 Myotis davidii | reverse complement strand
TGTCCAAGTCTGTTTCATGTATTGCTTCAATGATATGTCATTGCAACCATGCTCATCAAGCCTTATATTTTAAGGATAATGAAAAGAAGGCCTATCCTCTAACTCATTCCGGCCAATCAATACAGGCTTGGATTTGCAAGGTCATGGCTCTTTATTTAGAGTAACATAGAATCTTTTTGCTCAGAAAATTCATAGTATTATGATGGTTGTGTCAGTAAAAGTGTTCAGATTTAGCCATGCACTTGCTCAATATTTATCTGCCCTCATAAAAATTTAGTCTTCAATGGCCATAAATCTAGGCTCTGTACTTCCTTGATTGACTTGTCTTTTGGGGGATTCTTGGCTTCATTTTTTTCCAGATAACTTGATTCAAGACCAATCTCAATCCATCAGAAATATTCTAACTACCTAACTCCCAAAAAGCAAGGATTTTTTCTTTTCTATTTTTTAAAGATCTTTCTTTATCCATTTGCATTTTTGCTAAGACTCTTCAACAGCTTTAGAGTCTTGCATACCATTTGGTAAAAGATGGGAATCTCATTGTTAAGCCAAAACACTGCTTTATTACAGTCTTTTCGTAGGACAGGGATACTAATTGTGTATGCTTGAACCAATGGGGTAATTTCTCTCTTAAAAAAAGAAACTGCTCTGAATTAATTTCTTCTCTTGACCTCTTGGTATGGAGGAACTGCAAATTTAAAATGATAATTCTCTCTAACAACAATCACAAAAATAATATATATGTATATACCATTTCAGGAATACTACTATATAAAGAAACTGAAGCAAAATTCAGCAAAAAAATGTTCCAAAGACTACATGAAATGTTTCTCTATGTGAAAACATATTTAAAATTAACTTACTACTTTGGACAAATATTTAGTAATTGGTATGGAGCAGCAAATTTTCCTAATCCAATAATTCTATGAGCCTTGGCTTTATTCAGCCTCCCAATCTTTGGAATTCTTTCGCAATTTCTTCGTTTACTTCTATGAGATGTTTGTTAAATTATTCTACAAGTTTTTGACTCAATATTGCAAAAGTGTGATTTTTTAAAAAATCTTATTTATTTTATTTTAAAAAATTTACTTTGTGGGTGTTTTAGTGAATTTAGGATTTTTAACTGCTGAATTGTTCTCATCAATATTAGTTTGTTGTAGGCTCAAAGAAAAGTATTTGGGAATGATGGGGAAAATAAGACAGTTTTTTGGGGGGTGGGGGTGGGGCTAGCAATCTGAATCTGTGCCAGTAACCTGCTCTCTAATGCTCTTGCTAGCCGATAATTAACTCCATTTGTGAAAGAATGTAGGAGGCCAGGAGCCTGACTCTGTACCTAGTTAATCAGTATCCCTAATGCACATTTGTTAGGCTATAATCAAGTCACTTCCCCCTGCCTTATTTACCTGGTCTTGCAAGACCTATTTACCTAAATACTCCCATTTTACAGAGGCCAGTTCAGGCCTTTGGGTGTGGTCTTAGGTCCCCCATCCCAACACATGGTGGTTTTTGCAAAGCCCGCGAAAGGTCTGGAAGTCTGAGCCATATTTGTGGGATAAAGAAACCAAAGGGTATGAAAGGAAAGCTTCCTCCATATTCAGGGGCTCAGGAATTTGGAGAGCTGACCCCGAGTCACTGTCCTAGTATGTCCGAAACATCTGAAAATAAACGGATTTATCCTGAATCTCTGAGTACTCCTGTATATTTTTCGGTCTCTTGGTAAATTCTGTAACAGGAATAAGGCAAAGAAAATCCAAATGGCAGCGTGCATTTTGTCTGGTGGATTCTGCCGGTAGAAATTGTTTGGGTGAATAAAGAGCTGCTGCTGCCTAGAAATGGGTTGCAATTACAGAACAAAAGGAATTCAGATTTTATGCTTTTCAATACACGTTTTCCCCCATACTAGCTCTTAAAAATAAAGCACATTGTATTACCCAAGGAAGTCATGTGTGTTTTTTTTAAATATCCACGTAGAAATGTTTCAAAATGCATTAGCCTCTTCTCCAAGATTTTAGATTTTATTACTAGTCCAACCTATGTAGATTAGGATGAGTTGTTCTTTGTCCTTTCACATTTTGACATCCTTCTTATTTAGCCTTCAGTTCATGTGACAGGCACTTATCTCTGTGATGTTTGACATATCACATAATCATTTTGGATTTGTTTCCTTATCAACTGATTAAAGGGATATAGTGACCAATAATTATTTGTGAAATCAATTGCCACATAAAGTTCAGTGTACCTCTAAAATTATGTGATTCTGTAAAAATTAGAATATGTGAGAACTCCTTATTCATCACTGAAGATATTAAAGTTGTAGACCACCTAAAACATTTATAGCAGAAATGATAATGCCTAGAGAATTTAACCTTACCACTACTTGGAAGGAAATGTAATAGCACGAGGAAAATGCAGATAGTCACTGGAAAGAAAGCACATTTGAACAAATACTGTATAAATATCATCAATCTCTGAAGGGATAAAACAGAAAAATATGTGGAGCAAACAAAGCTGTATAATGCAAAACTGGAGGAAAAAGGATAGAAAAGAAAATAAATTAAATAGTAATATTAAGAGAAACTAATGAAGAATATGTAAATGGTACTGGAAATATCACAAACTATTAGGATATAATGCAAATGTGCTGATGAAATATTAGCCCAAAAGCAAGTAGCCAGGTCAGTTGGGTCCTCCTCTATATTCCTTTTTAATCACTAAGTCATTCTGTAATTCTGACCTCTGCTCTGCATCTCATTTTAGCTCTCAGATGACAGAAAGGAATGCATATCCACAGCACACTATTTAAAACCTATGAATTGTTTATTTCTGAAATCTTCCATTTAATATTTTCAGACTGCAGTTGACCCTGGGTAACTAAAACTGTGAAAAGATAGGGGGAATTATTGTACATAAATATTTTTGCATCACTTTTCCAATTATGTCAATTGTTTCTATGAATCCACCTGGACATGTGAAATGATAAGTCTATTAGTCATCTATTTCTGTGGCTTTGCAACAACAATATGGGACTGCACATCAAATGTAGTTCAGTAGAGCTTGGATGAAGCGTGGCTGGGCTTCGTTTAGTTCTGGTCAACATGCCTTACATTCTGGGATCCAAGCTAAAAAGCAACTACTATTTGGGTATGTGCTTTTATGCTGGATGATGGGAGCAAGGAACTAACCAGCCGAAACAAATGACGTTTGTTACTGACACTGAATGGAAATGGCATATGGGCACTTCTTTTCATATGTCCAAGTCCAAAGGCAATGGTGAAGAGTGGCATGCCTCACCCACAGTAAAACAGAGCAAGGTTGGGGAAGTAAGGAAGGACCATGAGTACATACTATACTCCACCTCAGGCAATTTCATCACTGAAGAGCTTTCACTAATATCTCTTTGATATTTCCCAGAAGCCAATAAAATGCTATTAATTTAGTTTTCTCCCAAATTATAAAATTTTCTAAGCCAAGAAATCATCATCCCTTATGTTTTATTTCCATCTCAGAATTTACTTGCTTTTTAATGCCTCTGCGTCCCAATATTGGAATCAATTTAGTAAAGTCCATACATAGCCAGATATTAAAAATACCTCATTGTACATCCCCAGTAGGAGATGTGCAGGAGGCAGCTGATTGATGTTTCTCTCTCATCGATGTTTCTAACTCTCTATCTCTCTCCCTTCCGCTCTGTAAAAAAATCAATAAAATATATTTTAAAAAAATACCTCATTGGAGCACCCGAAAGGTCAATACTACATATCAATTTATTCAAAGACTTTTCAGGTCTTTCTTTCTCAGCAGATAAACTTTATTTTTAAACAAAATGTATTTGCTCTCACTTGTTCCAAATGAACGTTTTCATATAGACACTTGGAAAATAAGGTAGTTTTGGTTTATAGAGGCTATGAAGCTAAATTTTTTGATTCCCAGTTTTCCTCCTGACAAAGTTTTGGCCAATAAAATGTAAGTGACATCTACTGGGAAGGGACTTTTATGATAGATGTTTTAAAAATGAAAACTCAGCTGACATCCTCTTAGGTCCATATTCCTGCTTGTCATATGGTACAATGCCTAGAATTAAAGGATGGGAAAGCAGGAAGATAGAGGGGCCTCGTTCTTGATAACATTGGAAAGCCAACACTCCAGTCACCCACAGCTACCTCAAGATTTCATTTTGCATGTTCTCCTATGCTATAGTTAGACCCAGACAAAGAAATATCATCACTTCCTAGACGGAACCTGGGTTTGTTCAGGAGCTCCAACCAGAGGAATCTTTTTATTGCATCTTATATTGCTATGTTAGCACCTCCAAGGATCCTGTCCCACTTTTCTGTAATTTGATGTGACTATCAAGACCCATAAGATGTCGAAGTTCCAGCTGCACAACAGGGAAATTTAGAATTATAACTAAACCCTCAACTACACATGACCACTGCAACCGATTCCAAATATCCTTGCCCTTTCTTTTATTTTTTCCCCTTTGGCAAGGAAAACCTTGACTGCTATATTAATTAGGACTCTAGTTGCTAATGTGTTATTTCCCATTTTGCTCCTTTCTGCACATATGGCCAGACTATACTGCCTGGACTTTTGTGGTTGGGGTCATGTTACCCGTTCTGGACAAAGAGTTAAGAATGAAAATGATGTATCTCATTTTCTGGATTGAATTTAAAACATTTAATCGCTAGTGTGAGACCCTCTAAAGCTCTCTGTCTTCCCTCTGGCATGACAACTGGCCATATCATTTACTTGAAATCCCAAATGGCTGTGATAAGCAGGGCTTTCCCTGCCAATCCCTAATTTCATGTAAAATGAGAGACAAGTAAATCTTGTTGTTATTGTTGTTAGGGGTTGTTTGTTACCAGATCAGGATATAACCTATTTGCAATGATCCAAGCTCAATCAAGAGGACTTCTGCATAAGGCAATTCAGATCAGTTCATTGCCCCTAAGGAGGTTTTGAATGTTAAAACCCAGGAAAGAACAGTGATGCATCTGTCTCAGGAAGAGTTGGCACCAAGAATTAAATGCTGCAGAAATCTCTTTCTTTCTCTTTCCGTCTTGACTACACTTTCATTGGTCTATTTAGCATTATTTTCTCTCATAGCAAACACATTCTTCACATGAAGAAAAAGTTGATTTTTGGCAGTCTCTGAGTCTTATAGTGCAACTTCAGTGAGTACGGGAAAAATCACTGATTCTCTGGTCTCAAATTCAAAAACCTTAGGATATTTACTCCAAGCTGGCCCACTCTGCGTAATCTTTAAGTAACTATGTTCAGAGAAAATGGGTCATAGAAGAACATGACACAGAACTGTGTGATGGAATAGGAAAAAAAAAATACCTGGGAAAAAAGAGGGGTGTCAGGTGAATAGCTCATAAGTGTTAAAAATGTATGTATGCATATGTTGTTAACCTTAATAATAAAATATCCACTCATTTTATTAGCAAACAAATGTTTGTTCAAGAATGGCAGAGGAATTACAATTCCAGATATGCAAGCTGTGGCAAATGATTAGCGAGTACAGAGAGCAAAAGAGAGGAACGTTATTTTATAGAGAAAAAAGAGAGTGTGAGAGTGGCTTTTATAAGCAATATGCTCATTAGAAGAAATTGGGAGTTTGAATTGTAGTGGCTTCTCATTGGCTGAGTCATGGTGGTTTCTAATTGGCTGAGCCTGTTGCTAATGAGGAGAAATATTTCTTCTCCTGCTGGAGTAGTAAAGTAAAGGTACACTTTTCCTGCTGGAGTCTGCAAGGTATGGTGAGTGGTAGTAAGGTACAGTTCCCTCTTCAGGGTTTTCTATGATTTTAAAAGAGGTTTTCTTCATTCATTTTTACTATATCTATATATATGTAAATATATATTTGTATAAGCACATATTTATATGTATATACATGTTGCATCTGTATATATACATACATATATTCAAATAAATTTGTTCAGCAAGAATTTATATGTAGTTCCAATAGACTATATAAAATTGTCAGATTCTTTAATGTTAAATATGGTATATCAAATAAAGAATGAGCAACAGAAATTAAAAATGAATGAGTTGTACTAGAGGCAATTCTACATTAAGAGGCAAGGCTGGAAATTTGTATACAACTTGTAAAATACATGAAATATAAATTTGTTATGTTTCTTACTGCTATATTTGCTAATATATCCTTACTCAATCTGTGCTAGTTCATTATTTACAAACATATATTTAGTTTAGTTTCCCCTAGCACTTATCACACTGCATTGTAAGTGATTGTTTGTATTTGCTGGTTTCCCTAAGGCTGTGTGGTTTTTAAGTGTAATGATTATGCCTTATATCTTATGATATTTCAATATATAAATTAAAAACCTAGAAAAATATTCTTACCATAGGGATATGTTAATCTTCCCTATCAATCAGAAAATACCCACCTTCAAAGGTGAAATCATGTTCACATTGCAGATAAGTTTTTTTAGAGTTTAAGGTTCTTGATGAATCTTAGATGGCTGCTCATACTGACATTTTGTCTTTTCCTGAAACTTAGTTGCTCATGCATATAAAAATATATAAAATCTCTTTTAAATGTAGACAGAATTAGAGAAGCAAAATCAAGTTTTAATTAGTTTTGCTAATGAAAGCAGGAAGCTGCATAACTAATCTTTAAAAAATGCAACAACGTGGTTTGGGAATTTACACATCAACCACACAAATTGAAAATTTTAATAATAAGTTTGGTGGTGAGATACAGAAAAAACAAAAAAACAACAACAAAACAGTGTCTTAAATAAGATGAAGGTTAACTTTTCTCTCATGACACAGTCTGGAGGTAGGTGGTCACAAAACAGATGGTATGGCCCTCCATCCTGTCAGCACCCGCGCTCTTTTGTTTGTCTACTGTGTGTAGCCTTGACTCCTAAGTTCATTTCATCTTCCAACGTGGTCACTCTTGGTCATGCCATTGCCATTCATTTGCATTTTGCCAAACAGAAAAAAGAAGGATAAGGATGCTCTGTTTCCCATTAAGAACACTGCCTGGAATTGGCACACAATTTCCATTTATATGTCACTGGTGACAACTTAGTGTTATAGCCAGAATGCCATGCAAAGGAGTCTAGAGAATGCGGAATTTGCTTCATTTCGTCATCCACCCAAGTAAAATTAAAGATTCTGTCACATAGAAAAGGGAGTGGAAAAAACCTTGAGACAACTAGCAATCTCTGCACACTTAGATATCCAAATTGACAAGTTGATTTCTGCTTATTCCAAAAATGAACTCACACCTAGTGTACCTATAGTTACAACTTGATTCCTGCTTGTACTCATGATGATTTTGACTCTGTGCCAGTGATAGTATGTTATACTCTTCAAAAGAGGAACCGAGGGCAAATGTTCTTTCAGAGGCATTCCCATTTCAGTGAAAAGCAAGTTTACTCTGCTTTTAAAAACAGGGCCATTGTGGACAGTTGTACACAGCCTGGAAATAGTGAGGGGCTAAAATCCTGGTGGGAAGAATACCTTTTTGTAATTCAAATGCTTAGAAAAGCCAATATTATTACAATTTTTATTTTTATTACCCAACTAAGTGGAATGCCGTTTTATAATTCATACAATTGGAAAAAATGTGCTTGCTTTAAGCTCAGTTGATGAGATTATACATGTACGTATTAGGAACAAAATGATTTTCCAAAACGCTGATTTGAAAACACTAATTTTTTAGTGTTAATTTCTCAGAAATATTAAGAGATGGTCAGATGAGAAAATGTGTTTCACAATAAAATGATGGGTCAAACCAGGCTGGATTTGACTCACTGGCCATACTGTGCCAACCTTTGTCATTCCCATTCCCATGAGCTACATATGAAAATCTGCATGTGCCCACACCATTGGCAACATAAGACATTAGCAAATTTTGATTATTTGCCAATTTAACAGTTGACATTGTATCTTAGTTTAGCATTATTTTGCATTTCTCTTTTTATAAGTTTTGGGGTGCAGTCATTTCCCTCTAACTTCTAGGCTCTTTCAGCTGCTCCAATAATTAAATCAACATGAGGCAGATTAACAAGAGAACATAACCACATTTAATTGCTTGTGTACAGATGGGAAGCTCTAATGAAAAAAAAGATAGGTTAAACAATGTTAAGAACCTTCTTTGCTACCAGCAAGACTTCTAAGAACCTTTATTATGCTAATCCGTGTTTGGAAATCCTCAAGGAGAGGATTCTCATAAGCAGTGATCGAGAAGACAATCATTTCCTTGCACTGTTTCTTATAGGACACGGTAGTCAAATAATGATTTAGTGCAATGTTTCCGAAAAGTGTCTCAAGAGAAAAATTCCCCTTCCACACCCCCAAATGTACTTAATGTAGATTCTCCAGATGAAGAAAGGTCCTGTTATCCTGTATATTTAACAGGCAACCCAGACCTCTCTTATTGTTAAGCAATTTTTGGAAACACTGATTTATAGAAATGCTTTTTCAGTAGGGGCACACCAGAGTCACCTGGGAAATCTTTCAAATAGACATTTACTGGGTTCTTCCCAAATGTATGAATCAGAGGGAGGTGTGGCTCCTCTACAGCCATTTCTTACACTAACTCCCAGTTAAGAACATTAGACCTAATTTTCTTATTCTTTATAAGTTGCTATTCACTTATATACCAATGCATGACCACATGGGTGTTTTCTTCATTGGGCCATTCCTTACCATTTACCAGGCCCTTCTTGACATTAAACTGTTTCTTTCATGGCAAATGAGAAGAGGACATCTAGCTGTGCTTTATCTCAGAGCAAAGTTGATAGTAGAGAAAGGAAGGGCCTTGGCTGTAGAGTGTGATCCAGACAGCACATAAAATATTTGAGAATAAATGAAAAGCTGATTGCTTAAGCATGAAGCATTTTTATAGCTCATATGCTTTAAATGCATACAGTTGGCATGAATAGGGTGGCCCATTTTTAAAAAGAGTGACTGAATTAAACAGATCCCCTTGTGTAAAATGCTGTCTGAGTGATCTGTTTTCCAGATGTTTCCATGGCAAATGTTTCCTTAATGTAAAGCCCAACCATAAAAAGCACCTGGGTAGTGCACAGCTCTTCCAGACACAAATCATCTTTCTCTCTTTCTTTTTTTTTTTTGAAATCCAGAGACTTATAGAGAAAAAACTGCATTTATTTTACACACAAGCAAGGATGAGCTTACTTCATATTTATATGGAAATATAAAGTGACAAAATTGTTTACTTAAAGAATAATCTTAACATATAAAGAACTTCATTAATGTCTGCAAACAACATAACAGTACATACTTTCTATACAGATCTGTTCGGCAGCTATATTTGAAGCATTTATTTTCAATATGATTTTTTTTTCTGCATGGATTCTGGCTAAGAGCACGGGGGTAGAAGGTAATATAGTGCAGCAGTCAACACCTGAGTTTTTGAGACAGAAATTCTGGTTTGAATACTTCTCTACCACTTAGCAGCTATGCAAACAAACTTGGGCATTTTACTTCACATTCTTCGCTTTATTATCCTTACTTGAAAAATGAGGGTTATAACGGTACTTCCATCAGAAAATTGTGATGAAGATTACCTGTGTTTGTACACATAAACACATGAAATAGTTTTTTGGACCATAGTAAACATGCAATGAAATTTAAGGTTGATAAACTAGAAGTTTCAAATGGATATTTTCTTTAAGATTAAAAAAATGAAGAAGAAAGCTATGATGAATTTTAGCCTGACATATTTCTTACTTAGAGAACAACAACAACAAAAAAACATTGGTTCACAAAGACTTTCTTGAACAAAAGCAATAGCTAGGAAATGAAGCAATAAATCGTAAACCCTCACCCACCTTAAATGTGCTACTTGATTCATTAATGGGAATACTCATTAATTTATAATTTACTGGAATATATTAGAGGAAAATAGCTGATATCTATTCTATAATTTAATCACAAAAGTCACCAGAGAGATTGAGTGCTAAGAATGTAATTCAGCCCAAAAAGTGAGATAAGTACAAGGGAAAACACAGGAGGGAAATGAAGGTGGAAGAGTAAAGAGAAAAGGGATGTTGAGTGAGAGAAGCAAGAGAGGTTTGCAGAGATGTTAGCAGAGAAAGAAAAATGCTACCAATTGGATACCACTTTGTGCTGGCTGTACACAGTGCCAGAGTTATTTTTCATAAAAATGAAATAATAACTTTCCCTCAATTATCAGCTAGTCATTAATGTGTTATTTACTTTAAGAAAAAGTACCATATTTCAAAGGTTTTGCTCATTTGTACCTTGAGATGAGCAAGTCACTCTAAAAGTCATTTAAATATCCATTAACGGCTCTTGAGAGCTCTGTGGATACCTCATATTTGGGCTAAAAGTTCTTTTCCTTCAAAGAAGACCGGTCTCTCTGTTACTTGTCATTCTGTCAATTAAAGAAAAGAGGTCAGAAACACATGGCTACAAGTTGAATTTCTCCCACTCACCTTTGCTTTTTCTTCAAATAAACTTTTAGTTTTATGATGGCTATGGATGTCTTTATTAATTTTTATATCCAACATGAAATAGAAGTTCATACTTGCTCTTACATCATTTTCTTCAAAAGGGCAACATTCTTTCTGTTCTAAGTGTAAAAGAAAAAAATGTCATATAAAGATTTTTACAAGTGATTATTAACGCTTTGAAGTTAAAATATTCAGATCAACCCTTGATTTAAATTTAAATTGTAGGCAGCTTCCTAATAACACTGTGGAAGTGAGAAAGCTAAGTTTATATTTAATTGCTATCAAAATCAAGGTCCCTGTAAAGCACAATTTTATCTTATTTTAAATTATTCAAGAAATCTTTAAAGTAGCAGATCTCAGTATAATATCTTGAAGATAGCCAAATCTTAAATATAGTCCAGAAGCATTTCCTTTAATATGACAGGAGTTCTCTTTCTTGAAAGCTGCCTAGACAATCTGGAAAGAAGCATTCCAGCAAAGTTGCAATCATTTATCACATGAAATGTTATCACAATTCCTACTGGCACAGGTATTATAAAAGAAATGGGACCTCGCCGAAACCGGTTTGGCTCGGTGGATAGAGCATCGGCCTGCCGACTGAAAGGTCCCAGGTTCGATTCCGGTCAAGGGCATGTACCTGGGTTGCGGACACATCCCCACAAGGGAATGTGCAGGAGGCAGCTGATCGATGTTTCTCTCTCAACGATGTTTCTAACTCTCTATCTCTCTCTCTCTTCCTCTCTGTAAAAATCAATAAAATATATTTTTAAAAAAAGAAAGGGGACATACTCGTGGCAGAAAGAAAGAAAAAGGAAGGAAGGAAGGAAGGAAGGAAGGAAGGAAGGAAGGAAGGAAGGAAGGAAGGAAGGAAGGAAGGAAATATTTGAGAAGAAAAAAAAATAAAGTTGTAGCCTTTCCCCTGTGGTTTTGAAACATTTATTTTCCACATTGTTCCTCAGTTGTTGATGACTTCAACTTGTCTGAGTAATAAAATTTCTAAGTCATGGGAAGGTTTTATTTCCTTTCTCCTCTTTTTATCTTCAGTATTTGTCATTGTGAACAGTACTGGATATTTTGTCAATAGGTGATTTCAGCCCAGCTGTTGGGGCTCAGTTGGTTGAGCACATCTTTTCATGCACCGAAAGGTCACCGGTTAGATTCCTGGTCAGGGCACAAGCCGGGGTTGTGGGCTTGATCCCCCGTAGGGGTCATGCAGGAGGCAGCCAATTGATGTTTCTCTTTCATTGATAGTTCTCTCTCCTCCTCTCTCTGAAATCAATAAAAACATATTTTAAAATAAATAAGTTAAATAAATAAATGAATAAATAAAATAGGTGATTTCAACTAATACATGATGTACTTCGATGTGAAAATTCCCCTAACAATTCATGGCCATTAACCTAATTTAGCATCTATTTTATTTATTTGGGAATTTGTATATTAAAATTATGTTAAGTGAATTGGAGAAACATATTTACTAACCCTAGATGCCTTTCAAGTCTGCACAAAATATGCCCAAGGCTTTATTCCTGGACTTTCTGAGGCCCTTCCTTGGGAATAATACAGAGTGTCCATTTGGGGAAACATGAAATTAGTGCAACCAGCACCCCTCCTCCTTGTGCCCTGGCGTCTGCCTGCCTGGGTTAAAAGCCTGGCTTTGCTTCTTACTTTAGTTGTGCAACCCGGGCAATTTGTCTTTTCTGTGTCTCCATTTTTCATTTATAAAATGAGATAACAACTGTGCCTTCCTCATAAATAGCAAGGAAAGAATAAAATGTGTTAATAGAGATAAAATTCTATAAAGCTTGGCAAGTAAGTACGGAATAAAAGAGTTTATATTATTATCATAACTATTATTAAAATAAAATCTTCATTGAGAAGTAATGGCATATACTTGACTCTCTTCTCCTCATTTCCATGGGTTCATCAGATGTCAATTCTCTATCCAATTAGCCCTTTTCCTAGGGTCTGTTTAGCTTGTTTGTTTTGCTGTCTTCTTTGTGAATTTCTCTTTTCTTATGTATTCCAACTTCTGTTACAACACCATTGACCTTTACCTGGGATTCTCATGTTTATACATCAATTTCCCCTTGGGTTTAACTTTAAAAATATAGATACTGACCTAAGTCTAACCTGGATTTGCCACACCCTTTACTGGGACTTGACTTACTTGGGCTGGACTCACTCAAACTATTCTATTCCAACATTTGTATTTGGCCCTAAATTTAGGGCAAACCGCTTTTTTTCCTGAGATCTTCTCTCTTTTACTCTTAGCATTATATGAGGTAAGGATAAAGAAGCATCACAGAGCAACCTCTTCTTTTGACCTATCTTTCTCTGTTTTGAAACATAAACTTTATATGCCTCCTCAAATACTCTGAGCTTTCTAATTTCTCTGTCATTTTGGGACACTATTTGTATCACTCTTCTCTTAGTCTTGAATAAAACACTTCAGTGAATGGTGTAGTTTCTGGCTTCTTAGCTACAAAGAAGCTGGAAATGCAACCCAGTTGTTTAGGAGCTGAATCTTGAGTAGTGAGAACTGAAAGATAAAAGGAAGTTGAGCGGACACATTTCTCAACTTTATTTGGTGGACTGGTCTGAGTGGAGAAGGCCCACAGGCTGAACAGGCTGCTGATAGATCCTTTCTGTATTTCCCAGCTGGTCATGAAGCCATGGCTGGAACCATGACACATCACTTGCATTGCTTTGCATGTTTGCTTTTTTACTTCAATTTATTTTTTCTTAGCTTTACCTCCCTGGGTTGGTACTTCCAAAATATACTGGTACCAGCGTAATCTTTATCTCTGCTTTCTAAAGGAGCAAGCTAAGACATTCTAGATCACTTTCAAAAGTATATGTTTATTTTGTTACAGATAAACTTATCGTTGTAATTCTTTCTTTCCATTTAATTTGTGAGGCCACTAGGCAATGGAAAGTTTTCAGTTCATTATATTCTTACTAGAGGCCTGATGCACAATATTTGTACAAGATTAGGCTTGCACAGCTGTTGGCACCAGCTTCCTTCTGGTACCCAGGACCAGGGCTTTCCTCCAGCACCTTGGACCTGGGCTTTCCTTGCAGCCTCAGCTTCATCAGGAAGGTTGTCTGGAAGGACATCTGGTCTAATTAGCATATTATACTTCTATTATTATAGATGGGAGCACTGTTATATATGAGTTCTGTCTTTGACTGAAATGTCATTATGAGGCACATGGCTGTCATTGGATTTATCATAACTATTATTAAAATAGAAACTTCATTGAGAAGTCATGCCATATATGAGGATGATACACATTCTCATAAATCATATCCAATTATCAGAAAAAAATATGTTGTTTCTACCTCAAAATTTATTCAGAATCAGATTCCTCTTAGCTACCATAGTCACCTGGTTCCAGGCCAGCAACACTTGGTGCAGGTCTGGTTGCCGCCAACTGCCTTCCCCTGCTGTCCTGATCTCGCCCCAAACTACCCTCCCCTGCTGGCCTGTTCTCACTCCCAACTGCCCTCCCCTTCCGGCCTGATCTCACCCCCAACTACCCTCTCCTGTCAGCCTGATTACCCTAACTGCCTCTGCCTTGGCCCCCACCAATATGGCCTTGTCCAGAAGGAAGTCAGATGTCCTGAAGATGGCTGGTCAACTTGGTCTAATTAGCATATTATCCTTTTATTAGTATAGATAGATTATATAGGATAGGATTGCTTAAATGTGGGGCGTGGGGAGCCTTTTGCAGCAGGAAGATATGCTTTTGGCAGACAAAAATACATAATCCCTATGTCTGGACTGATAGCCAGCCATATGCACTATACTGCCAAACTGGTTATTAAAAAATTGAACCACTTTCTTACACCTTACACCAAGTAGGCTGTTGCCCTTAAAACCTCTCCTCAGCCCCCAGATTAGGTTCTCATTGGGCGGTTTCTCAGCCAGTCAGCATCTTTGGTACTATCTCTGGGCCTTTCTCCGGGTCAGATCTGCAGCCTCCGTGAGCATGTGCTGATCAGGCCTTACCTCTCTCTCTCCTGGTCTCGCCAGCAGCCTCAGTGGCTGTGGATCAGGCCCTGCCTCTTTCTCCGAGCCTCTCTCTGGTCCTGATCCGCAGCCTCTGCAGCAACAGTGAGGTCGTTAGGCCTCTGACCCGGCCCCAGGCTGGAAGGATCAAACTCCCGGTCTCCAGGTTGAACTCCCAAGTGGACAATTTGCTTTTAGGCTTTTATATAGACAGA
>NW_006287544.1:2130950-2162103 GCF_000327345.1 Myotis davidii | reverse complement strand
TGGTTCTTTGTTTCACCATGGTTTCTCTTCTCAAAGTGTTTGGTTATGAAGTTCTTTCTCTGCTGTGCTTTCCATGAGAAGAAGCAGTGCTTGTCTGAGTTTATGCAGTCACGCTGCTTGAGATCCCTTGTTTCCAGGTTAGTAGCTGGGCTCTGGATGCTGGCAACAATCGCCCAAAATGGCGCGGTCTCCGCTGCTGCGCTGGCGCACCGAGAGAGGTTTCAGCCGCAGTCTCCAACCGTCCTTTTTTTTCCTGGGGGTCCTCGGTCTTTCCTAGCTGCAGACAGTCTCACAGCTGAAAATCCTCTGCCTATTGGGGCTGTATGTTACCCATTTCAGCTGCTCACCCTTATCTGCTCCAGGAGAAGGCACAGGACACGTCCCTTTATACCTCCGCCATTTTCCCCTCAACTCCTTTTATCTTACTTTAAGTTCTCCAAAAAGCAGATATTGAGGCAAGGATTTAAATGACTGTAAATTAAGAAGTGATTCAGAAAAAAATGGTAGGGAAGAGAAAAAGCGATATAGTGAACAAAAGAAAGCCAAAAAGAATGTGACATCAGTCAATTTAGAAAATGGGAATTCAGTCCCATGGTGCAACATGAGATAGTACAGAACAAGCCTCACAATTATTCCAACCAAACAATCAAGAAACCAGGGTATTTTTTCACCAACTCTGATTATCATTTGTTGAGGACTGCTTCCAGGAAAATTAACTCTATTTAATGCCTAGTTTGCCCTGTGTGAAAGCTGTATATACTCCTTAGGCAAAACAAAAACAGAAATAAAACAAAAACCAATCAAACAAACAAACAAAAATTTCTCGTCCAATTGACAAGCCTGTTTCTCAAATGGGGAAGATTACAGTCTACTATTTTCAATGAGTAATATTTTCAAATATAATCCAACTTCTTTGGTTTGACAAAAAATTCAGTAATTATATTTCTGATGAAAATTATCTTCCAATATAAATACATATCCAGTGAAAAACTGTGATTGCCATGTCAATAAGAGCAATTTACTCTTATAAAAATTATGCCTTTTATGTTCATAATTTTACAAACTGAAATTTTGATTTGTTCTTTAGTTTCTGTGGGTCAGTGAGACTTATCATTATACAATGCTGAGGATAAGAGCTGTACTTTGTTAAATGTCATCCTTCAAGAGGTTTTAGACAACAACCAACCACTTTTGCCTTCCGTCCTCATTTAAAACTTCAGCTATAAGTATATGCGGTACCCAAGAAATAAAGCATGCTCCTAATTTAGCAAGGAATGGATAGAGGTATGTTTATACTGAGGAAAAGTAATGAGGTACTATTTATTCTGAGGGCACCCAGAATTTTAGTTGCAGATTCTCTTCCCAGAGGGAAATGAATCTGGGTGCCAGTTATTATTCAAATATAAGGATAATGTATATATTCACAAATATGCAAGAGTTCATAGCATAATACGCCCTGAGCTCTTTTGACAAAAATAAAAATAAATAAATACATAAATAAATAAATAAATAAATAAATAAATAAATAAACTTCAAATTGACTATAGCCAGGGTATAATAGACCAATGGTGATCACTGGATCTTCTCACACAGAGTGCTAATTCAAAAAATAGACAAAACGATACAGAAAAGACTGATGATTGCCAGAAGAGAGAGAGCTTGGGGGAAGGGGTGAAAAGGGTGAAGGGATTAAGAAGTACAAGTTGGTAGTGACAAAATATTCAGAAGGATGCAGAGTATAGCATAGGGAATATAGTCAATAATATTATGATAAAGAAAAATGATGGCCAAATAGATAGCAGTGTCATGTACCTCCTCATAGGAGGCCAGAAAAGCAACTAAATGTGAGAACACCCACACTGAATTAACAAATTAGACACAGCTGAGGAGACGATTTTCAATAAGGAAGGACAGGTGACCCTTAGACAATGCTGCTTGCCAGCCATAACCAAGGCGAACCACCACCATGTTCTGGTAATGAGTGGCACAATACCTCCTGGCAGGCTTCCAGACATCTGCAGGGAGTGTGTGGCTGCAAGAGTGAGCACTCACACCAGGCATCCTCACCAGCCTGCTGGGACCCAGCATCCTAGGATCTGGCTCCAAGACCCTACAGTGAGTGCAAACCAGGGGGGACCCTGTGCCCCACTCCCACCCCAGGCCCTAGAACCATGCTGCTAGCCTCATCTGAAGCCACCCAGCACTGGCACCTGCTCCACCCTCAGCACCGGGACCTGCTGCCAGGGCAACCCAGAGAAACCCAGAGCACACCACAGGGGAGCCCTGACTGTGTGACCCAGAGAACCCTGTGCCTGCTCCACCCCAGCCCTCATTACAGTCCTGCTGGGGCCATCCTGAGCAACCCAATGCACACCTCACTCTGGGTGACAGAGGAATGTGGACTGAGCAACCCAAGGCACCACCCCTGCTCTACACTGATGAGGGGTGAACTGGAGCAACCCAGCATGTGTCCCACTCCACATCATTTTGTTCTACAAGAAAGCAGGAACTATGCAACACAGAATAACCTTCACCCACTTATTTCCAGCCTCTGGGACAAACCTGCAGGGGCTACCCAGAGCAACCTAGCACACGCCTCACTCTGGGCCATAGGAAAGCACTGATGGGGCAACCTGGACCAAGCCAGTGTGTCCATACAGTGGCCATAAGACTGCGCAGCAGGTGCACTGCCAGAGGGACCTAGGGTGCTACCCTGCCACAGTGCTGGGCTGCTCAGCGAACTGCATGCCAGAGGCCACTGGATCCACACAGGGAGTTGCACATCAGAGGAACTGTACCCTCACTTCCACTACCCTGAGCATCTGAAGTAGACAACTGAGGGACCAGATCAATGGGAGAAGGGGATATAACTCAGAGTAGAGACAATAAAGGCATGAGCCTCAAAGCAGACACAGCCACTGGGCTAATGATTTCTAGACCATTGCCCTGATAGGGTCTTCAACCTCTCAAACCCCAAGTAGGGTGCTCAGGGCCAGACTGAGACAGCAAAAGTGGGGAGACAAAAGACAACCCCCAAGGAAAGAAAATGGAAAATAGCCAGTAAAATAATTAAATGGAACAGAGATATACAATATATCAAAAAAAGAGAATTCAGAGTAAGTGTCATACCATTCATAAATCAGATGCATGAGAAAATCAAAAACTAACATAAGAATCAAGAGTAAATTAAAAATGATAAACAATCCAATCAAAAAATGGGCAACGGACCTAGATAGACACTTTTTGAAAGAGGACATACACAAGGCCAAAAGACATATGAAAACATGCTCAAAGTCACTAATTATACTAGAGATGCAAATCAAAACGACAATGCGTTATCATCTCCTGTCAGAATGGCTATCATCAACAAATCAACAAACGACAAGTGTTGGCAAGGATGCAGAGAAAAAGGAACCCTCATGCACTGCTGGTGGGAATGCAGACTGGTACAGCCACTGTGGAGAACAGTATGGAGCTTCCTCAAAAAACTAAAAATGGAACTCCCATTTGACCCAGTGGTCCCACTTCTAGGAATATATGCCAAGAAGCCAGAAAAACTAATCAGAAAAGATATATGCACCCCTATGTTCATAGCAGCTCAAATCACCATAGCTAAGATCTGGAAACAGTCTAAGTGCCCATCAGCAGATGAGTGGATTAAAAAACTGTGGTACATCTACACAATGTAATATTATGCTGCAATAAAAAAGAAGGAACTCTTGCCTTTTGCAACAGCATGAATAAACCTGGAGAGCATTGTGCTAAGTGAATAAGCCAGTCAGAGAAAGATAAATACCTCATGATTTCAGTCATTTGTGGAATAAAGAGAACAATATAGACTGATGAACAGGGACAGATCCAAAGACAGAGAAACAGCAATCGGACTATTAATCCTAAGAGGGAAAGTAGGGGAGGGAGGGGGCAAGGGGAAGAGATCAACCAAAGGACTTGTATGCATGTATATAAGCCAAACCAATGGACATGGACAACAAGGGGATGAGAGCATGAGTTGGGGAGGGATGAGGGTTTAATGGGGGGGAGGGGTGAGAACACATTTGTAATACTTTAACTAATAAATAATTTAAAAAAATAAAAAAATAAAAAATGATATAGTTACAATAAAAAAGATGGAAGGTTTCAATAGTAGACTGGAAGAGGTGGAGGACTGAATTAGTGAGTTAGAAGATAGGGCAGAGAAACACCCAATGTGAACAGTTATTGGAGAAAAAACATTAGAAACCTGGAAGAGATGTTAAGGGAACTTTGGGACAACATGAAACAAAGTAAAATGCATATAATAAGGGTATCCAGAAGGACAAAAAGAGGACCAAGGATTAGAAAACCTATTTGAAGAAATAATGACAGAGAACTTCCCTGATTTGGAGAAGAAAAAGTCACAAAGCACAGAGAGTCTTAAAAAAGATGAACCCAAAAAGACCCATACCAAGCCACATCATAATTACAATGGCAAATATTAATGGCAAAGAGAAATTCTTAAAGGCTGTAAGAGAGACAGAGAGCTAACTACAAAGGATCTCCCATTAGATTATCAAATGATTTCTCAGAAGAAGCCTATCAGCCCAGAAGGGAATGGAATTAAGTATACAAAGTAATGCAAAGCAAGGTATTGAATCCAAGAGTATTCTATCCAACAAGGCTATCATTCAAAATTGAAGGGGAAATCAGGAACTTTACAGACAAGAAAACAAACAAACAACAACTAAAAAAACAACTAAGGGAGTTTATCACCACCATGCCAGCAATGCAAGAAATGCTAAAGGGACTATTGTAAAAAGAAGAAATAGAAAGGGAAGAAGGAACACAGGCATAAAGAATAAAAAATGGCTATAAACAAGGACCTATCAATAATAACCTTAAACATAAATGTACTAAATGCTTCAATCAAAAGACATAGAGTGTCTGAATGGATAAGAAAACATGACCCATATATATGCTATCTATAAGAGACCCACCTCAGAACAAGGGATTCACATAAACTGAAAGGAAGGGATGGGAAAATATTTTTCAGGCAAATATAAATAAAAAGTAAAGCTGGGGTAGCACTACTGATATCTGACAAAACAAAGCTCAAAGTGAAGGCCATAATAAGAGATAAGGAAGGCCACTTCATACTACTAAAGGGATCAATATAACAAGAGGATATAACTCTGGTAAACATATATGCACCCAATGCAGGAGCACCCAACTACATTAGAAAAAATAATCTTCTGGAAAATATCAAGGGAGAGATTGACAGCAATATAATCATAGTAGGGGTCTTTAATACCCCATTGACATCACTGGACAAATACTCTAGACAAAAATCTTCAAATAAATAGCAATCCTAACTGGCTCACTAGATCAGATGGACTTAATTGACATCTTCAGAACATTTCACCCCAAAGCTACAGAATATACATTCTTCTCAAGTACACATGGGACATTTTTAGAGATAGACCACATATTGGGACACAGTCAAGGTCCCACCAAATTCAATAAGATTGAAATCATATCAAGCATCTTCTCAGACCACAATGGCATAATATAGAAATCAACTACAATAAAGACAATAAAAAATACAAACAGGCTGAATTACATGCTATTAAATAATGATTGGGTTATCAAAGAGATCAAATAAGAAATTTATAATATCTTGGAAACGAATGACAGTGAAACACAACAATCCAAAACCTATGGGACACAGTGAAAGGAGTCCTGAGAGGGAAATTCATAGCATTATAGGCTTATCTCAACAGGCTACTTAACAATAAGTGGCACTATGGACCTGGAACCCACAGAGTAACTCTTGACTTTCCCCAGGTGGGACACAGGCCCCACTATCACCTCAGAGCCACACCCCACCAATTTCAGCCAATGCTGCCAAAACTGAGTGGCACAAAATGCAGCCCACAGCCCAGCCCAGCCCAGCCCAGCCCAGCCCAGAAATATTGGCTATGGGCATCACGTAGCAATGTCCAGCTTGCTCTCCCTAGCAACTAGCCTCCTTGGAGTTTCTTCAGCCCAGGACCATGACTTTCTTTATAGCCAGGTGCAAACATTTTATACTTTAACCAAATGTCTATGAAGCATTTTCACGTGCCTCATTTCATTTGATCCTCACAGAGTTCCTGGAGTAGGAGACTCGGTAGATCCTATGTTCTTTTTCATTAGCTAGAAAACGGAGATTTAGAAAGTTTAGAAACTTGACCTGACTGAAAAGAAGTAAGAAATGGTGGAACTTAAAATGACTTCGGGTTTTCTTACTTTGCAGAATACAGTCAAACACTGCTACAGTTAAATATTTCACCCTTTGTTGTCCCTGAGTGATCTAGAATAATTGGCTTTGTGTTGATATTTACTGCTGTGTTGCTGACAATTACCTGAAAGGGAAGTTGTGGTGTTTTATTCTATATATGTACAAAGGCTAAGTTGACTCACGCATGTGCAATATATATATATATATTGCTGGTGCCAATCATACACATGTGTTTACATCTGTCATTGTCAATCATGAATTTGGTTGACACTTATATTATAGATAAAGGATAATAGTGATATTAAAAGATTTCTCCTAATTAATTTCCTTTTAGTGTGCATGAATTTGTGCACTGGGCTTTTAGTATTGTGATAATTATGTACTAGTATAGTGTTAGCTGGGTACTGGAAATATTTGGGGAATACTTTGTGAAGTATATGATTGTCTAACATAATTCTGTACACCTGAAACTAATACAAAATAATATTTTTAAAAATAAAATATAGGTAAATATGTTCAAAAGTGTACAAAAATAAATGTATACATTTTGACAACTTAAAACTTGCAAAATAAAAGTGAAACTCAGTATCTGATGGAATGAAAGCAGAAGGAGAGTTAGGACAATAATTTTATATTCTGACTTAGCAGAATATAGCTGTTACCTAAAGTGGAAGAGTTAAGAGATATAGGCTAAGTTTGCTATTGTAAACCATCAACAACAAAAAAAGTGAATTTAAAACTCTCTCTCCTGGGGTTATGGGCTCATATTATCTAAAAAGAAAACAAATTAAGAAATAGACTTTTACAAAGGGTACATAAAATTTTAAAGGTTACTACTATAAAGTGGAGAAAAAAAATATATATAGCCAGAAACCGGAATGCTGGAAAGATCAAAACAACCAGAATGACTGGTCACTATGATATCCACTGTGGCTGGCCAACCTCCCACAGCCCTACCCCAGCCCAGCCCTGCCCCCGATCGGTCTCCTCTACCCTGTTCGGGCTGTGGCTGGCCAGCCAACTGCCTGTGGCACTTCTCCCCAGCCGCCCCTGACCCTGTTTGGCCTCTCCACCCCGATTGGGCATGGAGCCAGCTAGTCAATTGCCCATGGCCCCTCCCTCCTGCTGGCCCAGTTCCAATAGGCCCCCATCTTGGCAGGCCAGCCAAATCCCACCCATGCACGAATTCATGCACCGGGCCTCTAGTCTATACTAGTAAATGGGTAATATGTTAATTAGACTGGACAAAGCCATGGTGGCGGGGGCCGAGGCAGAGGCAGTTAAGGGTGATATGACCAGCAGGGGAGGGCAGTTAGGGGCAATCAGCCCAGCAGGGGAGCAGTTAGGGGTATGAGGCTGGCAGGCAGAGTGCTTAGGGACAACCAGGCAAGCAGGCAGGCAAGCGGTTAGGAGCCAGTGGTCCCGGATTGTGAGAGGGCAGTCGGACATCCCCTGTGGGTTTCCAGATTGGGGAGGCTGCAGGCTGGGATGAAGGACCCTCTCCCCTGCCCCCTGTCCATGAATTTCATGCACTGGGTCTCTAGTATTATGTAATATTCTACATTATCATTAGAAAAAAGGAACTTTTGTCTATTTGGTTCACTCTTATTGTTCCAGTTCCTAAAATAACGCTGCCCACAAATAGTAGGCACTTATTAAATATTTAATAAATGCATAAATAAACCAAACAAGACAGGGTCAATTCAGTTAGCAAAATATAGAAACCAAAGTATTAAAATAAGAAAATATAAAATAACTCTTTAGAAGTAAAAGTCAAGAAACTTCTTTCTGGGACAAAGTAAGCAAAGTAAAAAAAAAAAAAAAGAAAGGAAACTTCTTTCATAACAAGATAAGTAAATAGCATAAATCCACCTCCTAAACTTATTCTCAGTTTGAGTCAAAAGCAAAAACCTAAGGCTATTCTGGAGCATTAAGAAGGTATCTAAAGAAAAAAAAAATCTGAAAAGTTAAAATAAGGTCATAGTTTGAAATGAGGAGGGGCGGGTGAGGAAAAGAAAGAAAATTAAGGATCACACAAGTTGTTGTTGTGGTTTTGGCTTCCAACTTTGTCAACTGGGAAGATTGTAATACATATTTAATTGGAAAGATAACCTACCTTGATGTTCTAGAATTATCAGCATTTTATTTTCCATTAATGAGTAATCTTGGCTAAAATTATTTGGTCTGGAGTATGTTTCCATGAAATAATTGCTTCTCAAGGAAAACTTTTTTTAATTTCACAAAATCGTTTCATCTCTCTCTGCTTGCATGACATATCTAAAATTGCAAATTCCCCAGTGTCTTATTCTGTACCAAGGAACAACTGTAGTATTTACAGGAATTACATTTTTAGTTCAGTAAGCAGAAACTGAGTATTAAGAAGCAAGCATTCTGCAAAACACAAGTAATAAAAACACAAACACTGTCCTATCACTGAAGAATTCATAAACTACTATAAGAATTTGACACACACATAGATCTATTTGCTACTACAATCAAATAAATGCAGGGTAGCAGTGGGCACAGTGTTTTGGGGGCATAGAAAGGAGGGAGCTTATTACAGCATAGGCAGGGTGGAAACCAAGAAATGTATTCATCCAGAGGTGCTGAAAGCTAGAAGGAGAAAGAGAAAAAGATAGATTGAAACAGAGGGTGAGAAGGAGAAACAGAGAAAGAGGGGAGAATGGAGAGTGAGAGAGATGAACTGTCTGAAGAGAAACTGGGATATTACAAGCCAACTAGGACTTTTGGGACATCATAGGTCATGCAATTTAAATTAACAAAAGCAGTAATTGTTGTTATTACTATTTTTACTACCAGAAACACACATGCACACACACACACACAAATACACACACACAACACAGATTATGTAATTCACTTGAGAGTTTTCAAAATCTGGGAAAACATACAGAAGAAGCTGCAAAATGAAGCGTTAAGACAATGAAAACCTGCCTCACTTGTTTTCTCCCCATGCAGTGTTCAGAAGCATGTATGTTTACAAAATAGAAAAAGAAAGATTGTACAGAAGAAAGAAGAAAGGCTTAATAAAACTAGGATTTTTAATATTGTGCCCTGATTTTAACTTTTTAAGTTTATAACTATTTTATTTGACCTTGATCCATTTTACTCCTCTGTCCTAATGTATTTGCTCTGAATAAATATAACTAACAATCTCTACTCTCTTATTGGTTTCCTGTTTCCTGGGAGAAACAGGAAAAACAAAGCTTTATCTTAACAATTTATACTGTTAAGTATTTAACTCTTTAAAACATTGTTAAGTATTACAATACAGAGAAAATATTAAAAAAAATTCAATTGTCTTTGCTCTTCTAGATCTTTTGATTTTTCACATGAATTTTAAGATTAGCTTTCCAATTTCTACAAAAAGCTTACTGTGATTTTGATTGGAATTATGTTGAATATATTTATCAGTTTAGGAAAAACTGACATATTAATAACAAGGCATATATCTTTATTTATTAGATTTTTTTTTTTTTACTTTCAGCAATGACTTGTGGTTTTCAGTGTAGAAGTCTTACATGCATTTTTTAAAATTATCCCTAAACATTCAATTCATTTGGTAACTTGTGAATGGTATTAATTATTTAATTTCAATTTCTGATTGCTTATTTCTGATAAATAGAAATAAAATGATTGTTATATGTTAACTAGAAGCTTGATGCATGAAATTTGTGCAAGAGTAGGCCTTTCTTCCCCCAGCTGCCAGCACCGGCTTCCCTCTGGCACCTGGGACCCGGGCTTCCCTCTCAGCCCCAGCTTTGTCCTGAAGGTCATCTGGTCTAATTAGCATATTACTTTTATTATTACAGATAATAAATTAGCTAATTAGCTTTTATTATTATAGATCCTATACCTGCAAACTTAATATCACTTATAAGTTCTAGTAGCTTTTATAAATTTCATCAAAATTTAAATATAGATTATCACATTGTATATGAATAAAGACAGTTTTACTTATTTCTTTACTTATTTCTTCTTTATGTGGATGCCATTCATTTTTTCTTGCTTTCTTACAAAGGCTAAGACTACTCTTACAATGTTGAATGCAAGTGGTGGGAGTCAACATGATTGTCTTGTTTTGGATCTTAAGGCAAAGGCTTTCAAGTTTTTACTGTTATGTCTGATATTAGTTGTAGGTTAAAAATCGATACCCATTGCCAGATTGAGATTGAGAAAGTTTCCTTCTATTCCTAATTTGCTGAGAATTTAAAAATCAGAAATAGATGTTGGATTTTGTTAAACATTTTTATGTGCCTATATAGATGAAATTGTTAATGTGATTAATTATGTTGATTAATTTTCAAATGTTTAATTAATATTACATTCTGAGATGAAAACTTGATCACAGTATAATATAAATTTTATACATTGTTGGAATTTTTTCTTTATTTTTTTATTTTTCAATTATAGTTTACATCAACATTATTTTATACTAGAGGCCCGATGCACGAAATTTGTGCAAGGGGCTCGGCCTTCACCACCCTCGCTACCTTGGCCAGCCCTCGCATCCCTGGCATTGTCCAGAAGGTCATCTGGAAGGACATCTGGAAGGTCATTTGGCCGTTTGGTCTAATTAGCATATTAACTCTTTATTATATAGGACTAGAGGCCCAGTGCATGAAATTCATGCACAGGAGTGGTCCATTAGCCTGGCCTGAACCCTCTCCAATACGAGACTCCTTGGGGGATGTCCGACTGCCCTCTCACAATCTGGGACCACAGTCCTGTAATATAGTTTGATATCAGGTAGCATGATAACTCCAACTTTGTTCTTCTTTCTCAATATTGCTGTGGCTCTTTAAGGTCTTTTATGATGCCATGTAAGTTTTTGATTATTTTTTTCTAGTTCTGTAAAAAATGACATTGGTATCTTGATAGGGATTGCATTGGATCTATAGATGGTTTGGGGTAGTATGAACATTTTAACAATGTTAATTTTTCTTTCCATGAGCATGGTTTATGCTTCCATTTATTTTTATCTTCTTTAAGTTTTTTTTTCAGTGTCTTATAATTTTGTTTAAATGTATTTTTATTGATTTCAGAGTGGAAGGGAGAGGGAGAGAGAGATAGAAACATCAATGATGAGAGAGAATCATTGGTCGGCTGCCTCCCACACGTCCCCAACTGGGGATCGAGCCCGCAACCTAGGCATGTGCCCCCGACCAGAATCACACCTGGGACCCTTCAGTCTGCAGTTCAACGCTCTATCCACTGAGCCAAAACAGCTAGGACTTATAATAATTTTTTTAATATAGGTCTTTTACCTCCTTGGTTAAATTTCTTCCTAGGTATTTTATTTTTTGATGCAATTATAAGTGTGATGGGTTTTTTTATTTCTCTTTCTGATACGTCATTACTGGTGTATAAAAATGCAATGGGAGCAAAAGGGACATAAATAATACTTTCAACAATAAAGATCTATAAAAAAATCCAACCAATTTCTGAATACTAATTTTGTATCCTGCTACATTACTGAATTTATTTATCAATTCCAGTAGGTATTCTGGTGAAATATTTAAGATTCTCTGTTATATAGTATCATGTCATCTGCAAATAATGACAGTTTTATTCTCCCTTTCCAATTGTGTTATCTTATTTCTTCTTATTGCTGTGGCTAGGACTTACAATATTATGTTGAATAAAAGTGGTGGAAGTAGGCATTCTTGTATTGTTTCTGATCTTAAGGAAAACATTTTTAGGTTTTATCTGTTGAGTATGATGTTAGTTATGATATGTCTTTTTGGCCTTTATTATGTTGAGGTATGTTCCCTCTATTTCCATTTTGCTGAGAGTTTTTATCATAAATATCTAGTGATCTTTTGCATTGTATTTTTTTAGACTCTGTTTATTTCTTCTCTGGTCTTTATTATTTTCTTCCTTATAATCCCTTTGGGCTTTTCTGTTCTTTTTCAAGTTCTTTTAAGTGTAAGGTTAGATCATTTATTTGAGATTTGACTTATTTCTTGAGGTAGGACTGTATCACTATTAATTTTCTACTTAGTACTGTTTTTGCTGTGTCCCATAGATTTTGTGTAAATGTATTTTTATTTGTTTTGAGGTATGTTTTGATTTATTCCTTGATCTAATTTTTACCAATTCATCATTTAGTAATATGTTGTTTAGCCTTCATATGTTTGTGAGTTTTTCATTTTTTTCTTGTAACTGATTTCTAGTTTCATACCACTGTGGTTGGAGAAGATGCTTAATGTGATTTCAATCTTTTTTAATTGATTGAAACTTGTTTTGTGTCCTAATGTGTGGTCTACCCTGGAATATGTTCCATGTACGCTTGAAAAGAATGTATATTCTTATGCTTCGGGGTGAAATGCTCTCAAAATATCAACTAAATCCATCTGATCTAATGTGTCATTTAAGGCTGCTGTTTTCTTATTGATTTTCTGTTCTGTAAGACCTAACCATTGACATCAATGGGGTGTTAAAGTCTTCTACTATAACTGTATTATTCTTGATTTCTCACTTTATGTTTATTAAGAACTAGAGGCCTGGTGCACAAAAATTTGTGCACTCGGGAGGGTCCCTCAGCCCAGCCTGTGCCCTCTCACAGTCTGGGACCCCTCAGGGGATGACCACCTGCTGGCTTAGGCCCGCTCCCCGGGGGATTGGGCCTAAGATGGCAGTCAGACATCCCTCTGGCAGCCCGGGAGTCCTCGGGTTCAGTTTGCATATGACCCTTTTATTATATAGGATAGAGGCCTGGTGCATGGGTGGGGGTGTGGTGGTTTGCCCTGAAGGATGTCCTGGATCAGGATGGGGTTCCGACTGGGGTGCCTGGCCAGCCTGGGTGAGGGGCTGATGGCTGTTTGCAGTCTGGCCACAGCCCCTTCAGGGTGCGGGTCCCCACTGGGGTGCCTGGCCTGCCTGGGGGAGAGGGGGATGGCTGTTTGCCGGCTGGCCACTGCCCTTTTAGGGTAGGAGTCCCTGTGGGGGTGCCTGGCCAGTCTGGGTGAGGGGCTGATGTCTGTTTTTAGGCTGGCCAAGCCCCCCAGTGGGAACCCTCACCCCATGAGGGTGTGGCCATCCTGGGTGAGGGGCTGTTGGTTGTTTGCAGGCTGGCCACAGCCACCCAAGTTCTCAGTGGAGGCTGGCTGGAAGCAGGTATCTGTGATTTATTTATCTTCTATAATTGAAATTTTGTTGACTTGAATGGATAATACAGCCAGCCAGGGCAGGCAGGAAGTTTGGCTTCCTCCATTGCCGGGGCAAGCAAGCCTCCTGCTTGCTCCAGCTCTGTGGCTACTGGCTGCCATCTTGGTTGGGTTAATTTTCATATCGTTGCTCTGATTGGCTGGTGGGCATGGCTTGGGTGTAGCGAAGGTACAGTCAATTAGCATCTTTGTCTTTTATTAGTGTAGATTGCTTTATACATTTAGGTGCCCTTATGTTGGTTGCATAAATGTTTCCAAGGATTATAATCTATTGTTGGATTGATCGTTTTACCACTGTGTACTATTCTTCTTTGTCTCTTATTATACCCTTTGTTTGATATAAGTATTCCTACCCCAGCTTTTTTCATTTCCATTGCATGCAATATCTTTTTTCATCCATTTACTTTTATTCTGTGTGTGTCTTTTGATTTGAAGTGGGTCTCATATATAGAATATATATGGGGTTTTTTCTTATTCATTCAGCTACCCTATGTCTTTTGATTGGAGCATTGTCAAAACTTGGAAGAAATAAGATGTCCTTCAGTAGGTAATTAATAGACTGTGGTACATCAGACAATGAAAGAAGAAATAAACTATCAAGCCATGAAATGACATAGAGAAACCTTAAATGTGTAAGATGACAGTCTTTAAAAGGCAAAATTATGGAGATAGTAAAAAGATCAATGGTTTCCAGGGGTTAGCAGGGAGGAAGGGATGAGTAAATGGAGCACAGAGGGTTTTTTGGGCAGCGAAATTTTTCACTGGGCAGTGAAAGTATTCTGAATGATGCTGTCATGGTAGATACAGATTATTATACATTTATCCAAACCCATAGAATGTATGAAACCAAGAGTAAACACATGTAAACTATGGACTTGGGGTGACAGTGATATATCAGTGTAGGTTCATCTATTGAAATAAGTGTACCACTCTAGTGAGGATGTTAATAATGGCCATGCATTTAGGGAGGGGGCCTTGAAGTACATGGGATGCTTCTGTACTATCAATTTTGCTATGAATCAAAAACTGCTTTAAAAAATAAAGTCTTGTAATAGCGTTTAATATTTATTTAAAACTAGAATCCTGGTGCACGAAATTCATGCACAGGTGGGGTCCCTAGGCCTGGCTGGTGATCAGGGGCAATCGGGGCCTTCCGGCTGCCAGCTGGGATCTTTCTTCTGGCTGCCAGCTGGGATCTTCCTTCCTGCCAGCTGCTGGCTGTTGGCCAAGGCGTTCCTGCTGGCTTCCAGCTGCTGGCTGGGGCCTGCTGGATGTGGGGAGGGAACTGGGGAGGTTGGCTGGTCACAGGAGGTTGGCTGTGGGAGCGCACTGACCACTAGGGAACAGCTCCTCCATTGAGCATCTGACCCCTGGTGGTCAGTGCGCATTATAGTGACTGGTCATTTTGGTTGTTCTGGCATTCCGGTCACTTAGGCTTTTATATATATAGATTAAAATGTAACTGTGTGTCCTTTTTCCCCTCTGTTGTAAAACTGACAGTCTCACCTAAATATGGTTTACCTTGGTAAATGTTCTATCTGTAGTACTTAAAAAATAAATGTATATTCATTTGTTGAGTGTATTATTCCCTAAAATTAATTAAGTTAGGTTGATAGTGTTTTTCATTCTACCCTGTCTTTACTGGTTATCTGTTTATTTGTTCTATTAATAATTAAAAGAGAGGTATTTAAACTTATTATATTTGTGTATTTCTCCTTATAGTTCTATCAGTTTTTGTTTCAAGAATTTGAAACTCTGTTATAAGTGAATAAGTGCTTAAAATTGTTGACTCCTCTCGATGAATTAACCCCTTTATTATTATGAAATGAGATTATCCTGAGTAAATATTATTTGCTCTAAAATATGTGTTTGGTGGGACTAGAAGAGCATTTAATCTAGGGCTAATTATACCTAATTTCTGAAGCAAACCCCTTTTGAGTATTCTAACAAATGGCTATGAATTATGAAGTTTTCCCTTATGAGTTTTTGGAAGATTCACTGTTCCTAGTATTATATGAGCGCTGGGTACTGGTCCCTTTAATTTTTTTGGATGGTGCTTTCCTCTACTTAAGGTAATATTCTCAAATGCATGCACTGGTCAGTATTCTGCTGAGTTCTTGCGGGAACCTTCTATTGTTCTCCAGAGCTATCTGTCTATTAAGCTCTTTGCTACCCGGAACTCTCTCCTATGAACTCTAGCTTCCTAGATTTCCCTGGATGCTTAGCTCTCTTTCTTTCAACTCAATCAAATCTGCCTGATGTTGAACTCTCTCTCTCTTAGCTATTACTTGGTAACTCTCAAAGCAGTAATCTGGGGCAACCCTGGGGCTTACTTCATTTGTCTTGTTTTATATGTCTTCTGATATAATGGTGTCATCTAACTTATGTCACTCAGTAATTTGCTCTTTTTTACTCAATAATACAACTCCTAGTTCTTTCCATGCTGTTATATATGGAAAAAATTAATAATTTTTAGTCACTGTATCATATTCCATAATTTGAATATAATAGTTTTTTTGCCGTTCTTCTTTATGATGAACATTTTGATTTTTCCAATATTTTGCTATTGTAAGTTAGATGTGATGAATACCCATGCATATGCTTTCTTATGCAATTATATGGTTATTTATTTTAGCTAGATAATAATCAGTTGCATTCTACTTTTACAGAGTCAAATTATCTTTCATGGTTACATGCCAATGACACTCTCCCAGCAAATTATAGAAGTACAATTTCTTCACAATTTCATCCCCAATTTACATATTAAAGGATTAAAACTTAAAATACCATGCATATTTCCTGTCAATGAAACATATGTTCACCTATTTGCCCATTTTCAATTAGTATGTTTGTTTCATTATAGTTTTTAAAGAAGATATATCCTATATATTTCTATATCTTTAATATATCAGTGTGGAAATTGTTATATATTGCAAGTATTTTCATTTTTTGTCTGGTTTAAGAAAGTTTTTCTTTAAGTTTATTAAAATATATTAAAGTATCTTCTTCTGGTACATTATGGTTAAGATATATACATTTATGTTTTGGATGAACCTCTAATTATTATTTAAAAGGTTTAACTAAAGTACTAAATTCCTTTTTTTCTCCAAATATATAGGCAACTATTTCAATGAAATTAACTGACTAATGCATCTTTTCTTCACTAATGTGAAATGTCCCCTTTATTTCTATAATATCCTCATAACTATGGTTTATGAAGGTTTTCATTTATGTTCTCTCAGATTCTTCTAGCTGTGGTACTGTGAGGCAAGCTCAGTAGAGAGTATTGGTGTTTCTTTTTTCTATGTGCAGAAACTGAGGCTCAAAATTGTTTGCTTAAGGTGAAGCAGCTCTCATGAACCTGAGTAAGTATTCCAGTTTTATAACTCCAAGTCCCATGCTCTATTTCATGCCAGTTTGTTTCTGTGATCTCTCAGCTCAGTGTGATTTTTAACCAGCTTAGCGCTCTAGACAGAATCTTCCTGCTTCTTCTCCTGAGAGTAGTTTCAGATAACTTTTGATCTCAGATAACTGAGACACTTGTGATAACATGCCCAAAACTTCACATTTCTCTTTATTTTGTAAATTTTTTGTTATTTACTATTTTGATTATTTTTAGTGCTCACTTGAGGATATGCTTTTCATTGATTTTTAGAGAGAGAGGAGGAGGAGGAGAGAGAAACATCAATGTGAGAGAGAAACTTTGATTGGTTGCCTCCCAAACATGCCCCACTGGGCATGGAACCCACAGCATAGGAATGTGCCCTGGTGCATAATCAAACCCACAACCTTTTGGAGCACAGGATGAGGCTCTAACCACTGGAGTCCCCTCCCCCAACTCCAGCCAGGCTTCACATTTCTCCTTAGCTTCCACCCAATTTTTAGGGCATGGAGGCACAGGCACAAATCAATATGCTAAGTTCCCAGGCCTATAGATACACATTAAATAATAATAACTCAGGGGTTTCCTATTTTGTGCAATTGTGAACTTAACTTTTCTGTGAGGGTTTATAAAGCTTAAGGATACAGCTGAAAGAAGTTGGCAGAAAGAATGAAGTCGTTTAACTGCCTCTAAAGACCACAATCCCAGAAGCTTTTTAGCTTTAATAAAAGTACACCAGTAAATGATCGTGTCTCATCATCCACTTTCACCCACATATGGCTGTTGAGCAAGTAAAATGGGGTTCATTAAAAACAAAAGCAAAGAAGAACTGCAAAACAAAGATTAGCACCCATTATCAGACAGAGGAAATGGTGTGCCTAAAGAAGTATTTGCTTTATAACTAGTTTCAGCCTACTGCAGGCTATGAAATGATAATCTCTGCTTATTTTTTTCTTCAGTAAATGTCTGCAATGACATTTCTGTTTACAGATGAATAGGTTTCAATCTTGAAATTTTTATTCTCTGCTTCTACTACAAAAGGAAAAAAAAGATTTTTTTCCTTATTTGCCTCTGGGAAAGCAATATTGTGTACATTTGTATTCTGAACTAGACTAAAGGAAGAAGCATTGAAACAGGGAATTATTCTGCGTGTCTGATTGGATTGCAGCTTTGGGAGCTGCAAAGCTGGTTTCATGCTAATAAAAAGAGTAAGGAAGAGAAAGAGATTATATACTTCTCCACTGTGGGAGAAAGGTAATCTAGGACATTAAATGAATAGATGAATAGTTGTCACTACTGCTTTGTGCCTTCTTATCTCAACTACCATTCTAATATATTGAGTTGAATGTCCAAGCTTTGGATCCAGATATGGAAATATTTATTATTGTGAATTTTTTATGTCTAGATTTTTAAAGTCTACCTATTAAATATCCAATACTATATATCTTTTTTTTGGAAGAAAATTGATTACAATTATATTACTGCAATGAATTTTACTATTGTGAAGATTTTTTCCCCTACTTATAGGTAACATATACAAGCTAATGATAGTGGCCATAATGATAAGCACCTTGATATTGATAAAAAAAAATAAAAATTCTTGCAATAAATGGAGATACATTTTACCTAAAGTTTTCTAGTTTGTTTCAACCTATAGGTCAACAGTTTTAAGATTGTCAGAGTTAGACAGATTCTTTCACTTAAATGTGTTCTAATGATGGTTTTTGGGTGATAGTATGGAATGCACAGTTGCAGAAGGAAACAATGTTAACAGTTTATGTTTTCCATTAAGAAGTAATCAATTTTGCTTTTTTAAAATATAAAAAAGTAAAATACATTGAAATTTCAGAAAAAAATAAATAAATTTATTTGTGATACTATCTTTGAGAAATGAATATTGTGTGTTTATAGTAAACTTACTTTAAGTCAATTATCATTTTGAATGTGTTGGTATATGTTATTTATGTAGGAAAAACTATTTCCAATGATAAATCTTGTCTGTTTTTTTTTTTTTTGCTTTGTGATATAAGTATTTGCATGTCAATATAAACTTTTTGTAAAGCACCAAATATTGCTATTGTAAACATAAAACATTTGTATATCATTATAGTTACTATAAAGAAACTCTGCTATAATTTATTTTGGTCTTTATTTTGGACAGTGTGCTAAAGTAAATTTTTAAAATTATAAATGATGCTACAATAAACTTTTCTACTTATGAAAACTTGAAAGACAATTTAGAGAAATAAAATCCCTGGGCAAGAGACCATTGGCATTGTTCAGTTTCTGATAAACAGTGACAATTCATTTCCCCTATATTTCCCACAGATGCTGGTGGTGTCCACTGTGGCCTTGCTCATGTGACAGGATGAAACAGAACCACTCTCCAGGTTATTTTTAAGGTTTCCTCCCATATTTACTCAGAAATTTTGTTGCTGGAGCTAGAGAATGACAGGAGAGTTGATTCATTGACCCCTCAAAATAACAGAAGAAAAGGCTAGCAGCAACAGTAGTGTTGAAAGGCAAAGCTTTTAATTTTCAAGAAGCATGCTTTTTAAGAGAAGAAAAGAACTCAACACATATGAAAACTCAGACACTGGAACTACATTGCAGTTCCTACAGACAGTGTACAAACTGCATAGACACACATGCACGCAGGGCCTAGGATGCACGCCATCTCACTCATACCCCCTAAACTCTATTCCCGTTTCAAATTATTTTATTTCACATTCCACAGGTTTTAATCCAATTTTTGTTTTTGTTTTTGTTTTAACCCAATTTTATCTTTAAGGAGGAATGAGAGTGACTCACAGGAACATTTTCCTGAGGCCATCCACCTTCTCAAAGAGACCTTTCTTCTCCCAAGAGTAACATAAACACTAATGAAGGAGAAAACATGGTATAAAGGACTTGCTCATGGTAGTTATCTGACAATTGGTTTGTATATATTATTGAATTGAGTCGTATTTTTGACATAAATAACTGGTATCAAACAGTATGTATACATAGTCCAAAACTGAAGAAAGAGAATTGATCTAACAATAAATCCCATGAACAATTCCCAGCAAATTGCTAGGGCTGTGGCAGAATCTCTAGTTGTGCTGTATAATTCTGCTATGTTGTGAGTGCTCAACCAGAAAAAAGCTCTAAACGTTAGGATAGAAACCTTCTTTGTCACAATAGTGTGGTACAAATATAAGTTTGGTGGTTTTAAAAAATGTTCATATTCACAAGACTCCTCATGTGTGTAAATATAACTCCATTTATTTTTTAAATGGAGATTTTATATTTCTATACAATTTTCTTTTTTTAAATCACATGAATCAGCATAAGCACTATATGATCTTCATTTCACGTACCCAAATTTTAAAAAAAATAGACTTTAATATTGCCATGTATTGGGCCATCGGATACGACATATAGAAAGATTGTTTTTGTGAAGCTGTTTTAAACATAGTGGTTACTGATTGTAATACTTTTTATTAAAAATGCATTTTGTTTGAAAATAAAAGTCTAAAGTTCAAAGACTAATACATTGAGGCATCACTTAATATTATTTGAACTATAATAAGAAAGCCAGGGTGGCATTTCTGTGTTGAAATGCATAGAAATTGGAAAATTTAGCTCCTGACTTAGAAACTTTCCAGAGAACTGCATCTGTCTTATCATGAATTGACCTTTAGCAAACCCCTTTTGAAGTTTCTTTAATGTAAATGGTTTGAGGATGAGCAGATTTTACAATCAATATGTCTCAAACTGAAATTTTTTTTTCCTCCTTATCCACCAAACATGTTTCTTTGCCATTGTTTATCGTCTCAGCATTAGCACCACACATCTGATTGCTCCTGCCTGCAGTTTGACAGGCATTCCAGGCAACTACATTTCCCTTCCTTCCGCAGCCACCAGTCTTCCTGCTTTTCCTTCCACTTCTCTATAGCCTCCAAATCACTCTGCCTGACTAGACCATATGAATTTACAACAAGCCATCTGCCTCCAATATTGATTTTCCTCTCTCCTATTTGTAAAACATAATCAGAACTATTCTCCAACATGCAATCATGATCGTATCCTCCAGCTTAAAACCATTTAGCAGCTAACTATTGCACTTAAAATAATGCCCAACTTTATGGCATGGCTTATAAGATTTTTATTATTATTGCTGACTCTACTATTTATGTCCCCATGCCTCCCCCATGCCCATTTCACCCAGCCCCTACACCCCATTACTTGTGGCGATCACCATACTGTTGTGTTTTCTACCCTGAATTCAGTCTCATCCCTGGTGTTTCATTCAGCCACCAACCCCTAACTCTACTTCTTTCACATACCTATGATCCCACCAACTCTTCCAGCTTTTGTGAACTTTCAGCTTCTGGAATTACACAAACTTTCATGACTCTGGGCACTTTCACAGGCTTTTCTCTGCCAGAAAATTTCTTATCCTCCCAGGAAAATTGTAATTCCTCATTTTTTATTACCTTATCTTCATTCATCCATTAAGCTAGTGGGGTTGAAGAAATCCTATCTAATAAAGAGGGAATATGCTAATTGACCCTCATGCCATCATGAAGATGGCGACACCCACAGCCAATAAGGTGGGAATATGCTAATTGACTGCCCTGCCCTCAAAGATGGCAGCACCCACAGCCACAAAAGTCCCCCAGTCCTCTCAGATCCCCAGCTGGTGGCTGGGCTGCCCGAGGTTCAGGTAACCAGGGTCGGCTGAGGCTTGCTCTGCCGGCAGTGGCAGCAGCAGAGGTGTGATAGGGCGTCACCTTCCCCTGATCGCCAGGTCGCTTCCTGCCTCTGAGGGCTCCTGGACTGTGAGAGGGGGCAGACCGAGTTGAGTGATCCTCCCTCCAGTACCTGGATTTTCATGCACCAGGCCTTTAGTATTTCATTGAAATCTTTATTTTTATTTCTGGTCTTTCTCTTTTTTTATCATCTAAATTATTACATATGTATTCTTTTTCCCTGATTGACACCCCCCCACCAATCCCACCCCTAAGGGCAAGCCCACACTGCCCCAGTGTCTGTGTCCATTGGTTATGCTAATATGCGTGCATACAAGTCCTTTGGTTGATCTCTAACCTCACCCCCTTACACCTCCCCTATCATTTATCTCTGGATCTATTTTTGTTCATCAGTTTATGTTGAACATTATATACCACATATGAGTGAGATCATGTGATATTTATCTTTCTCCAACTGGCTTATTTTGCTTAGCATAATGCTCTCCAGTTCCATCCATGCTGTTGCAAATGGTTAAAGTTCCTTCTTTTTTATAGCAGCATAGTATTCCATTGTGTAGATGTAGCACAGTTTTTATCCCACTTACCTGCTGATGGGCACTTAGGTTGTTTCCAAATCTTATCTATTGTAAATTGTGCTGCTATGAACATAGGAGTGCATATATCCTTTCTGACTGGTGTTTCTGGTTACTTGGGATATAGTCCTAGAAGTGGGATTACTAGGTCAAATGGGAGTTCCATTTTTAACTTTTTGAGGAAACTCCATACTGTTTACTACAGTGGCTGCACCATGTGCAATGCAATCTTATAATTCCTATTCTCTTGTACTCTATTTTATTTATTAAATTAATTTTTACAACCTATAGTTTGAAAACATGCTTACAGATGATTTTCTTGGCACTTTTAAACTAGCTTGATGCTCCTGCTCTATAATTATATTGCACTTTGTATTTCTTACATTATAGCCCTAGACATATTTGGGGTTATTTTCTGTCTTTCTGAAGAAGAACATATACACAGGGAAGACATGGTGTCTTCCTTGCTCTACATTCTGCATTCTGCATGGGAGCATTATGTGTCATATTATAAGTACTTTAAAAATATTAAGTTTTTTTTATCTTAAGTAAGAAACCTAGGGTAAGTGACTTCAAACACAGTTTTAAAAATAAGAAAGAAGTAGAAGAATGTTTTAATTAAATATTTTAAAATTATAGTTATGAAAAGAGAAAATCATGCCTTTTTGGAAATTATAAGGGTGGCTATCGCCTGGTTCTTACTGTCGTGTATGGGTTATGAACTGCAAAATGCCAATCTGCACTGGGAGGATATCCTGAGAGCAATATATTATCTCCAGCTATTGTTCCACTGGGATGTGTCCCAAGAGAAATAAGGCATGTTCTTTAAGATTTAAAAGTTAAAACAATTAGTCTTTCTTTTTATACAAACAGTTCCAAAAAGCTGCATTCCAAATTTATGAGTCAGAGGGTTATCACAAGTTTGTTTACTTTATATGGTGCAACTTGCAAAGATTTTTTATGCACATCTCTGACCTTGATTTTAGCTATTTAGAACTCTGCTTTAAATTTTAATAGTGAATTGACTGAGATCAGAAATAAAAAGTTGAGAATATCTTCAGTGACTTGGGAGTATCCTTTTTTGGTAAAAATAATGTTCTCTAATCATTTTCATTAAATACTAACTTATGGAAAATTCAATCCATATGTTTCTACTTAATATATCACCAAGACAGTTTGAAACAAACTCTACAACAATGTTTGCTCTCCAAATAATACAGTAAAGCTTTGAACAACCAATTTGTTGTGTTAAGGTTTTTGCCTACACCAAGAGCATGGGCAAATGAATCAATGCAATGAAATTGATACAGTCCTACACTAGTTTTTTCTTAAGATCACCATACACGTATGTAGGCAATACTCATGCAAATCTATTTATTCATATAATGGAATTATTTGCTTAAGAAGGCAAAATAAATATAGAAAAATATGTTTAAGGAAAATTCTTTAACTCTCAGCTAAATAATAATTATCCCATTTGTATCACTTGGGATGATCTTGCCAAAAAATGAAAACTTTATTGAAACCTGTATAAACAACAGGGAAATATATAATAGAAATCCAGAGATAAGTTGGGATATAGGTTTTCTAATTAAGAATTTCAATTATAATGTAAAATATGTGTGTGTGTTTTTCAGTCTCTTAGATCTGCTTTCCTCTTCAGGCTGGTAGCAAGATGACTTCAGCATTTTATTATATGATAATGCCCAGAAAAAGAAAAGACTCCCATCACTTGTTACACATTTAGTATTAAAAAGAATTCTAAATATCATGTATGCCCCAGCAATATTTTTTTCTCAAATATCTCATTGGTGAAAATTGGACCACATGCTTTTCGGTGAACCAAGAGTTGGCAAGGGGCATGAGATAGCCTTTAGATCAATGAGATAATGTAGGCATTCTCTATACCTCTTGGCCAATTCATGAAGAGCAGTTGTCTGAACAAAACTGGGGATTTGGGGGAATAAATGTTAGAATAAATGCTTGGTAGGTAAAAGAAACAAACAAACAAAAAAATAGGATGCTGCAACACGTTCCTTGTATACATATGTTAAGTGCAGATGATGTCACTAAAGCTTCAAGCAATTAGTATTAACAGCACTTAGACTGTTTTTTTGTAAAATGCCATAAGTTTCATTAAGTTAAATAAATTATTATTTTAAAAAAAGAAGTAGCCCTGATCAGTGAGGCTCAGTTGGTTGAAGGTCATCTTGTGCACCTAAAGGTCACTGGTTCGATTCTGGTCAAGGCACATGCCCAGGTTTTGGGCTTGATCCCCAGTCGGGGTGTGTGGGGGAGACAGCTGATCAATGTTTCTCTCTCACATTGATCTCTCTCTCTCTCTCTCTTTTCCTTCCTCTCTCGAAAATGAAGGAATTAAGGAAATTATTATCTCCATGTGTATATGTGTTTTTTTTGTGTGTGTGTGTGTGTGTGTTTTGTCATACTCAAATCAGTATTTCTGGGCTGTGTGCAAACAGTTACTAGTAAGAAAGGAGAATAATTAGGTAAGGTGAGAAAATGATTGATAAAGACAATGTTCATGGTAGAAGTTTAGACTTTATTGAAGAAATATTGTTATTTGAAGTGAGGTACAGCTATAAAATAAATAAATTTATGAACTAAATACCTAAGTAAGATGATTCTTGCTGCTCTTCGATAGAGCAATACTTATTTATTCCACACATCTGGATCAATGTTTGGCTTCAATTGCTAAATTTCATCTTCTGATAAGAGAAAAAAATTGAACTTTTGAAAAAATGACCTCCAGATTCCATTTCTCCTTCTCCCATTCGCTTGGCTAAAAGGAAAATTGAAATTGCAGTTGACCCTAGAAAAATGTGGGAGTGAGGGGAACTGACCTCTATGCAGTTGAAAATATGCATATACATTTTGACACCCTCAAAACTTAGTTGTCCCTTGGTATGCATTGGAGATTGGTTCCAGGAACCTCATGACTACCAAAATCCACAGTGACTAGATCTGTGCAGTCAACCCCCCTCATCCATGATTCATAACCACCGATCCACAGCATTACAGGTATTTATTTTTTATTTTCTTTTTTTAAATATATTTATTGATATTTTATAGAGAGGAAGGGAGAGGGAGAGAGAGTTAGAAACATCGATCAGCCACCTCCAGCACACCTCCTACTGGGGATGTGCTGGCAACCAAGGTACATGCCCTTGACCGGAATCGAACCTGGGACCTTTCAAGTCCACAGGCTGATGCTCTATCCACTGAGCCAAACTGGTTAGGTCAGATATTTATTTTTTAAAATCTGCCTGTAAGTGGACCCATGCAAATCAAACCACTGTTGTTCCAGGGTCGACTGTTTAAATGAGAGGGTGACATTGGAACATTCTTTCTATCAAAGTTTTTAGAATATTTTTATTGTTATAGCAATAATAATGTTTCTTTAAAATAAAAGATATACATGAGTTTCTTCCACATCATTCATTACTTCTTTGATGAAGACTAAGGTTCATAAGAGAATGAGAATGAACAGGAAAAACAAGATTTTTAAAAATGGAATGACCACTCATTTGTAAAATGTGAAGATTTCTGGTCTCTCTCAGGTGTAAAATCTTATGATTACATCTATGTCTGTTTAAAGGCAAGAAATGATATTCAGTGTTTCATTTGTATCACTGTTATTCTGTGTAGAAAAGCTTGTCAAGTCAGTTTTGAAATTTCCATTACTAGATGATTCACGCTTCACATGAAAAATAAATGGATTTTAGCCCAGTTAACTTCAGTGAATTAAAACTTTATCTAAAAAATAGGAAAAATACCTATGTTCAAATTCATAATGTTGTCGAAGTTTCCATAATAACTAAATATAAATAATAATGTAATACCTGACTAATCATACTTACAATGACATATAGAAAAGTATATGTTTAATACAGATTAACATTATTGCAATTTAAAATAAAAAATACAAGTGCATAAAGTAAAAATTAATATCCATATTTATAATCTTATTGTTCTGGCATGTGTGTGTCATTAAACTGGGCATTAAAAGAAGTATATATAAACTGGAGGCTCGGTGTTCAGATTCGTGCACCAGTGTGGTCCCTAGGCCTGGCCTGCACCCTCTTGCAATCCAGGACCCCTCAGGGGATGTTGGATAACCAGTTTCAGACCCATCCCCATAGGCCCGATTCAGATAGGAGGGAGCCCGATCCTGTGTGTTGAGCATCTGTCCTCATCTGACCAGTCGACTGTTCGTTTGGGATTTCGGTCATTCAGTTGCTTAGACATTTATTTATTTATTTATTTATTTATTTATTTATTTATTACTCTTTTTATTCTTCGCTGTTAATGGCAAATTCCTGTCAAAATGAGAAAGGTAATTGCAAGGATATGCTCTTTTCTTCTTACTTCACCCAGGTAAATCCTTATCATACTCAAATTATTCATCTTGAATTTGTTTCCAAAGGTTTACTGTTACTTGTCTATCTTAACTGCCCCCAACAGAATATCTTACAGAACTGTTTTATCCTTCCTAGCATTTACTTCGTTGCTTGTTTTATTATTTGAGTGGAATCTATTTTACCTACTGAACTGTAAGCCTTCTGAATACAACCACTATGTCCATTGTGCTTATCATTGAATATGATCTAAGAGCTTCCCAAATATTGGGAAGTGAAACAATAAGAGTGAATGAAAGAGAAATTTTTCACTTTTTAAATTTAATAGTGGTTTTGGGCTGTTCTTCATGAAAATGATATGAAATAATAAAGCTATAATGGACAATTTTCTAACATTTAAAATTTTAATGTTTCAGCACCCTTAAAACAAAACACTAATAAATGCTAGTATAAAATATATGTTAATATTTTATAAATAAATAAAATGAGCTATTGATGTTACCCCTTCCTTTTAACTTTTTATTCATCTCTTCTCATTGAAGAGTAAGTGCAGATGATGTCACTAAAGCTTCAAGCAATTAGTATTAACGGCACTTAGACTATAATGTGTTCATTACATATGTATTTTAAAGCCAGATATTTATCTTTCTGCTTTCACTGGATTTGTGAAGAGAAATACATATCACACACATTTAACTTCTCATTATTTGAACACATAGCAGACATTTCAATGAATTCTTGTTCAATTAAAAACAATATAAAGCAGTTTGTTTAATCAACATATCAATACATATTGATACATGTCAAAATGAAAGTACTCACAATACTTTAATTGATAAATTCCAATTTCATTGATTTTAGGATCACTTTAGAGTGTATTACTTACAAACACTTTTTGTGAGTTACAAAGTTTTAGCATATTAAATAGAGCTTCAACATTGTTTGTCTGTTCTCTAGATGTCAAATCTAAAATATTCAAAACCTTTTTAAAATATACTTTCCTAAACTTATTCATATATTATTTTTCTAAAAAACATACTCTTTGCAGAATAATATTCTATAATGATTATTTGATTTCAGGAAATGGTATATTGCTTGACTTTATGGTTAATACAGTTTAATATAGTCTCCAACATAATGCAATATACCTTTCAATTTACAAACAATAGTGCCCAGGGGATTCTCTGTGCTCCAATGTAAGTGAAATTATAAAAGTAGCAATAACTATGATTGTTTTGAAAATTAGAAAGAGAAAAACATCATAAACCTCAAGAAATGGCATGGAAAATGGTCGTTTCTTTTTCCATTTAAGCCTTCAGGGGGCAAATCAAACACAAGTTCTAGACTAATTTTATAAAGACTATAATCTATTATTTTAACTGCTAGGGAAAAGCTGTGATTACGTTTAGCTAAACATCTACAGCCATATTAGATGTAATAATAATGATAATAAATGTTTTTGTCTGAATTGAAGATGTGCTAATTATTAAAGAGTGCTCTAGATTACAACCCTGATAATCTCCTTTATTGATATTTCTATAACATAAATTATTTTCTCTAACTTTTGTTTGGATATAAAGGCCAATAAAATTTTAAGATCAATTATAATATATTTATTCCAACATATGCCGTTGTAGCATACTATAGGGGATTACTAAATTGATCCACACCGGCACACCTACTTCCTTTGTTTGGACTAGGCTTACAAATAGAGTCCAGGAAGTGCACAGGGAAGAGTAAAATAAAGGAAGAAACATATAGTTTCTGACAAATGTTTCTGGTTGCAGTTTATTTTTTTAGTTCTGATGATTTGCCTATCCTTGGGCTCCATTAGCGACTGCTGTATCCTTACACAAATGCCTCTACTTATCAAGTTGTTTTCTATTACTTGCAGGCAGTCTTAACTAATACATTCTCTGTGTAAGTATTTTAAAGGATTAGAGAACATATATTTTAATGTTTCGAGCAGTGCTTCGCACATAGTCAATATGCTTTCTTGCAATTGTAATTGCTTATATTTTATAATGTCTATTTGGTTATTATAAAACTATTTTGCGAAGATAATTAAAGCTAGACTAGATTTCTGGCTGGATGTCTATCTTAAAATTGCCAGCAGTAAAACAGAGTGTTGGTTGCTAGAGATTCATAATACCATAGAATGGCATTGAAATGCTTGTAGGAAAGAAAATGGCAACATCTCTACCTAATTTTCCTCAATAACCCTCCTCCTCTTAGAAGTCATCTTCCAGTTTTATGTTGCTACTAAGGGACTTTATGAGACAAGAATAACCATGACTTTATTTTGTATATTCCCCTTACAGTGTAGGGACTTGAAGAGGTATCTTGGGGATCGAGGATCCCAGGGTTCTAGCAATAATACAATGAAGGTACATGAATATGATGACTTTCCTGGTAGTGCTTCATGACTCTGAAATCTAAAAGAAATATAGATACCAAAGAATCCAGTAAATAGCAAATAAGTACACAGTGTATACAATCCAGGTGGTATCAAAATTACTAAAATTTGATTCAGTTAAACATTTGTTGCAAACATATTACATGATAGATAGTCTCTTAGAAAATATAGCTTTAGCCAGAACCGGTTTGGCTCAGTGAATAGAGCGTCGGCCTGCGGACTCAAGGGTCCCGGATTCGATTCCGGTCAAGGGCATGTGCCTTGGTTTCGGGCACATCTCCAGTGGGGAGTGTGCAGGAGGCAGCTGATCAATGTTTCTCTCTCATTGATGTTTCTGGCTCTCTATCCTTCTCCCTTCCTCTCTGTAAAAAGTCAATAAAATATATTTTAAAAAAAAAATATATAGCTTTAAATATGAATATTAAGAACACTGTAAGGACCTCACAGTCTAAATGGAACGACAGGTAAAAATGACTAGAATGCAATGCATCAATCCTAAAATAGAGCTCTAGTCAATAGGTAGTAAAACACGCACACACAAAAAAATAATTCAATTTCTGGTAGTCAACAGTAAGCTGATTTTTAAATGGAAGAATTACACTTTCCTTGCTACTATTCCTTTTTGTATACTTACGGACTAAAATTCCTGCCTGTTGGAAAAAAGTGGTGCTTTCTGTATAATATTGATGCTTTCAACTAATATATACTAAATAAATACCAAAAGTATAAGCTAGAAGTATTGAAAGAACACAAGAGAGCCATAGCTGGGTTGAGTATACCTGAGATACTATTTTTTTAATATAAATATCTTATAAATGTTTTGCCCTATTAAACTTTGTGCATAAATAACTTTGATAAAATATATATATATATATTGAGTAGAGCCAATAAAATGAAAATTGAGAGGTGAAAGGTAAACCTCCCCACCATCACCACCTAAAAAAGCACTATTCTTGGTTAGTCTCAAAATGTTGACAATATTGATTTCCCATGTGAAATGAAAAGAAAACACATGTTATCTGTTTCTCAAAGAAAGGTCATCTCATAAAGAGGTAGGATTCAGGTTGGATTTCTCAAAGTAGTAGTAGTACATTTCTCTAGTCAACATATATCAGGATTTTAATATATATAAGTCATCAAAGTTAGATAATTAAAAGAATAATTGAAGTGATTTCTGATAATTCAGTCTAATTATACTGTTCATTGCTCATTTTAAAATAATCAAAACCAAGATATCTGGAAACTAGAAACCTTATGAATAGCAGATGATGTAAAGAATAAGTGGAAGTAAAACAATTAGACTGATTGGGCCAGATTTTGTGATTATTTTTTTCTTAAGTGCTTTTTACTCCATTTAAAACTAGAGTAAGAATTATCTTTTGACCCTGGAATCTATTCAGATAAACCTAATTTACCAAATTATCCAAGTTTGAGCAATAGGGAAGAATCTACACAGTTAATTAATTCTGCTCAAAAAAGAAATATAAAATGCCAAAGTCATTAGAATAGTTTGTGTCTAAAATTTAATGTGGTATAAAAAGCATTAATTGGCATGTTAATATAAAATCATTGTAAGATCAAAATACTGTGGCTTAATAAAAATAATTTAGATAAACATCAAAGTTGATTTTTTGTTTTATAAATAATATGTTTAGTTTCTTCTCATTTATTAACTTTGTTTTTTATCCTGCCTCATAAAACATTCTAGAACTCTAATAAATCAAACCCTTTTATAGTAAATGGATGGGATTAAAAGTAAAATATGAATTAAAATGAGTAAAATAACTTTAACCTCTTTACTAATTTTAAAAACTTCCTTACATCTATTTTTAAAGAATCATTGCTTATTTCCTATCTATACACATCATAGGTAAACCACCGAAAACTATATTTTAATCTAAGAATTAAGACATTATTTCAATGCAACTTATGATTAATCATCTAATCTAATAAAAGACAAACATGCAAATTGACCATACCTTCACTATGCCTTAAGCCACACCCACCAGCCAATCAGAGTGACTATATGCACATTAACCCAACCAAGATGGCGGCCAGTAGCCATGCAGCTGAAGCAAGCAGGAGGCTTGGTTGCTCCAGTGATGGAGGAAGCCAAGCTTCCCGGCTAGATCTGAGCTCAGTGAAGGCAACAAAGTTTCAATTATAGAAGGTAAATAACCCTCAGATACCTGCTTCCAGCCGCCATG
>NW_006287544.1:2103218-2130535 GCF_000327345.1 Myotis davidii | reverse complement strand
GCTCCCGGGCTGCCAGAGGGATGTCTGACTGCCAGCTTAAGCTCAATCCCCCGGGGAGTGGGCCTAAGCCAGCAGGTGGTCATCCCCCGAAGGGTCCCAGACTGTGAGGTGAGAGGGCACAGGCAAGGCTGAGGGGACACGCCCCTGCTAAGTGCACAAATTTTTGTGCACCGGGCCTCTAGTTTATTTATAAATTACTATAAAGGCAATTTGTCTAGTAAATGGATGCTGACCAAACAATTTTAACCACTTAACTGCCAAATGTCCAAAATGGAAACCATCTCCACAAGCCACAACATTTTGAATTTAATTTAAAAAATCAATTTACAATGAATAGTATAAAAATAAATATATTACTCACAATTTGGGTGTTTTTGAATATCATCAGATGAAAATTCTCACAAAAAATGATTTTATAGTTGGTCAGGACTGCCACTCAGGGAAAATATATATGTATTTTTTATAGACGCGCTTGGCGTGTGGGGAGGGCTGATGCTTGCGTCTACAGGCATACAATGGGTTAATATTGTTCTTTTATCTCTTTGTCTTAGTTGTGGTAATGAAGATAAGAACTGAGCTATCAATTCATTCCTTTGGTAGATAGACCCGAGGTTGGTTTCCATGATTTTCAAAACCTAATATTCATGTTTTTGAACGTTGGTGGAAACTGATTTGGTTCTAACTGATTGAATATGGCAAGGGTGATTGGATATCACACCTGTAATTATGTTAAGTTATATTACAAAGATGACAGGATTTTTCAGATATAATTATGTCCTTAACCAATTGACTTTGAGGTAATCAAAATGGAGATTATTCTAAGCATCAGGTTACTCCTCATAAGTAAAAGAAGGCCAAGGCCTTCCTTGTAGGCAGACACTCCAGATGAGAGACTTTCTCTGTTTATGGTTTTGAAGAAGTAAGGGACTGGGTATTTTACCATAGACTCTAGAGCAGTGGTTCTCAAACTTCTGGCCCTTTAAATACAGTTCCTCATATTGTGACCCAACCATAAAATTATTTTCATTGCTACTTCATAACTGTCATGTTGCTACTGTTATGAATCATAATGTAAATATCTGATATGCAGGATGGTCTTAGGCAACCCCTGTGAAAGGGTCGTTTGACCGCCAAAGGGGTCCCAACCCACAGGTTGAGAACCGCTGCTCTAGAGGCATGAATTCTGCCCAAGCCTGGGAGAGCTTGGAAACTGATCCTGTCTTAGCCTAGCCTCCTGATAAAAACAGCCCCGCTGACACCTCAGGAGACCCTGACAGCGGCCCCAGGTAAGCTGTGCCTGGACATCTGACCTACAGACACTGGGATAATAAAACGAGTGTTGCTTTAAGGTGCTAGTTTTTGTTTGTAATTTGTTACACAACATATAAAACTAATACAAAGCTTCTTAATAAAAACTTTTAAAAACAGACCAGATGTTCTTACATTTGTAAAGCAATCTTAAGCTTTTAAAATGAACTATTTAATGCTTCATTAATCCTTACTGTAATACCACAACAATATATTGTTGCTGCTAGGCAACCACTTTCCTTAGTAATATCTGCTTAGAAATGTTGACTGTTGTTCAGTTCTTTCTCATTGTTTAACAGATGTTGGTCCAAAAATAAATAAATAAAAGACCATGAAAAAAGAAAGATAAAAGCTGTGGGGCAACCAATCCATGGTTTCCATTCACATTTCTTTTCTCTTGTCTACATACATTAATTTATGGCTATTCACGTCAGATGCATAGCACATCCCACAGGCCATTTCATTTTTACCTTCACTTTGTTTCTGCCATGTCAATTAGACTCTAATGGAAAAAGGCAGATAATACTATTTTACCACTTGTCAGCCTGAATGAATTCCCATCCAGTAATAAATGCTATGATACCCAAACAGGTCTGTTCATGGGTTAATGATACTGACATGATTTTGAACACGATGTTGGTTTCTAACCATGTGACCCTGAAAAAACTGTTTATATTTTATGAAACTCCATCTTATTATTTATTAAATGGGAATAACGATGTCTTGTGTCATACCAGTGTTGTGATTAAAATTCACAAAATATTTAGCAGTGGCTGGCATATATTGAGAGTTCAATATATAGTAACCATTTCTAAATACTATTTATAAGTCACTGGACTTGGCTATATCTCCTGCTCTCTCTGTAAAGATGTATTTTTAATTGTACAGTAATTATCACAGTAAGGATGAAAGATGAACTTCCTTATTCCTATTACTTAGATGAGGATAGTGAATCTAAGGAAATTAAACCACTTTTCAAGTTTACATAAATAGTGAAAGGCACAGCTATCAACCTGTCTTTTTAATTCCATTTTCATTACAATTGCTTCACCTATGTCCTCTCAACATCCTGAGGCTATACCACTGGAAAAATCTATTTCCAAACAATTTTAAATTTAAAAAAAAAAGAAAGAAAGTACATATTCGAGGAATATTGTAAATCCCCAGGTAATGCTGAAACCAAAACAAATGTATTTGGGGCCATTAGTGACCTCTAATTATTGAGTACTGTTAATTGAGAAAGATTTAATATATTGACAAGACTAATTCAGATTATGACATTATCTAATGTTTATTTGTTATTATCAGCATAGTTTCATACCACAGTTATATATTTAAGGGTGAACAAAAGCAGATTTACAGTTTTTCTTATGAAAAATACAATATTTAATAAATGAGTTACAATACAAGAATAAACCACGGTCTGCATACTCACAACTATAAACCTACTTTTGCCCACCCCTGTATTTGAAATAACTCCTTTAAAAGACAGTCCTGAGAAAAAGAAAAATGTGACACAATAAAGAGAAGATTTAAAATTGGGATTATTTTTTATATAATTTGTTTTTTGAGCAGCTTTAGGTTGTCTGAAAATTGAGTGGAATGTACAGATATTTCCCATATAACCCACAACCCTCAAAACCTCCTTCACTATCAACATGCCCCTCAGAGTGGTACATGTGTTATAATTAATGAGCCTATGTTGGTACATCATTTTCACCCAAATTCCATAGTTTTCATTAGGATTTACTGTTGATGTTATACATTCTATAAGAATTGACAAATCGATAATGACATGTATACAGCTTTATAATATCATGCAGAATAGTTTTTATGCTGTTGTAATTAACCTAGTCTTTAATAACAGAAAAGGGTTGTCCTGGCTGGTGTGACTAAGTGTTTAGAACATTGGTCTACACACTGAAGGGTTGTGGGTTCAATTTATGGTCAAGGGCACATACCTTGGTTGCAGGTTCAATCCCCAGCCCTGGTTACGTGGGTGAGGTAACCAACCAATGTGTGTCTCACACATATATTTGGGGGCATTAGTATCCACTTACGTGGTCGGCTCCCTGCTTGCCTGCACTGGGGCCGGGGGTCCATGGGGCCCCCGGGGCCCAGTCGGAGGGGCCGGGGCCTGCGTGGGCCAGCTGCCGGGCCCCATGAGGCACGGCCTGGCCGCGCTGCTGGCGGTCTTAGGCATTGACTCCCCGGCCCACAGCGGGAGCCCGGTGCAGGACGCCACCTGCCCGCCGCCCCTGGACTGGACCCACGTGCCCTAGCCCGAGGAGATGGAGGAGGAGATGATCGCCGGTGCCCCCGGGGACAAGACGGAGGGCGTGTACTTCTTGTCTGGGCTGGAACTGGTCAATCTACTGGACCCCCGGCGATCGGACTGGCCCCTAGAACCTGGGCTCGGCTCGCCCTGGAGGGGCGAGGACTGCACCCTCCATCTTGCCCTGGGTCCTCCATTTTTGGACAGAGCCATGTGCTTCTTCCCGGAAGAAGCCTCTGCTAGCCACACCCAGGACTTCTCTGGACTAACCAATAATAATCAAGGGAAGTGGACGCCATCAATATGACCACATCCTGTGTAATGAGACACCGACTCACGCCTGGCCAATCGGCGGGGGCCACAGTCCCCTCTCCTGCCCTTACTCCACCCCCCTATAAAGCCCACAGTCCCATCATGCCTCGCTCTCTCGGCCACTGGGTTTGCCGTTGTGTCAGTGAGTCTGGTGAACAGGGAGCGCAAGCTAGCTTGAATTAAAGGACTCTTTGCTTTTGCATCGGACTGGCTGGCTCCCTGATGGGCTCTTAGGAATCTTGAAATCTGGGCACAACACAACCAACCAACCAACCAAACAAACAAACAAACAAAAACAATGTGAAAGGAACAAAGGGAAGATAGACACATGCCCAATAAAGTTGGGGTGACATGTGAAGTTGGGGTGACATTATCAGTCCCACCTGGGAGCAGGTCATTGGCCAGAATAAGCGTGGCCACTGCAAGGGCATGAAATCTGGGATATTTAATCTCCTAAACAAAGGATTTCACTCTCTTGGTGTGTTGCACTTGACTCCTAGCTTGTAGGGCTCTCTCACTCCTGCTTCCACACACACAATGGACAAATGGACTGCAGCCAGCCTGATGCTATACTGGACCTGGCTCCAACATGGAAAGAAAACTCTGGACAGTGGCTCTGATTTTAGCTCTACTGAAATCTCAGTTGCACTTCTATAACTGAACTAAGGGAAAAGGAGCTTTGAAAACCCAGGAATGTAATTCCATGCAAGTAAAAATCACATGTGAGTCTCAGAAAATTATTTTTCTCAAGAAATCGTAAGGACCTCACCCCTAACACTCAGTGGCAAAAAGGATACACCAATTTCTCTGATAATAGTTTCACTGAGCTAAAAATCCTCTATACTGTTCTTTCAACCCCTAGAAACTACTGATCTTTTTACTGATTTTGAAGTTTTATTTTTTTCTAGATGTCACATAGTTGAAGACATACAGTATGTAACCTTTTCAGATTCTTTCATTTAGTAATATGCATATAAGTTTCCTCTACATCTTTTCATGGCTTGATAGCTCATTTCTGTTTAGTGCTGAAAAATATTCAATTATTTAGATGTCCTAGAGTTTATTTATGCATTCACCAACTAAAGGACATCTGGTTTACTGCCAAGTTTTGACAATTATGAATAAAGTTGCTCTAAACATCCATGTGCAGTTATTTTGTGGACATAAGTTTTCAACTGTTTTGGATAGTTAATAAAAAGTATAATTGCTGAATCATATGGTAATTTAGTATTTTAAGAAACCATCAAGCTGCCTCTCAAAGTGACTGTACCTGTTGCACTCCCACCAGCAATGAATGACAGTTCCTCTTGCTCCACATCCTCACAGAATTTAATATTGTTAGTGTTCTGGATTTTGGGTATTCTAATGGGTGTATAGTGGTATCTCCACATTTTAATTCTGTAATGACATAAGCTATGAACATCTTTTCACCTGAATGCCTTCTTTGAATATTTTCTTTGGTGAGATGTATATTTAGGTCTTTTGGGCATTTTTAAATCAAGTTTTTTATTTTCTTATTATTGAGTTTAAGAGATTTTTGTGTATTTTGGGTTGTTATCATATGTCTTTAATCATGTTTCTCTTGAAAATATTTTATTCCATTTTTGGTTTGTCTTATTAGTCTCTTCACAATGTCTTTCACAGAAAAGCTGCTTTAAATTTCAATGAACTATAGCTTATCAATTATTTCTTTTATAGGTCATGCCTTATTTCTCTTATGGGTCATGCCTTTAGCATTGTATCTAAAAAGGTATCACCATATCCAGAATCCCTAGATTTTTTTCCCCTGTTATCTTCTAGGAGGTTTATAGTTTTGTGTTTTGCTTTTAAGTCTATGATCCATTTTGAGTTCATGTTTTTGTGTGTAGGCCTGTATTTGTATGGCCTGTATTTGGACTCAATTTATTTTTGCATGTGAATATCCAATTATTCCAGCAACATTTGCTAAATATACTATTATATCTTCATTGTAGTGTCCTTCCTCCTATGTCAAATATCAACTATCTATTTCTGGACTCTCTATTCTGTTCCATTTATCTATATATCTAATCTCTCACCAATACCACTCTAGCTTACATTATGACGTAGAGTAAGTCTTAAAGTTGGGTACTGCTGGTCCTCGACTTGTTCTCCATCAGTATTGAGGCAGCTATTTTAGGTCTTTTGCCTCTTCACATAAACTTTAGAATCAGTTTATCAATATCCACAAAATTGCTTTCTGGAGTATGATTGGGATTGCATCGAGTCTATAGGTAAAGTTAGGAAGGACTAACATTGCAATATTGTCTTCCTATCCATAAGTATAGAATAACTATTTAGGTCATAGCTTTCTTTCATCAGAGTTTTGTAGTTTTTAAATAAATCTTGTACATATATTGTTATATTTATACCTAAGTATTTTATTTTAGGGAACGCTAATGTGTAAATGGTGATGTTTTTAACTTTAAATTCTACTTATTCTTTGCTCGTATATAGAAAAGTGATTGATTCTTGTATATTAACCTTGTATCCTACAACCTTATTATAATTGTTTTCAGAGGGAGAAGATGGTTGCTGGTTAGCAGGGTCTGGGTTTTTGGAATCCACGGCAGGTGAGGAAAGGGACATGTATGAGGGTGGAGATCAGTGTTCTGCTATGTCAAAGTAGATTCAGAGTCAGAAATTTTGTGTGAAGGAGAAGGATCTGATAGGTAGAACAGTCCTGACAGAGAGAGGGTCAAGACCAGAGGGTGAAAAAGGCCTGGACATAGGAAATCTCTGACCATTTTTCATTGCGGTGACAGCAATTATCTAAATCACGCAAAGTGTTAAAATCGAAAGTGGTGTTTCCAGGCCATTGAGACTTATTATCTAGTTTATATTGTGGCCAAACAGTGTTACAAAAGAAAATGAGGTGCTTGGGCATGATCTCCTCTTTGAGTCTAAGGCAGTTGAGATTTCTAAGGAGACAGCCAAGAAGGGTCATTCTAGGGGGTGCAGAGGGAGCATTCCCCATGATAAGGAGAATAAGTGTGGCCCATGAGGGGAAGAGGGAGTGACAGACCACAAGTCCAAAGGTGACTGTTTAGGGCAGGCATCCCCACTGCAAAACAAATCACCATGAGAAACGAGGGGTGACCCTCCACACTAGGTGTCCCCAGAAGGGCCGGAGGCCAAACGGCTGAGGCGTCTCCTGCCTAGCGCTGTGACTTTCAAAATGAGAGGACTTTCAAGAAGTCAGTGAGAGTAAGTGGACAGAAGCCTGGAGATGAGGGAAATTATGGAACATCACCCACCTGCAGAAGACTGGCCAGTGTGAATAGAGGGTCAGCAATGGAGAAGGACAGGTTCCAGATCCAACATCCTCCTCCACTGTTTTAGGAGGGCCTGTAAGGGAGGGGGGCTGGTGATCCTGTCACCTGAGTAGGATTTGGAGGTAAGCCCAGAACTAGTTGGTGCTGCCTACTGCTCTTTGAGTAGCAAACTCGGGGTGACCGAAGCTGGGGCAATGGCTTCCCTTCCCTACCGGTTTCAACACCAAATGTTATTCACCAAAGGAGGAATGCATGAGGCCAAAAGTGGTAAAGAATTATCACTTTATTAGGTCATTTGTAAACCAGGTGGGTTGAGCCCCAAAATGGTGCCACCTGCCAGGGACAGGGAGTCAGAGATTTTAAAGGACTTTAGGCAGGCTCTTTTGGTGAGGAATTCTCTGGGCAGGTCTGGAGCCTGGGCAAGTCTGAAGGGGAAAGTTACTGGTATTAGCAAATGCAATCTTGTCTAAGCAAAAGGGAATGTTGGTTGCAAAACTATCTAAAAGTCAGTTTCCTAGGGGAAGGGATATTGATTCCATTATTTTATCAGATCTAGCATATACCTTATATTTCTTTTTTCTTGTATTATTACATAAGCTAGAACTTTCAGTACAATGTTGAAAAGCAGTGGTAGGAGGGAACATCCTTGTTCTGTTCCTGAACTTAGCAGAAACACTTGGAGTTTCTGACCATTAAGTGTGATCTTAGGTATATAGTTTTAGTACATGTTTCTTTTTAAGTTGAGGAAGTTCCTCTCCATTTCTTTCACTCAGAGTTTTTATCATGAATGGCTGCTGGGTTTTATAAAACACCTTTTCTGTATCTTTTACAGGATCATGTGATTTTTCTTCTTTATTCTGTTGATATAATAAATTATATTAGTTGGTTTTGAACTGGCTTGTATATCTGGGAAAAACATTACTTGGTCATGATACATAATTCTTTTTATATATTGTTAGACTCAATTTACTTATATTTTGTTGAGTCTTTTTGCATCTGTCATTAGAGATATAGATCTGTAGTTTTATTTTTCTTGTAAAACCCTTTCTGTTTTAGTGGTAAGGCAATGTGAGTCTCAGAGAACTAGTTAGGAAGTATTCCTTCTGCTTATATTTTTTAGAAGACACTGTAGAGAATTGGTATAATATTTTCCTCAAATGTGTGGTTGAATTCACCAGGGAACCCATCTGTTCTCAGCGCTTCTGTTTTGCAAAGCTATTACCTCAGTTTCCTTAGGATATAAGTCTATTCAGATTGTTTATGTCATTTTTCTGAGTTTTATAATACATATTTACAATTAATCTAAGTCCACTTTCTGAAAACACTGTATCACTTTATAGGTAGTCTGCCTTATAATGTCAAGATATTCCAAATTTGTCTCTCCCAACTCTTTTATCATTTCCCTGACTCATTGTACTTAGGCATAAACATGCATAAGTTTAAATAAATACATTGTTGCTATTATTTTGAACAAACTGTTTCCTACCACAAAAAGTAAGAATAAGAACAATAAGTTTTTTTAAATTTTACCTTCACTTACTTTTTCTTTGATTATCTTCCTTTTTTTTATATAGACCCAAGTTTATGACATATTAATTTTCTTTTCCATGAAGAACTTACTAGTATTTTATCATTAGTTGCAAGGCAAGTCTACTGGTAACAAATCCCCTCAATTTTTGTTTGTCTGAGAAAATCTCTATTTCACCTTCATTTTTGGAAGGGAGTTTTATATGGTTTGGAATTCTAGACTGTTTGAAAACTAAATCACTTTTTCCCATTAAAAATAATGTAAATTGAAATAACTCATTCCAAATCCCCAAATAATTCCCTGTTTCAACCTTTCTTATACACAGTACATGTCTAATGTACTGTGTAATATAAAAACACCCATAAATTTATTGAACACCCACTATTAGCTTTAAATGAATCACTTTCAGCACTTGTTCCAGGGGTGTTTTTCAGGAGGTCAGCATGCCGCATCTTTGCTTTTTCACATATCACTGCCTCTGAAATGCTGTCACTGGCTAATGCTTTTTGTTTATCCAAATCAACAACAGCTTTTCTACCTCTTCAGTGTCCTATGATCATTGTTACTTTCACACCATTAGCAACATTAGCACACTTGATGGCCTCTTTATGTTTTAAAATTGTGCTCATCAGCCATTTTGCCAACAACAAAAGAAAAGAAATATCCACAGCACAATTTCCTGAGATGTTAACATTTTTGAAATTCTCTCTTTATCTTTAACTTTTGGCATTTTAATTATGACATGTCTGGCTTGGGCCTTTTGAGGCTCATTTTGTTTGGGACTCTCTGCTCTTCCTGAACTTGTATGTCTATTTGCTTCTCCAGCTTAAAAATGTTTTTCATCATTATATCTTTAAACAGTTTTTCAATCCCGTGCTTTTTTGTATTTCTGGTATCCCCATGATGTGAAAGTCTTTTAAAAGTTTTATTTTTCAATTACAGTTTACATTAACATTTTTTTGTATTAGTTTCAGTTGTACAGCATAACACTTAGATAATCACATACTTTAGAAAATGTTCCTCTTAATATTTCAAGTACTCACCTGGCACTCTATGTAGCTATTACAGTATTGTTGACTATATTCCAAATGCTTTACTTTACATCCCTTGACTATTTTGTGACTGCCAATCAGTACTTGTTAATCCCTTCAACTGTTTCATTCAGCTCCAAGGCCCCTCTCCTTTGGCATCTATTAGTTTGTTTTCTGTATTTATAAGTCTGTTTCTATTTTGTTTGTTTATTTTGTTATGTAGATAGCACATACAAGTGAAATCATATGGTATTTGTCTTACTCTGTCTGGCTTATTTCACTTAGCATAATAAAAAAAGTGTGGTACATAAGTACAATAAGATATTACTTGGTCATAAAAAAAGAATAAAATAGTAGCATTTGCAACAGCCTGGGTGGACCTAGAGGTTACTATCCAAAATGTTTTTATACAGATTGCGTATGTTCCACTACCTTGTCTTTTGATTTCTAATTTAGTCCTTAGCTTCATCTAATCTGCTCATTTTGGTGATTGTCTTCTTCATTTCTGACATTTTTTAATGGTCTCTTTCCCCTTTCTTGCTCTTCTCTTTTTTTTTAAGTTCTCACTGAACTCATATATTTTTCCCCTAAGTTTACTGAACATTCTAATAACCAGTGTTTTGTATCTGGTAGAATGCTTGCCTCCATTTCATTTAGTTATTTTTCTGGTGGTTTGTCTCATTCTTTCACTTGGGACATGTTTCTTTGTCTCCTCATTGTGTCTGACTCCCTGTGTTTCAATGTAGATCTCCTGGTCTTGGCAGAGTGGTCTTATGTAGTAGGTGTCCTGTAGGCTGAGTGGTGCAGTCTTCCTGGCCACCTGAGCTGGATTCTCTAGGGATGTTCCTTGTGTGGGTTGTACGTGCCTTCCTATTGTAATTGAGCACTAATTGCTGCTGGCACATCAGTGGTGGGGTTGACCATCAAGCTGGCAGGCTGTGAGTACATTCTGTGACTGCAGTGGATGTGCTGTGCTGTGTGGACTGACCCCATGAGGTGGCAGCTGCTTTAGCTTGCTCAGGTGCTTACCATGTCCACCCACCCTTTGTGTGTGTCATTTGTGGCACTAATTGAGTGGTACTCTGATGTGGTCTGAAGCTGGCCCCCAGGTGTGTTGTTTCTGGAGCATCTTGAATGAGATTCCAGCTCAGGCTTAGGTCAGCCACTGCCTGTGTCTAGTCTGGGATCCCTTAGAGCTACAAAGTAATTTGCAGCTGGTAGCTGCCTGAGCAGAGGTGGAGGCACCTAGGAGAGGCTATGCTGCAATCTGAGGCTGGCTTTCAGCATTGTCCAATGTGGAGATACTTATCAAGAGGTACAAGTGCCTAAGTCCAGTTGCTGCTCATTTTGAATTTGTGAATCTTTGAGAGACATTAGGTAGGCCGAGGCCAGCCACTTGTGAGGTACAGCCACTGAAAAAGGTTTGGGCTGATGTGTGAGTTGCGGGGAGGCGACTCTCAGGGTATCATGGGAGGGGGGCATGCAGTGTTGAACAGGTGAATGGGACTCATATTTGGCACCTGCCTATGCTTATAAGTTGCGTAGTCATAGGACTCCACAAAGAATCAAAGGCATCTCCTAGTAGTTCTATCCTAAAGAGAGCTGTCCCTTAAGCCTTCATCATAAAGGCAATGAATTCAGTTCCTCCCCATATGTCTCTGAATAATTTTTGAGCTGCTCTCCTTTCACTGAAGATTAGGTTGAGTGTGAGTTAATCTGTGCTTGTGCCCTTTAAAAGGATACCTGTGTCTAAAGCAGCGCTCCATCTAACCCAGATGAAGGCCCACTGGTTTTCATAGCCAGATGTTTTGGTGAGTCCTCTTCTAACATTGATGCTCTGGGCTTGGGGACCCAGTGTGGAGGTGGGACCACACACTCATCAAGGTGGACCTCTGTAGCTGAGATATCCCTACCGATTGATTTTTAACCGCCACATGTGGGTATGGGACTAGAGCAGGGGTCCTCAAACTTTTTAAACAGGGGGCCAGTTCACTGTCCCTCAGACCATTGGAGGGACAGACTATAGTTTAAAAAAAAAACTATGAACAAATTCCTATGCACACTGCACATATCTTATTTTGAAGTAAAAAAGCAAAATGGGAACAAATACAATATTTGTATTTGCATGTGGCCTGCGGGCCATAGTTTGAGGACCCCTGGACTAGAGTGTTTTGAGTCTCTGCCCCTCCTACCAGTATTGAATATCCTTAATCATAGTTCTGTTAAGCTAGTCTCCAGGTGATTCTCAAGGGTTGTTATTATAATTTTGTTGTAATTTTGATGTGTTGTGGGAGGAGGTGAGCACAGCATTTACCTATTCTGCCATGTTGACCAGAAGTCTCACATATATATTTTATTTCACTTCTTATATTATGTTTAATTATATGTTTATGAGATATTTTTTCTCAAACAATGTGAGCTTCTTCAGGCAGTAATTATATCTTATTCTGACACTTTGCATAGAGACTTGTCCAGAGTGCATGATTAATAAGTGTTTATTAGACCCCATTAATAATAATCATCATGACATAATTTAGCCACAAATCCAGTTTAATTTATTGAATCAAAAGATATACAGAATAATCTCCACTTTCTTTTTGAGTCTACTTACATTACCTTCTAGTTATATAAGATGAGTAATATTCATGAGTTGAGTTAGATATTCATATGTTTTCAGGTTAAGAAGGTAAGACAAATAAACTTTGTTTATGCATTTACATACAGGGTTCAAATATTTTTGGCACCTTAGTTTTTCTCCTGAACCTGAAAAATGTGGTGTCTTAAACTTCCAAAAGTCATTAAGCTACAAAAGTTAAATAATTAAAATATTCCTTTACAAATTTTCAGAAATGGTTAGAACAGTTTTTAATTCAATTCAACAAACACATTTAAGCAGTTATTTTATATTAGACATAATATCTTGGTTGCTGAAAGAGGTTTTTGTGTTTATGAATTCTATAAATATATTGATAAATGTAAACTCAGAAAATGCCCTTAACGTAATGCAAACCATGGTGTAATCTAGTGCCGAAAAGCACTAATCTATTGTATACAATCTAGTACTCAAAGCTACAAATATCATGTTATAGAAGATCTAAGACATGAGTGATTATCATGGAATGGAGAAACCCAAAAGAATTTCTGAAGGTTAAAAAAAGAACAAATTATGTTAGGAGAATATTGATAGAGGGCAAAGACATACTTTAAGCAAACCTTTAGCAGTAGTAAGAGGAACAGACAAGGCATGGAAGTAGAAACAAGTGGGATATTTACAAAAGAAGCAAGGACATTGAACTTGTTAGACTAGAACATTATGTCAGAAGCCTAACTAAGACACCTTTGTAGAGAAGCCATGAGAGCAGTTTGTAGATATCCTAAGAAGCTGGCTGAGGCTTTCAGTTGAAATCCTTGACTACCTGATTGCAAGCACAGCTCATGGGCCTCTCCCTAGGACAGTGAGGAAAGGAAAAGATGAGGCAGTGACAGTGATCTGATTATCAGGCTTCTTAATGGGAGGGGAGGTGCCTTGACTGTGCCTAAAGGAAATTAGATTTTACTGAGGAACAGTGAGTTGATGCTGTGTAGTTAATAATTAATAACTATCCACTAAAATGACATTCTGCCTATATGCTTTGCAAATGTTAGCTTTAAAATTTATGTATTCAATTGAGAACATAGATTAATTATTAAAAGACAAAATTTGAACTGTTAACCTGCAACCTGATGAAAATGCTTAAGATAATAAGGAATATTTATAACAGCCCAGTCATTGGTGGTTATTAAAGTTATAACATTGTTCACAGTGAAAACAGCACCATAAGACCACAATTGGTCAATTAGAAGCATTCCATCTATCAATGCACAGGCAAATGTTAGATACTTTGCTAAAACATAGTTTGTATTCTTATGAGCAGGAAAATGGACTCAAACATTGTGCGTTTTGAATGAACATTTATGACATTGTCAATCATGCAAATATTTAGGAAAAACTACTGGAGTCCTTTCAACTTAAAATTACAAAACACTCCAGCCCTGCACAATCTGGTTTGGCTCAGTAGAAAGAGCATCAGTCTACAGACTGTAGGGTCCCTGGGATTTGATTCTAGTCAAGGGCATGTACCTCGGTTGCAGGCTCAATCCCCAGTAAAGGCCATGCAGGAGGAAGCCAATCGATGATATTCCTCTCTCATCGATGTTTCTATCTCTTTATCCCTCCCTCTTTCTCTCACTCTAAAAAATAAATAAAAAAAAACATATTAAAAACAAAAAAAAAAAATACTCCAGCCCTTGCTGGGTAGCTCAGTTGGTTATAGTGTCATCCTGATATGGCAAGGTTGTGTGTTCCATCCCTGGTCAGGGCACATACAAGAAGCAACCAATGCATACATAAGTGGCGTAACAAATCAATGTTTCTCTTTCTCTCAATATTGTGGTTAAATTGCATTTCCATAAATGCCCAATGTATGGCCTTACACGGGAAGATGTAAGGTCTTTCCGCTGCTAAGCACTTCTCAGAGTGTCTTCAGTTGCTTCTGGGAGTTCCTCAGAGTAGTTCACTTGTGCTCAGGAACATGTCCCATATACATTTTCCTCTGAACTGTCCTTTGAGCCCACATGCCTCTAGCAATGACACCACTATTATCTGCTGTGAGCACTAAGAGGAAGTAACTTCATCCTCCTTTACCATTCTAAATCAAGCATGGAAATGATTTTCTTATCTTTTCATGATCCAACTAACTCCAGACTCAATATTCAGCAATCTATAGCAATAAAAGAGTAATATGCTAATTAGACCAGATCGACCGGCCATCTTCCAGATGTCCAGCTTCCTTCCAGACAAAGCCATGGTGGCAGAGACAGTTAGGGGTGATCGGACCAGTAGGGGAGAGCAGTTAGGGACAAGATCAGGCTAGCAGGGGGTTAGGGGCGATCAGGCTGGCAGGTGAGGGCAATCAGGCTGAGAGGGGAGGGTGGTTGGGGGCAACCAGGCCTGCAGGGGAGGGTAATTGGGGCGATCAAGCTGGCAGAGGAGGGCCATTGGGGATGACCAGGTCAGCATGGGCGGGTCTTTGGGGGCATTAGGCAGGCAGATAAGTTAGTGGTTAGGAGCCAGTGGTCCCAGATTATGAGAGGGATGTCAGACTGCCAGTTTAAGTGCTGTAGGATTGAGCCTAAACACGCAGTTGGACATCCCCTGAGGGGTCCCAGATTGGAGAGGGTGCAGGCTAGGCTAAGGGACCTCTCCTCGCCCCCCCCGTACCGTGAACAAATTTCATGCATCGTGCCTCTAGTATTTTAAAAAAGCTTCAGGGATAATGGATAAGGGAAGAGAAGGAAAGCATTAAAAAATAATTTCCTATTGTTATATGGGGCTATGCTCAAAGATCATAGGCTCAGTAAAAGAGAAACATGCAAATTGGTGTCACTATGCTACACCCACCAGCCAATCAGAGCAGCTATGCAAATTAACACAACAAAGATGGCAGTGAATTTGCATACTCAGGCATGGAGCAAAGACTGAAGGCTCCACCCAGAGTGAAGACTGAAGACTGAAGAGGCTTGGCTTCTCCGCTACAGCCAGATCAAAGGCCTGGGTCCTGGGTGCTGGAGGAAAACCGGTGCCAGCAGCCAGGGGAAGGAAGTCCTATTGCGCGAATCTTCGTGCAATGGGCTTCTAGTAGGATAATATTCTGCTGAGTCTTCTCAGCTCTGTGTACAAAGGACCAACTCTTTTACTACTGAGGATGTGCCAGAGGTATTTGGTCTTTTGAGTCCAGATTCAAGGCCCCCAAACACCAGAAAGAACAGTGTCTCTTTTCTCCAGTCTAAAATCCAATGCCCCAATTATAACTTTTATTCAAAGTACCCAGTGTCCATCAATATTTGATAGAGTTACACTCATTGCCATGCACGGAGGTCCCATTGTCCATGAGTTTTGTTGATGTTTTATATTTCTTACATAATACAGTATCAAGAGGTAAGAGGTTGGTGTTAAAATGTCAATGGTTCAGAAATGTTAGGCCATGATTTCTGTGATTCTTTTAGCTGCTTTCTCATCATAGCTTATAGTTTCCTCAGATACAGAAACATACCTACATTTAGAGCAGGAAGATATAGGGAATGTGGACCTCTGCTTTTGTTTTTCTATTAGGAAAGCAAGTACATCCTCATAAAACCTACCTATTACCCTTCTGCTTATGCCCTAATGGCCCAAACAGGGCCATATAACCACTCGTAGCTGGGGAAGAAGGGAAATCACAGTGAAGAGAAAAGAGTGTTGAAAATGAGTGTTGAGTTAGACAACAATGTATGCAATAAAAATAACAACATGCATAGAAAACGGTAGCCAATCTAGTGCCAGTTGAACTCTGCCATCCTTCTTACCATCCTTCTCCCCAGATGAGATAAAGACCATGCATAACATTCTTTCTGCAATCTTTATATTCTCATCTAATAATCTAAACAACTAATTAAGAACTCAAACATTACATAACCATAACAAGTAGAAGTATAATTTTCAGACAAAGTAAAATTTAAATATATAACTTTTAAAACACACTTCTAAAAATAGGGGAATATAATCTGCAGAGACATACCTCTGACCACAAAGATAATTGTTTTTTTCTTTCATGTTGCCAAGCATGGATTAGCTCCTTAGCACCACAATTTCAGAAATACTGCCATTTCATAAGAATGCCTGTAGCTTTATTTTACTAAAAGCTACATTAAGATGATTCCAACAATGCAGGAGAACAACCTTCTCCAGAGTTGAATTCATAGCTCTACCTCTTTTAGCATAAAAACTTTTACTATGAGCTAACATACTTGTTTACTATTTATTTTGTTTCTGTCCGTTGTTGTTTTAATGACCAATACTAAATTTCAGGAAGTAAACCAAGTTGTATTATGAAATAAAATTTAGATTTAGATGTCTTTTAGAGTTAAAACAAGGGACAAAATATTTGGGGTCTTGCAACATGTTCTTTTAATCCCAGCTTCCAAACCACCATTGAATACAAGCTTGTTTTTCTCAGGGTAGAAAAACTTTCAGAAAATTCTAAGTACAGCATATTAATATGCTTCCAAAATGAGCACAACACTGCAGACTTAGAGTAGAATATGTAATTCTACCTTCAGCTGCATAGCAGATGGGAAGGAAAGGCATATGTCTGGATAGGTGTTCAGGTAAAATAGAGGAAAAAGTGTAAATTTGAAGAGACAGTAGGTCATAAATGAAAGAGAGGAGTGGAGATAGAAGTAGGGCTGGGATTGGTTGCAGGCGTGTAATTTCCTTTATTTGCGAGAATTGGTATATATTGTACAAATAATTAGGATTGTACAAAGAATCATGGACAAGTAGCCCCAAATCACTCAGTTCTGACCAGGGTCTATGATTATGCAAACTTAAAAGCTGTGGAAAAAGGGTATGCTCAATATAAGTGATGGATAATAGCTGAACAAACTGCACGGCTTCTGTTTAGTAGCATTATGGATGTAATGGGAAATTTTGATGGTAGCCCATAGTAATTGGTGCACAAACAAAGTGGAATATGAGAGAAGTAAAAGCAGGGACAGCAGTGTCCCTCACACACAAGACGTTTTTGTGTGGTTGAGAACATAGCAAGTGGGCCATATTAGAAGGATGAGGTTGGAACCAGTAGGATACGCAAGGTTTTAACTGTGATTCCGATAAGGGCTCATTGAGATGGTGTTGCCCAGCAATGCCATTACTTCCATTTGTTTATTCATCTGTACTCTGGTTAGAGGGAAATGACTGATAAGCTTTCATACAATCATTAATTTATGGCAGTAATTGTCTCCGAGCCCTTTGAACACAATCTGTTGTATAGAAGACAAAGAGGGAATTATCTTTGTAGCTTCAATAACGAAAGAAATTTTCAAATACTGAGAGGTCCTTAAGGTGAAATTAACATATCAGATTTAGGAAAAATGGCATTAATATAGAAAAGAGTGTGTAATGCTGTGGGACTATGAACCCTTTACTCCAGCTTAGGTGGAAGGTCTGCTGAGGGTGTGTGGGAAATGAGGTCGAAAGGTTGGACAGGAACCAATCACATAATGCTCAATTGGGCCATCTGCAATAGCAATGGATCCAGAGACTAAAACAATCGAATTGTCAAGGCTTACAGTAAACACTAGTCTGAAAGCTCAATGCATCCATCTTGTTTTCTGGTATATATTTTATTTTATTGTGTATTTACCATACAATTAATGTATTTGAATACTAATAAAATATTATTTTTAACCTATAAATATAATACCACTAGTGTGGAATCGAATGGGGATATAAATATCCCCTTATATGATTTGCATTGCCTCTTTCATCATAAATAAGTTATTATACATTAATAAATATTTCTGGAGAAGATAACAGAACAAAGCAAATGTAGATAATAAATATTTTTCAGAAGAAAGCTTTCCAGAATATTAAGAAAAGAAAAAGAGTCTGGGTCTGGAAACTAAAAGCCTTAACATGTTTCTAGAACAAATCAATAAATGGATTATCTACCTTGAAACATGTCTGACAGTGTTAAATGTAAAAAGCCAGAAATGAATTCTGAAAGTATTCAACCAGGGAAAATAAATTATCCCTCAAAGAACTAAAATTAGGGTAAGTAAGAAACTTCAGTGAAGCAATAAAAGTCTAAAGACAGAAAACCAATGTCTGTAGACCTTTAAGGGGAACAAATATTGTAACCCAATAATGCTGAAGCTAAGCAAGTTATCTTTTCTAAAAAATTTAAAAAAAAATTGTTTAGGCAAGCTACAGAAGAAAAGAAATGGTAGTGAATGTGGAGCTGTATTAACCATGAAAAATTAAATTGCTAAAAGTTTATATTACAAGTGAGAAACTGCTGATATGGATGAAACTAGATGTGAATATTCATGTATTCATTCAAGAGAAATATATCAAACACCTTCTAAATGCTAAATACTCCGAAAACAAGCATTCGGTGTCATTCCTAACAATTATTAGACCAGGGCAGGGTAAAAATAGAGGCCCAGATTCCAAATTTCTGATGTTTAGGTTTTATAAATGAAGTTGGTTTGAAAAATATAGTTATAATTAGTCAAAAATATGTGATAAGTTATGATTGAAAATAAGTAAAATATAAAATATGATTGAGTTGAATTACTATTACATATATTTTGGTGTGTTGTTGAGCCAGTGATTTTTGATTTAGAGAGACATAATTCATAAATGGTTATATACATATTCTAGGATATTCATTCTCTTGCCTCTACTATAACAAAATCAATAATTATATTCTTACTAGTAGACTAGTCCACAAAATTCATGCACATTAAAAGGGAATTAATTAGCAGAGATATTTTAATATTGCTATTTGCCCTTTCTCTATAATAGAAGTGTGAGAGATGAAAGGAAATTAGTAAAATGTACATGAAAATCTTCCTCCTGTCAGAGTCTGGGGCATGCCATGGGACCCGAGTGAAGTCCCCGCCCACCCGTGTGTACCTTGAAATTGCGTGAGGCCCAGACCTGGCCGGCCTCACCTCCGTCAAGCCCTGCTGGGCAGGGAGCGCAGCCTTGGGTCCCCCGTCAAGCCCTGCTAGGCAGGGGGTGTGACCTGAGGTCCCCGTCAAGCCCCGCAAAAATATTTTTATCTGAGAAAAATTAGAATCATTTAAATGGCAATGTCAGGTTTAGAATTTATATTCCCAGAAAATTTGTGAAATAAGTCTTTGAAATAAGTACATATTGATGGTAATTTTATTTCCAGAATTTGTTATGAGTGCTGGGAAATCCATAAATTAATTGCACATTTTATTATGAGTTTTAGGGAGCCCCAGGACCCAGGCCATTGAGGGTTAAGTAAGGAAGCTATTATGAGATTAGCTTATTTTGTAAAAGACATAATTCAACAAAGACTAATTAAAATGTCTTAGAAGGCTAATCATGATGCAAATAGAAAAACAAAAACATGCTTACATATCCATATATATTTTTAAACATACATGATTGTTAAAAATTATTTGCATCATCAGCCATATAAATTTGCTTTGAAAGGTAACTTTAGTGATTTCTTCTGTAAAACAAAACTTGCTCTGAGAAGTGTTATTTTTTGATGACAAGTTTCAAGTATTAATTTTTTATCTGAGAAAAGAATTTGTTAAGGAGCTGGTGAGCCAAACAACATTTCTACCTCTTCCAAATAGGGTAGGTGGAAATTAGTGTTCTAATTAATACACAGTACAGTTATACCTCAAAGTTAAATTATAGGAATTAATTCTTATATTAAACTAGGGGCCCAGTGCATAAATTTGTGCACCTTGAAAGGAACTATGGGCTGCGAGGCTGCGGTGGGCACAGGGGCGGGTCTCGGCCCATCCTCTGTGCCCTCGTCCAACCCCTCCCACTGTGCCCCTGGTCTCCTGTCTGCCATCGCTGCTCCCATGTGCTTACAGTGCAGAGCAATTGGGGCCGGCGCCAGCAGCAGGTGCAAGCAGGGCTGGCACTGTCAGTGTGATGGCAGCTGCTGCCCCAATCACCCCTCAGGAGCGGAGAGAGGTGGAGAAGCCCTCAGGGGTGATGGGAGCTGACAGCCGCTGCTCACACCTGCTGATGGTGCCCACTGAACAGGACAGGTGCTGGGCACCAGCAGCAGGTGCAAGTGGCAGCTCCAGTGCCAGCAACAGATGGGAGCAGGGCTAGTGCCAGCAGCAGGTGTGAGCAGGTGTGAGCACTGGGCAGGACCACGGAGTACAGGTGAAAAAAATTTTCAGTAACCACCAGAGGCTCACTCAATGACAGAAACTGGAACCCTGCCTTGGTCTGGCACTCCTGCTCACTTGCTCCACCATCCTGCCACACCTGACACCCGCCATATTCTGCACTCTGTCACATGCTGCCAATGCTTGCCAAGTTCCATGTATGCCCCCTGGTGGTCAGTGCACATCATAGTGACCGGTTGTTCCACCGTTCAATCTATTTGCATATTAGCCTTTTATTATATAGGACTAGGGGCCCAGTGCACGAAATTCGTGCACTGGGTGTGTGTGTGGGGAGTGTCCCTCAGCCCAGCCTGCCCCCTCTCACATACTGGGAGCCCTCAGGCGTTGACGCCCATCACCCTCCAATCGCAGGATCGGACCCTTGCCCAGGCCTGATGCCTCTGACAGAGGACCCTCATTTCCCCCCATCCCTGGTTCTGCCCCCAGCCCAGCCCTCCGGGCTCCGCCCCCCACCCAGGCCCCCGCCCAGGCCTGATGCCTTGGCCAGAGGAGTTGACCCTCATCACCCTCCGATCACCAATCACCGGATTGGCCCCTTGCCCAGACCTGAGGCCTCTGGCAGAGGTGTCAGGCCTGGGCAGGGGACCCCCAGCTCCCTGCGGTTGCAGGCTCCGCCACTGCCCAGGCCTAACGCCTCTGGCCGAAGCATTAGGCCTGGGCAGGGGATCCCCAGCTCCCCGCGGTTGCAGGCTCCGCCCCTGCCCAGGCCTAACGCCTCTGGCCTAGGCGTCCGGCCTGGGCAGTGGGGACCTGCAGTGGCTGCGGGAGGCGCCGCGATCGCATGGGCTCCGCCCCTGCCCCTGCAGGACGCCTCTGGCTGAGGTGTCCGGCCCGGGCAGCAGGGACCCGCAGCTGCAGTGGCCCCGCGATTGTGGCCTTCGCTTTAGGCCCAGACAATGGACCCCTAGCTCCTGGGACTGCCAACTTCTACCGTGCCCAGTTCCCATCGCTGGCTCCACCCCTACTTCCTGCTATCACTGGCCAGCTGGAAGTGGCCGATCATTGCTGGGGGGCATGATCACCCTCCGATCACCCGCCTTTGCCCTGCCTCCCAGCTCTTAGCTCCCCCCTGGGTTTCCGATCACTGTCAGTGGCAGGGGGCTTCTTCCTGCTTTTCCTTTCACCTCCCTGCATTGTGCCTACATATGCAAATTAACCACCATTTTTGTTGTCAGTTAACTGCCATCTGAGTTGGCAGTTAATTTGCATATCCCCCTGATTAGCCAATGAAAAGGGTAGTGTCTTATGCCAATTACCATTTTTCTCTTTTATTAGTGTAGATGCTATATTGCAAGTCACCAGTGTGATGATTTCTAAAATTCCACCTATGTTTTAAACAAATCAATGTAAGGAAACTGAATGCAGGGAACTGCTCTGTGTTTGAGCCATTTTTCTGGTTTAAAGAATCAAAATATTGTTGTTGTTTTTTTCTCTAAATAAATGGAAAGAAACTGAAAATTCATTGCTCTTGGCTGCTTTTAAGTTCAATGTATTATGAGTACAGCTTAACTTTTGTTTCTTATTAAAATATGCTTTCTCTGAAACAGCATACGATCAGAAAGTCCTTGTTGATAGTTCATGAAAAAGGAAAAATAAAGCTTATATAAAAAAGGGTCATCTTCAAGAATTTGCCTCAAAATTCTAGATATTAATCCAGTGTCTCAGAGATGAGTTAAGATGCAATATTTATAGATTATCAGTAGTTTTCATTTTTATATTAGTCATTCATCATCAATATTTACTAAGTGTAGGGGCTACAACAATGATCAAGGCAGGGTCTCCACCTACCTTCAATATCTCAAGTGTGGAGATAGCCAATTAAAGAAAAAAAAACCCTGAAATTTACAGAGATTATGAGCTAACTTCGAGGTAGGGATGGGGCACTTAACCCGGTCTTGTTCATTAGAAAAATGTTCTGAGAGAAAAGACATCTGAACTGAGCCTCAAATGGTGCAGAAGGAAGCCTGGTAAAGAAAGACATGAAACAGGTCAGGCAGGTATATGGTCAAGGTTAAATAGTCCTTCCAAGTAGTTTATGAATTCTTCTTCACAATTTAAATCTAAGCTGTCATGGAGGATTTTCCTGACAACTCCATCCATCTTTGTCTGCCCTAATCCCACTATAGCTTTTACTCCATCACATTATCCTGTGTTATTTACTTCAGAACACTTATCTGAAACCAACTTCTTTATTTTTAAAGGTGAAAAATAATTTAGCTCTCTTGTAGAAAGCCAAACAGTTATAATAGTACTAGAGGCCCAGTGCATGAATTCATGCACAGGTGGGGTCCTTCTGCCTGCCCGGCGATCAGGGCTAATCAGGGCCATCTTGTCCAGTCCTGATCTGGGCCAATCAGGGCCAGTGGCCGGGGAGAAACCATGGGAGGGCTCCAGGGCATGTCCATCCCTGTCTTGCCCAGTCCCGATCGGCCAGACCCCAGCAGCAAGCTAACCTACCGGTTGGAGCATCTGCCCTTTGGTAGTCAGTGCACATCATAGCAACCACTGGGTGAGACAGCGCTATTGGCTCCAATTGCCAACCAGGCTGAGGGACCCCATCCATGCATGAACTTGTGCACCAGGCCTCTACTTATCAATAAAACAACAAATGACAAATGTTAGTGAGGATGGGGAGAAAAAGGAATATTCATGCACTATTGGTGCAGCCACTATGAAAAACAGGATGAAGGTTCCTCAAAAAATTCACAACAGAACTACCATATTACCTAGTAAGTGGTTCCACCCCTGGGTATTTATGCAAAGAAATCCAAAATACGAATTTTAAAAGATGTGTGCACCCTATGTTCATTGCAGCATTATTTATAATAGCCAAGCAATGGAAGCAAATTAAATATCCATTAATAGATTAATGGATTAAAAATGGGACATATATACAATGGAACATTACTCAGCCATTAAAAAAGAATGAAATCATATCATTTGTGATGTGACTAAACCTATTGGATATGTGACAAGTAAAGTAAGTCAGAGAAAGACAGATATCATATGACTTCACTTATATGTGAAACCTAAAAAACACAATAAATGAACAAACTAAACATAAACAACCTAATAGATACAGAGAACAATTTAATGGTTGCCAGATGGGAGGTAAATTGAGGGGAATTAAGAAGTACAAGTAGCCAGTTATAAAAAATAGTCTTAGGAATGTAAGTACAGCATAGGGAATATAGTCAATAATATTGTAATAACTATGTATGGTGCCAGATGGGCACTTGACTTATTGGGGTAATCAATATGTAAGGTATATAAATGTCTAATTGCTATGTTTACACTTGATCTTAGTCAAAAGGCTGAGAAGCAATAATTGCTATGTTTTACACGTGAAATTAATATGCTATTGCATGTCAAAGCTTTAAAATAAATGAAAGATTTTAAAGAAACAGAAGAACGTGGCTGGATCAGTGACTACCAATCACAAAGAAAAGCAAGAGAAGGCCTCATTCCATCAAAAGAGACTGTTAGCTTAAGAAAACTACCAGTTGGTTTATGATGTAACCAATATGGTTTACATAATTTGAACTCTATCTGCAATTTTATAACTATTCATCTGTAAGTCTATTGCTCTTTCTCATTCCTATCCATACCTCTTGAAAATCTTTCATTTTTAAATTCAAACAATCTAAGGTTTATTGTGGGGTGGGCGGCAGCACATCCAAGGGTTCAGTGAGCCTGAGAGGGGATGGCGAAGGATGTAGAAACATAGACAAAGAGAATAAGCTGGGTCTAGGTGGAATCTAATAGTGACCTCCTGGTTCATGGATTGATGCTCAATCACTGAGCCACATAGGCCAGGCAAGGCCAGAAATTTTAAATAAGTTGTTTCATACTTTGATTTGGTTTGAAATTTTATCCAGATTCTGATTATGCCCTCTAAGTTAAATAGGCTATTCACTGCCTTTAGATGCCTTAAGTAAGTTTTGTATCCACAGAGCTTCCTTTCTCATTTTGGTACTATCATGACATACAAAATATATGAGGAGAGTTATGGGAGTGGACAAGGGGATAGCTTAACAATCCATCAAATTTTAATCATTTTAATTTTTAATCATATTTCTAAACTGTTCTATTATGCCTCACTATACAGTGATGGTGTAAAAAGAGGCACATTTGCTTGAAAACCCAAAATAACCTATCACTAATTATGTCAAAAGTTCTAGGCAAGCCATTTGTCAGAATTGTATTAACGTTCTATAGACAATAGGACAAGCTCTATTTGCTTTAAAATAAAATACATTTTAAAATCAGATATGTATTTTTGTCATCTTTAAAACAACAAATACTGAACCTAATTGAAATCTTGCTGTGATGTTTAAATATCAGTAGGTCTTATATTGTGAATAAATGCTCTCTGCCCCATTAACTCTTCTGCTGTCTTAGAAATAAATGATTGATTTCACAGTAAAGCCTTAATTAATATAACTCAGAGTACTAGATGTGCTGAATAACCATGATATTCAGTCAGTTTGTTCAATGTCATATATAAATTTCTCTTTGTACTCATTCAGTTTTTAGGCTTGCTTTAGTGTCTATTCAGAGGCAGAACTTACAGAGTTTTTTTTGTATTAGAAAAAGAAATATGCTAAAAACAATTTATACATGGGAACCTTCATTAAGTAGTGATATTCAAAGTAATGAAACAAAGGAGGGGAAATAATAAGAAAATATGTTCTTTCTATACGAAGACAACAATGGCCCAGCATTATTCATTCTAAAAAAAAAGGGCATGACTGGTAAAAATACTTGTTTCTCTAACAAAAATATCACAATTTTCTACTCTGTTCAAATATATAGATTATATTCTTTTTATTTTTTCTTTTGAAGGAATGATTATAAATATCTCCCTAATTTCCAGTCACTTATATCCTAAGCTGCAATTGATAAAGCAGAACATAAATTTTACAAAAGAAAACATAGTAAATATTTAAACTTGTAATCATTCATTCATTCTTTATAGAGTTCTTTAAATTATTTAAGACTGCTGATTTTTCTCTATTATTTTATTATCTTCACTAATGTTCTAATATCTGTAATTGTTTTCCCTCAAGCTTAAAAAATATTTCAACCTAAAAACCACATTAGTACTTAATTACTTGACAATTTGGTTAGTTCATGTTCTGCCAACATATTTAGATGATGTATAGCAAGTAAACACTAGAATTTAATGAATATATAATTTATTTACTCAATATTAATGTTAACACAATTGTTATCCCTTTTATATGAATTGTTTCTCTTCTAGAAACTGATGAGCCAAAATATGTACTGTGTTCCACTGAAGGTTTACCAAATATGTTGTATTACAAAATTAAGTACTTTTTCCTTGTATTTTCTTTAATCTTGAGCTCTGCCTTGTAATTTAATTCACAGATATGAAGTCATTAGGAAAAATGATAATGGCAATGTTTCTATTGTTCTTTGAAGTAAGATTCTCTGATGATGCTGTACTAATAGGGTATCAAGCCAGAACCTCAGAAAAGAGGAGCCTGATTGCTTTCTATAGTTACCCAAGCATAACTATATCTTTAAGTCATCTAACATTCTAGAACTCTCCTTCCTTTTATTATTAGGTAGAGGCTCAGTGCATGGATTCATGAACTGTTGGCCTGTGGGGATCAGGCCAAAACTGGCTCTCCAACATCCCTCGCAGGGTCCTGGATTGCGAGAGGGCACAGTCAGCTGGTTGGCCGGTTGGCTTGTCACTTAGGCTTTTATATATAGACTAGTGGCCTGGTGCATGAAATTCATGCATCTCCCCTGTGGGATCGGGCTTAAACTATCAGTCGGACATCCCTCTCCCAATCCGGGGCCGCTGGCTTCTAACTGCTCACCCGCCTGCCTGCCCGATCGCCCCTAACCATTTTGCCTCCCAGCCTTCTTGCCCCCTCGCCTCCCCCGGAGGCCTGCTCTCCCCCAACTGCCCACCTTGCCAGCCTCATGGCCTCCAACAGCCCTTCCCTGCCATCCTGATGGCCCCCAACTGTCCTCCCCGGCCAGTCTCCCGGAAGGTCTCCCAGTCTAATTAGCATATTACCCTTTTATTAGTATAGACTAGTGGCCCGGTGCACAAAATTTGTGCACCTGAGGGGGAGTGTCCCTCAGCCCAGCCTGCACCCTCTCCAATATGGGATCCCTCTCACAATTCAGGACCGCTGGCTGCTAACCGCTCACCTACCTGCATGCCTGATTGGTCCTAACCACTCTGCATCCCAGCCTGCTCATTCCCAACTCCCCCCCACTAGCCTCCTTGACCACAACTTCCCTCCCCTTCCAGCCTCATGGCCCCCAACTACCCTCCCTGGCCGGCCTGATCACCCCAAACTGCTCCCCTGCCAGCTGGATTGCCCCAAACTGCCCCCCCCCATCGGCCTGATCACCCACAACTGCCCTCCCCTCATGGCCTGATTGCTCCTAACTGCCTCTGCCTCAGCCCGGCCACTATGGCTTTTTCTGGAAGGATACCCAGAAGGTCTTCCAGTCTAATTAACATATTACCCTTTTATTAGTATATATTTAACGTGTGAAATCTCCCACTTAAAATTTTGGTAAGTCCAACATCCTTCCAAATATTTCTATGGGTAGTAGGGAAGTATTTGCTCTTGTAGGTTACCTATTACATGTTTGTCCTTAGTCCAGTTACCTCATAGTTCCTTGTAATTGGATCTGTGCATTGCTGCTGATGCCTTGGTTCCCTTTTGTGTTTTATTAATAGCTTTGTTGTGCTGTAATTCATATACCATACAATTCTCCCATTTCTTAGTTCTGTTTCAGTT
>NW_006287544.1:2093963-2103074 GCF_000327345.1 Myotis davidii | reverse complement strand
TTTAGAAGAATCCAGTGTCAGGCTCCTCTTTTCTGAGGTTCTGGCTTGCCTCCCCATGGGTGAAGCATCTTCAGAGAATCTTACTTCAAAGTATAACAGAAACATTGACAATTATCATTTTTCCCAATGACTTCATGTCAGTGAATTAAATTAAAAGGCAGAGCTCAAGATCAAAGAATATATAGGAAAGAAGGTGAAAGATTTATTCTTCCTCTTCTACAGTTTTTTGGTTTCACCTCCCAGTAATACAAGTAAGGCTTAAAAGTGCTATGTTGAATGCTTGTGCCAATATGGCTTTAGAAAGCTTTGCCTAAAGGTAGATTTTCTCCTTTCCATTTAGTAAAAAGCATTTTGAGTTGAAAACTTAGCTACTAAAAGCAATCCAAATATAACCTGCATTAGAATTTCAGGAGAATTTTTAAAAGGTTGATCTCTATGCCCCCACATAAATGTAAATAATCAGGATTTCTGTAGATTTTGCATTTTATTTAAGCACATCAGATAATCCTCAGATGCAACAAATTTTGCCTAGTTTATTCATTCTCACTAAATAATTACAAATTTTCAAATATTTGGCTTTATTCATGTTCCTTTAATGCCAATGAGTAGTGTTAGCATTGCCAATATTTTCTGTATATTTTGTGTTTGTAATTACCATTTTCAATCAAGTTAACTTTAATTTAAAAGAAAAAACAGTTAAAATAATTATTCCATTATTTTTAATATTTAGAGTAAATCCATTTATGGGGTTCAAACAGATGACTAGCAAGTTATTTTCTATATCATTTTACCTTTAATTTGATTTTAATATTCTTTAAATGATTTTGTTAAATTGCCAAAAAATTATTGACTATTTCCATTGTTTTGTGTTTCCCTATTTTAGTGCAACGTAAAGTATTTTACACGTCATTATTTTTTCAATAATCTTTTCAATGAAATTTTAAAAATTCGGTTTATTGTTGAGGGGCATTTGAGTGTTAACCTTCATAGATTAGTGTTATGAACATACAAGTGTATGTTAATTAATAAATGTACATATGCGTTTTTTATGTATACATTCTTAAGAGTGAAATGATAGAACCATAGGGTATACATATGTCTGGATATAGTCTATGCCAGTGATGACGAACCTTTTGAGCTCGGTGTGTCAGCATTTTGAAAAACCCTAACTTAACTCTAGTGCTGTGTACCATATAGAAATTTTTTGATATTTGCAACCATAGTAAAACAAAGACTTATATTTTTGATATTTATTTTATATATTAAATGCCATTTAACAAAGGAAAATCAACCAAAAAATGAGTTCATGTGTCACCTCTGACATGCATATCATAGATTCACCATCACTGGTCTATGCTATCAGTTTTTCAAGTGGCAGTTATGGTAATTTCAGTCACTTGACTTTCTCACCAACACTTTGTATTTTAGCCAGTCCTGAGGGCTGTGAAGTAGAATTCTAATGTTATTTTAAGATTAATTTCCCTGAAGACAAAGAAATTGTGGATAGTTTTATGCATTGCTCTCCATTTGTATATCCTCTTTTGAAAAGTATCTTCAATTTTTGCTTATTTTTGTTTTTTTCTAACATTTTTCTTTCTAAACACATTTCTCAACAAATAATAAGTTAATTCTTATTGCTACAAAAATATTTCATTGTGTAATTATTACTTAGTGTTGTAATTCTTCCTTCCAAGTATCAACTTCTCTTCAAGATAATCTTTCATTTTTGATGAACTTGCACATTTTAAAGGTCCAATTAGAAGGCATTTTGGCTATACAAAAAAGGTATACTATGTAGGTTATAGCATTCCAACTTCTAATTAAACTTAGGAGTTAATATTTGCAGAGATAAAAGATAAGACATGATTTCATCATTGCAGTATTTTCAATGTTGATAAATTGGAAGCAAGCCAAGTTTAGTACAGGATGATAAAATAGTATCATCCACACTTATGATTGAAAATATGTAGCCATTAAGTTTTTATAACAGATTTATATTTATTGACAATATAAAATTTTATTATATTGCTAAAAATTTATAAATATCAATTGTGTAAAACAGTATGTATATATTACACATATATCAGTGCTATGAAATATACATAGAATAATTTTAAGTATTAATAGTAGTTATATCTAGTTGGTGGAATATCAGGTGTTATTCTTTATATTTTTTAACTTCCCTAAACTATATTTATTATATTATTTTACAAACATAATACAGATCATGGGGAAAAAAGGTCTTTCTCTTCTTAACTCCACCTTTTAAGTACAATTCCCAATCCTGAGAATGTCCTGTTTCTATATCTCTACTTATTTAAATCTATCTGTTAAGGCCCAACTCAAATAATACTTCCTCTAAAAAGTTTGCCTTATTTGGATCACTATAAAAACACATGGTCTTACTCTTTGAATCTTAGTTTTAAATGATACATTAATAAAATAAATAAATTAAAATAAATAAATGGTACATTAAAAGTCTCCTTATGATTTTACTTTGATAAAATAAGCATAGAGAAATTAAATACTTTTCTCAATGTCAGGAATCTGACAGACTACTAAAACTGGTCTTAGATCATGATAGGCCACAAAATAAGGAAAAACAAAAATAATCTCAAGATTCAAAACACATGAAACTTTTAATGTGTAAGAACATAGACAAAGGCTGTATAAAAGTATGTAGTTAATTTCATAAAGTCACTGGGGAAATTAATGAACAGACATGCAATTTGATCATTAGTACAGTTAAAATGGGAAACCCCAAATTCAGCAGTCACTCTTAAAACATTTTAAAGTACATATTGAAACCATTCTAGAGATTATTTCTAATTTTTAAAAGGAGATAAGATATCTAGTTATCTGAGAATAATTATTTCAAGTTAGAGGTGGTTCATTTCTCTTGCCAGTTTGAGGTTGCGCTTGACAGTGATAGAGTCTAAGTTTAGTGAAGCAATTTTTTACTAGTCAGAGTTCTTGATTACCAAAACAGAAATTAAAGCTGATCAAGTTTAGTATGAAAAATATTTATAATTGGGTGGCTCACAGACTTAACAAAAATAAGGAAAAACAGATCCCAGAAAACGGCCTTGGAGAAAAATGAGCCCAGATAGCCAAGCACACGGACCAACCACCCTGGCGTATCTCAGGGCTAGTTAGAATGTTCTGCAGGATCCACTCCCACTGGCCCTTTTATCTTTGTGTCTAGACACCAAGTTCTACTACCATCCTCACCAAACATACTAGATTTCTCCACTAAGATCATCTTCACATTTTCCATGATTTAAAACATCTGCTTTAGAACTGAAGTTTTGAGTAGAGCATCCAACTGGCAAAATCTATGTGACATGATTATATTCTTCATGCCAGGGGTTGTGGAGAACAAGCATCATTTTCGAATCAAGACTAAAATAAATAGATTAATTTATCAATCAAGAGGACTTTAATGTTTGGTAGAAAAGATATAACAGTAGTTTCTCATGTTCAAGCTGACATTGTGTTTAAATATTTGAAATCACAAATAGCTTTATTTTTAGCACACATACTTATTTTTAGGCCTCCCTATATTAAATTTATTTTGAAAATAGTTAAAGGTAAGCCCTGGCCTGTGTGGCTCATTTGGTTAAGCATCATCCTGTCTACCGAGATGTCACTGGTTTGATTCTGGTTAAGACACATGCCCAGGGTATGTGCTCCACCCCCAGTAGGGGGCATGCAGGAGGCAGCAGATCAATGTTTCCCTCTTCCTTCCTCTCTCTAAAATCAATGATTTCTGTTTAAACTTATATGTAAAACACGCATGATAAATTGTTATGTAAAAGACTAAAGTTGCAAAATTTTATAAAATGTGTAAAAATAATACTTATTAAAATATACACAGAAAGATTCTATGTGGTTGTTTTTGAGCTATATAACTAGGCATTATATATTCTTCTGCACATTTTATTTTTTCAAATTTTATAAATATCACATGTACCTGTATAATTTATAAAAATAAAATAAATTTTATTTCATTAAAAATTATTCAAGAAAGAGAAATAATACTTCACCATTTCTAAGAAAAAAATGACTTCATAAGGCATTAGGAAAGATTCTTTATTTAAAAAATTACTTATTCATTAACAGACGCATATAAATAAACTTGAGATAAACAACAAGGAATCAGGAGAGTTGTGCTTTAAAGAAAGCATAAGATTATCCTATTTTATGAGAAATCAAGTGGTTTTGTGGTAGCAATTTTTGTTAGTTAACAGCTTTGTTTGTGTGTTCAGTTTTTAGTTACAAAAAATACTCTTGTTTAATAAATAATTAAATCACATCTTATATATATCTTATTGAAAACTAACATTCTAAGAAAATATTTCTCTCCACATCAGTTTTTCTGTACCAGAAGAAAATCTATCATATATACTTAATTGCAGCCAAGACAAAGTACAAATCTGTAGATGTCACCTAATAAATCTACCAAATTTGGTCTTTGCTTGTATGCTTTTTTTTATTATAAGCATTTAAATACATATAAAAAGTACAGTAGAAATCTTTTATGATGTATTCAGTCCTGGTAGTTAATTAATAAAAAAATAATGGTAGTAAAATAAGGGGAAAAAAAACAAACATAATAATGTGAACTTAATCTAAAATAGATAATTACATGTTTATTTACCAAAGTTTGGACTTACTGACAAAGATCTGATTTGAATATGTATGGAGCCTCTGACATCAGCTCCACATCAGGTTTTTTGTTTGTTTTTTAAATTATTGAACCAAATTATTTCTTTGTTTTTTATATTATAATTTCCTGTTTAGGTTTTCCTAAAGAGAAGCAAGAATAAAGACATTTAAAAAGTAATTTGATTGAAGAATGTTCCCAGAGTTCAATCTTTTCTATTTTTTATATGTCCCTTCCTCACACATAATTTAGTAAAAATATCTTTTTAGAAATCCAGCTTCATTGAATTTTTCTAAAGTATTCAACTTATTTCATATGGAAAAAAAACACCTTTCCTTTCATGCATAGATCTTTTCTGCATTCATCATTACCAATCTATATATCCATCCTTTGCACAATTATGTGCTGCCTTAACTTAATATTATAATTTTATAATATCTGGGAGCTGTTATATCTGGGGAAAAAAAGGGCTTCTACATAGCTCATCTTCTATTCTATTAGAATGTCTTTACTGTTCTTTGCCTTTCGCCTTTCTATGTAACTTTCAGAAGTAGATCACTGTTTTTCTCCCAAACTGAGATTGGGATTGGGTTGTATTGCATCTATTTGAGGACAAATGGTATATTTAAAACAGTAACTTTTACAAACATTAACATGGCATAGCTCTCTTATTTTCAGGTCTTTGATATTTATTAATAACACTTTAGAGAATTTGTATTGAAGTCATGCTCTTCTTACTGGTCTATTCCTAAGAATTTCATTTTTTGCTGCTGGCATACAGAATGCAATAGTTTATTGTTTACTTTTGTTTTCTCATTAACGATTGACTTTACTAAATTACCATAGATCTTTATGGAATTATAAAGTAGACAATCATTGTCATGGCAAATTACAGTTAATAGCAGCTATTTCATTCTTTTTAATGCTTTTGTATTTTATTTCTTTTCCTTGATTAATTGCACGGAGACTGATAGTACAAAGTTAAATACAAATAGTGATATCATGCATCTTTGTCTTTTTATCTCAAGGTGAAAGCTTTCAACATTTTATCATGAGGGTGATATTTGATATAAAATTTTTGTTAATATTATCTCTCTAAATTAAGTTTCTTTTCCTATTTACTGATAACTTATTATGAATGAATGATGAATCATAATTTTTCTGTCATGCTTTAAATGGTATGATCTTTTATCTCCTTTAATCCCTTACCATGGTTAATTATATTGATTGATGCTTGAATATTATATTTATCTTAATTCTAGAGACAAATGTAGTGTGTTTGTAACATTAACTTTTTTATATTGATGGATTTAAATGGATATTTTATTTAGGATGTTTTGTATACATAGTTATTACTCAAGTCATTATAAATAGAAAGATTATTTTATTTTATATTGAAATATATTTTTATTAATTTCAGAGAGGAAGGAAGAGGGAGAGAGAGATAGAAACATCAATGATGATAGAGAATTGATTGGCTGCCTCTTGCATGCTCCTCACTGGAGATTGAGCCAGCAACCTGGGCATGTGCCCTTGACCAGAATCAAACCTGGGACCCTTTAGTCCGCAAATGAACACTCTATCCACTGAGCAAAACCAGCTACGGATAGAAAGATTATTTTATAAAACGTACAGGAAGAGAATCAGAAGTTGCATAATCTTCCATGTCTATCATATTTTGTGGCAATTTACAAGTGGCAAGCAGAGCTGTAAAGAAGGCTTTTTCTCAAGTAAACCTGTCCCCAGGGTTTTAATGCTTTTAAGCTGCATGATGGTGACTGGCAGCCAAGTCTTTTGGTCACAGAATTATGCCATGAGAACTTTGGCCTCAACCACAGGAGGTCCTCTTTGGTTGGGAGAGCCCCCGCCCTCACCCAGGGGTAATATGACAGCTGGATCTAAACCTTAAATGTATACCTATTTGGTGTGACAGAACCTTGGCCTGTCATCCAGTTCTGCCATGTCATTTTTGTGGCTAGAGAAGGACCCACACATCCGTAGACATGAACTGATCTGTTCTTTGTAAAGTAGTCTGAGGGAAGAATCAATAAAAAGACCATTATCTACCAGAGTGTATTATTCTTCCATACTTCATCATTTTTTAAAAACTGGATGGTCATAATTTTAGATCAATTTCAGTATTTCTATAGGAAAATGTAATTGAAATTTACATTATTAGACTTTCCATTACCACATCGAACTTGTGCTCTGCTTGAATTATTTTTTCAAAATAACAAATAAATATTATAAAAAGTAGGAATATCTTCACTATTGAAAATTGTATTATTATATTACATGGGCTAACTATTAGCAAATGAATAAAAAATATCCATTAAATTCACATAAACAAATTACAGATGATTATTATACAAAGAACATAGCTTGTTTTATTATGCAAAAAGAATGACAGTGAAATTTATATAAAAGAGAATATTGATAAGTATAGATCCTCAGATTGTACAATGTGCTTTGAAAGAGTGAACATATGGATTTAGCAAAAGAAAGGTACTCATCTGACCTTTAAAATCCAGCTGCATGAGCTTTTATGTGTTTGTACAATTATCAAATGATCATTAATGCTTTTATAAAGATAATTTCAGACATTAACATTTGTCCAACAAGATGCTGTGGGTGAAAAATTTCACAATGCACAATCTATGCACTATGTTTGTAAAATTCCATGGCTTTTAACATCCTTTCCAATTCTGATAGGAGGTGATTTAACACTGTCCGCTATGGGTGGCTTCCTGGAGGACATGTGTATATACCTCTCTGACAGCAATTATCAGCATTACATGTTTTTCTCCATTAGGTAACTTGTTTTACAATTCATTAAACATTCCCTCTCTGAGTTATCTTCCCTCCTCCCCACTCCACCCGCCCCCCCGCCTCTCCTCAAGCTCCAGAAAGATATATCCCAGTCTTACAGAACTATGCAGTACAAAGTAAACTTGCTTTTGCCAAAAGATATGGAAGGGAATGTTATGTGTGATTTTTGGGAAAAGCTTTAAAGTCAGCCTATGATTTTCTATGTTTGCTGTTTTCTTTACCTCTGCCATAGTGATCAGATATAGTCTGTTTCTTCATCCTGGGTCCTAGAATGTAGATCACAAAACCGAGCCTAGCTGATTGTTAATGGACGTGCACTGTCTTTATTCTCTCTAGCCTAGTATCTAAAAACTAGCATGTGGTGAGTATTCAGTAAATGATAGTTGCTTAAAGTAATCAGTAAATTTTACCTCAGACAATATACAGATGTTTCTCAAATTATGATGGAGTTACATTAGACTCATTCTAAGTTGAAAATATCAGTAAAAAATGCATTTAATACACTTAAGCTACCTATTTTACTGAACATTATAGTTGAGCCCAACCTACCTTAAACATGTTCAGAACATTCTGGTTAGTCGTCAGTTGGGTAATTATCATGAGTTTCATCTTAAAGAGTTATTGCCTTTCTCAGCTTTTCACCAGAAATAGGAGACACAGATGGGCATTTGTAGACATGCTAGAATGTGAAAGTACAAAACACAATATTCCCAATACCCTGTTGACAAAATACACTGTGGAGTATCAATTGTTTACTCTCCTGATTGCATGGCTGACTGGGAGCTGTGACTTCCTGCTGTTGCCCAGCATCAAGAGAATGTCCTATCTTATATAATCAGCCTTGGGGAAAAAATCAAAAATCAAAATTTGAAGTATGGTTTCTACAGAATGTTTAGCACTTTATATAAAACTGGAGGCCCATGCATGAAAATCAAAGCAAGGGGCTCTGCTCCTGCAGCCACAGTGGCTGCCTAGGCCCCCGCTGCTGCAGCTTCATCTGGAAGGTCATCCGGAAGGACATCCAGTCTAATTAGCATATTATGCTTTTATTATATAGACTAGAGGCCTAGTGCACAAAATTTGTCCCTCTGCCCAGCCTGCACCCTCTCCAATCTGGGACCCCTCAGGAGATGTCCCACTGCCGGTTTAGGCCCGATCCCACAGACATCCCTCTCATAGTCTGGGACTGCTGGCTCCCAACTGCTCACCTGCCTGCCTGCCTGATTGCCCCTAACTGCTTCTGCCTGCCAGCCTAATCACCCCCTAACCACTCCCCTGCCAGCTTGATTGACTCCTAACTGCTCCCCTGACGGCCCAATCACCCCCAACTGCCTCCCCTGCTGGCCCAGTTGCCCCTAACCGCCCTCCCCTGCCGGCCCAGTCCCCTTAACTGTCCTCCCCTGTTGGCCTGGTCACCCCTAAATGTCCTCCCCTGTAGGCTCGGTCACTCCAAACTGCCCTCTCTTACTGGCCCAGTCACCCCTAAATGCCCTCCCCTGCCGGCCATCTTGTGGCTGTGAGCGCCACCATCTTTGAGGGCGTGGCAGTCAATTAGCATATTCACTCCTTATTAGCTGTGGGCTCCACCATCTTTGCAGCCTGCCGCTCAGTCTTTG
>NW_006287544.1:2088068-2093905 GCF_000327345.1 Myotis davidii | reverse complement strand
TGGGCCCCAGGGCAGGTGTTTACGCGAGCCTCACTAGAGCTGGCTTCAGGTTGTGAGTACTAGCCGAATAGCTAACCATGCTGGCAACCACATTGGCTGTTGATGCTTAGAAATAAATTCTGTTGCATTTAACTACTTAGAAAGAATATTTGTAATATGATCCAAGGTAGCATGAAAGTTTAAAAACTCAGAGAACACCAACTTAATTATCCTATACTAGAGGCCTGATGCTCAAAATTTGTGCAAGGGGCTCAGGCCCTGCTGCTGCAGCGGGTGCCTCAGCCCCACTGCCACGTGGGCTGCCTCTGCCTCTTCTGCCTCAGCCCCTGCCACCGCAGGTTCGTCCGAAAAGTCATCCAGAAGGATGTCCAGAAGGAAGTCCAGTTTAATTAGCATATTACACTTTTATTATTATAGAGAGTACATCATAAAGTCAAACATTTGTAAATCTAGAACCTTCAGTATATACAAAGAAATATATCTAATCACTTCTTGCCCTCAAAGTTTTATAATAAAATTTAGTTGAGGACACACAAAAGCTGAATTTTCTAAATTGTAAGTTGATGTTTCTTTTTACATTCAGATAAAAGAGAGATCAGTGTGTATGGGGTCGGGAGTGAGGGTCAAGGAAAACTTATTCTGAAAAGCATTAACTTGATCTGACACTGGAAACAAAAGGGACAAAGATAGTCTGTGAGGAAGGGGGAAAGTATTCATGTCAGGAAAGGATAATACGCAAGGGTGAAGAAGATAAATATTAGATAAAGAAGAGTATGCATTTTTCCTATAAAATAGTAATAAGAAAAAAGTATACTAAAGGTAAAGAAAAATAAAATTAAAGTAAAAAATAAATTAATTCCATGTCTGGTTTATTCATGATTTTGTAGATTTCTATGAGCTGTCCAAAATAACATATGAGTTCCCTGCCAAGTCTTACTTTTCTATGATTATTCAGCAATTATACAATCATGGGTTTTACTAGGTAATTTAAACATCTCATGTTTTTTTGCAGGATAGGACATTAGGAATAAATATTGGAGACAAATGAATAATGAACAAGATATTCCAATTATTTTTAACAATTAAGTTAATTACTTATTATTTTTTTAATATATTTTATTGATTTTTTTACAGAGAGGAAGGGAGAGAGATAGAGAGTTAGAAATATCGATGAGAGAGAAACATCGATCAGCTGCCTCCTTCACACTCCCCACTGGGGATGTGCCTGCAACCCATGTACATGCCCTTGACCAGAATCGAACCTGGGACCTTTCAGTCCGCAAGCCGACGCTCTATCCACTGAGCCAAACCGGTTTCGGCAATTACTTATTATTTTACTAGCTATTGTAATTAATTCACCTATGTATGACCTAAAGAAAACACCTCTTAAGAATGATCCTGTCACACTAGCCCTGTGTAGTCTTACCATTTTGAATGCTCTCACCTTGTTCTCACCTTGCATCTTGCTCACACATACCTATGTTCTTCTAGCTCTTGGCTTTTGTTTTTTATTTGTATTTTTAATCTCAGATTTTGTATCTTTCAAAGATCCTGTCTCTAATACTTATCTTGTAACATAATTATTTTTAATCTTATTTTCATGTCATTTTCTTGATGTACCTCACTCTGATTCAGCCTATAATATCAGTTACTAACCTTACATAGCATATGCAAAAGAAGCATCAGAAAACTATGAGCCTCACATTGTGTTTCCCTGCCCATGTAGTTCTTAAATTCCATGTGCGGTAGTAAAGAGCAGTGTCATTGGCTTTGAATTCTGGAGTCGGCTTGCCTGGGCTTGATAACAACTTTTCTACTTGTGAACTATGCATCCTTGGACAAGCTACTTAACAAATTTATGCCTTTCATCTTCAGTAAAATGGGTTTAATAATATTACTTATCTCATAGGGTTGTTGTGGGATTCACTGGAAAATTCAAATAAATTGTTTGTTAAAGGAGTCTGACACTTTCATGTATACACCATTCAATAGATTACCAATCTTGACCAAATTCTGTAGTTGTGACAGAATTCATCACAGAAAAAAAAAAATATGGGACCTACTTCGAAAAATACATGTTTGTCTTTGGTCGATGCCAACAGTTCCAAATCTCAGCATTTTAGATCTTGACAGAAGGTTTCTGTGCCTTGGCAGTTGGAATGTTATAGATCCAAGGGAACTTTCCAAAATCTTGCTTTTTTAGGGGATCTTGCATTGGAAAAATACAAAAGTACTTGCAGAACAAGGTCAGAGAACAAACGGTTCTATAAAGTTTCTTTCCAGCTGATTAGCTTTGCCCTTTATAAATTTTCCTCTTACATGCATACTCACACACTACTCTCCAATTGCCCCAACAAATCTCTTATTATGCACTAATTTTCTAAATTACTAAGTAATAGCCAGCTTTATAACAATTGCATATGTTCATGGTGTTTAACATGATTATAATAATCATTTTATCATGTTTCTAAAATATTAATAATCCAATGATTATAATCATCAGTAATTGTTATTAACTTCATACTCTACCATATAAACTTAGGTAATGAAACACAGAAATGTGACAAAAAAAAGACTGCTATGGATTCCTTTTTTTCTCCAGTAAGTTATTTTAGTGGTTTAGAAGGAAAGTATATGCATGCTAACTTCCCTGAGCTAACTGTTCAAGTTTTCCTAGGGATGTAATTTTTTCATGAAAAAAAATATTTATTCTTATGCTTTGGCCCTCAGAAAATAGTATTTATTCTGTCTGCATATCTCCCCACATTTGCAGCCACCCACAGAGACAATCATTGCCACCATTTAGACACACAACAAACTAAGTTTTATTACTTTAATTTTCCAAACAAATTACACCATGCTAAATTACAACACATGGAAAATTTTTTAAAAGATAAAGAGAATAGCAGAATTTGCATTTTTATTAAGTGAGCTATCTGTAATTTCAAATAATGGCCTATATTATGCATTTCCCAAATGTGCACACACATGTACATGCTGAGTGAGCATTTCAGCAAGCATCAAAGTTTCCTGAACCCTTTTGAAATTAAATGGAGGAAACTATGTAAATCATTCTCATTCTGGAATTTTATAGCTCAATAAATTTGGAATTAAGCAATAGCTGGTAATCTCAAGGTATTTTCACTCTCCAATGGTGTATTTATATTTGGCAATTTAGAATTCACTATATATTTATATACATATATACATATACATGTGTTAAGGAGGAATAACTTTATTCTATTTTGCAAAGGTTTTTCGGCTTGTCTAATAATCAAATCAGCATGAGACAGATTAACAGGAAAAACTCACACATTTAATTTCTTATGTACAGGAACCCCACACACACGAGAAGTTCAAAGATAGAAAGCTAAAAGGAGGTATATATACCATTTTGAGCCAAGGAATGGATAGGAGCTTGAGACTTCAAAGGGAGGAGGGTAATTCACAGGACACTAAGAAGAACAGATGTTCTGTAATTAGAAGTTTGCCCTGCCATACATATAGTCCATAAAAATGTATTTCTTGAGAGAGCTCTTATTGTGGGAAAGACTCCCCCAATTTAAATTCTTTAAGGGAGAGGTAAAAATTTTTCGGCAGCTCCTAAGGCAGTGATGGCGAACCTTTTGAGCTTGGTTTGTCAGCAGTTTGAAAAACCCCACCTTAACTCTGGTGCCGTGTCACATACAGAAATTTTTTTATATTTGCAACCATAGTAAAACAAAGACATGTTTTTGATATTTATTTTATATATTTAAATGCCATTTAACAAAGAAAAATCAACCAATAAAAAGAGCTCGCATGTCACCTCTGACACACGTGTCATAAGTTCGCCATCACTGTCCTAAGGCCTTGAATGCCTTTAGTTCAAAATTATCCTCAAGCCAAAGTGGCACGTCTTGGTGAGGCCTGTTCTGAACCCCTGAACATGGTTTTAGTAAATCCCTAACATTGAATTTTTATCTTTACTTGTAGAACGCACACAGACTAACAGAGTTGGTCCTGAAGAATTTATTGGAATTGCCACAGAATGATGTTAGATTGGAAGGTTAACAGTGGAAGATTAAACTAATATCAAAGAGCTCCAAACAGGAAATGTCCTTTAGCAAAGTTTCTGCATTTATCCAAGATTTTCAGGAGAGCAACCATAATCTGGGGGAAGATGGAAAGTATGGTATACACTTTTAGTTTGAAGAAAATGGGAAAATTTGGTCTAACCATTATCATTTGCAGTCATGCTAATTTTCATAGTGTTGTAAGAGACTCATCTTTGAAAACAAAACAGTGGGAGCATTTCAGGATACAAATTCAAATGCCACTCAGCTGAATAATGACCTGGTTGTCTTTAATAAACGTATTATTTTATGTCTGCACAGTGATTGTCATTTAAAATAACTATATCCTTCACTTCACTCCCATACGGACAAATGCCATCATTCAAACATCATTATCAGCCTTGACTAGTTTGGCTCAGTGGATAGAGTGTCGGCCTGCAGACTGGAGGGTCCCAGGTTCGATTCCGGTCAAGGGCATGTACCTTGGTTGCAGGCACATCCCCAGTGGGGGGTGTGCAGGAGGCAGCTGATAGATGTTTCTCTCTCATCGATGTTTCTAACTCTCTATCCCTCTCTCTTCCTCTCTGTAAAAAATCAATAAAATATATTAAAAAAAAAATCATTATCATGTAACCAGTTTGTCCTGGGAAGCTATTGAATATTTCAGTGCTCTCTTTGTGCTTAATAAAAGATTGAATAAAAGAGGGCATGGTCTGATGTTATTGTTTATCCCTATGAGAAAAATTGATTACTGTCATGCCCCTGTAGGACCCATTCAGTGGTTGATTTCAGGAGAACTGATAGCATCTGATTACAAATCTGGTCATATATAGAACCACCTGGGGAGTACATATGTCTGTTTAATTGGGCTTTAACCCAAAGCGAGTGAATACAAATCTCCAGGGGTGAGTCTCATCAGATTATATTTAAACATGTTCTCTTATAATTTTATTGCAGCCATACCTGGACTGGCCTTTGGAATCCATTGTCTTAATTTTGAAATTCACCACAAATTCCAGCCCTGATACTGGATGCTACTAATCAAGTCCAAATAATATTGAACTTCTATATCTACAAAATGGAGATACTATCCATTTTAAGTTGTTGAAATGACAAATGAGAAATACAAGGAGGCTTTCTAGCACCTTTTATAGCATATAGTAGCCTATAGCAGGATATGGATGAGACTGTTAGGTGTTGGTCAAAATTCATTTTCTCTTACTTCTGGACACTCAGCTAGATTGCATTTCTCAGAACACTTTGTGGTTCGCTGTGTTCACATGATTAAGTTCAAGCCCATAGGATGCAGCAGAAGAGATATGAATCACTTTCATATTTGGACCATAAAGACCTTCACAGTAAACCTGCAGTTCTTGTTTCCCTCTGGCAGTTTAATAAGATCATCTACAGAGTGACCTTGGAATCTATATTGAACATGGAGATTAGCAGTTAGTGCCCTATGTTTGTTGTTCAATTATATTAAACTAATGGCCCAGTGCACAAAATTTGTGCACGGTGGTGTGGGGGGGTGTTCCTCAGCCTAGCCTGCACCCTCTCCAATCTGAGACCCATCAGGGGATATCCAACTGCCTGTTTAGGCCCGATCCCACAAGGACGCCTAAACTGGCAGTTGGAGATCCCTCTCACAATCTGGGACCACTGGCTCTTAACTTCTCACCTGCCTGCCTGCCTAATCACCCCTAACTTCCCCCCTGCTGCTGGGCTGGTAATTCCTCACTGCTCCCCCCTGCCGGCCTGATCGCCCCATGCAGCCTGCTGCTC
>NW_006287544.1:2085453-2087403 GCF_000327345.1 Myotis davidii | reverse complement strand
TGCTGGGATGAAAGGGGAAAAAGTCTTCATGAGAAAAAATATGGGTTGAGGATGGAATCTGCCAGGCAAGACCAGGGAGTCTTGGGGATATGCCACTAAAGAAGAGGGGGAGAAGTTTGGGTGTGGTCCTTTCATCCTGGACACTGGACCTGTGTTAACAGGGCTTCTTTCTCTTTTACCTTCTTTTGGTGAATGGGGTTGATTGTTACATACTGTGTTAGGAGTTTGTGGTTTCCTGGTTATCTTCACCATGTCAAAATTTCCCAGGGTCCTACCCCAGGGCTCCTGAACATATGCTTTTCTCTAGGACAATGAGGGGCCACACCCTCCAGGCTTTAATTAATCAGGAAGCCTCTCCTCCAGCTAATGGTAGCTCTGGGAGAGAAACTTAGTTATCATAAAGCACTATCCTGACACTTCCATGGGAAGGGGTGAGGAGGCTGAGATGCTTTGGTAAGAGAAAAGGGGCATTTCTTTAGCACTCCTAAGCCTTCTCAAACTTATTGACCCCGTGTTAAATTCTGATGGGTCACAAGGTAGGGAGGTGATGCTTCCTCCAAATGGTTCCCCAGGCCACCCATTTCAGTGGTTCATTGTTCTTTCTCATCCTTACCATTAGCTAATTTTCATAAGACTTACCTAAAATCTTTTCATGGTAATGCGACTGTCTCTGTGAAGGTGTGAATCATCCTGCTTCCCTAGTACAGGCTGCTCTTATGCACCTTGAAAACCATTCACTTCTTGGCAGCTACCAGAGAAATTTTCCATCTCACCCCCCTTTTTCCAGTGTCCATGTGGCTCTCCCCAGCTTTCTGTTTTCAAGGTTGAAATCATTGCCTTTAGGCTGTGTATAATTAATAGAGTTGCTCAACTGGTTATCTTAGCTTTGTTTAAAACCTTGGGGGTGATCATAGTAGGTATAGTATCTAGATTTGGGGTTTAATAGTATAAGGTGAATGAGGGAGGAATTTAAATTCCTGAAGTTGGGCTTCCTGTTTATATGTTGAAAACTGCACCTCCCCCGCCCCACCTCCTCAGGGAACTCGGGTAGTCAGACCCTTGGTCTGAGGATTGCAGACTCAGGTTCATAGAGGACAGGAGGCCCAGGCTTGTCAAAGTGTGGATCAGAGGCAGGGCTAAAGGACCCTATGGAATCCATCTCAGCCCCTGCCATCAGGCTTTGGAATTGCTGGGCTTGGTACTGGATGTGAGGTATACTGACTTCCTGCAGAGGACTCAGGGCAGTGAGGCCTTGATCTGAGGAGTCCAGCCATGTGTCAACAGAGGGAGAATCCCAGGACCTGCCAGGGCTCAAAGTGGGGAACTGAGGGAGGAGGGAGGAACCCTGGACCCTTGAACAGATTCATCCCACCCAGGGTAGAAATATGACAACAGGCGATTTCTGCCTCCGGGTCTCAGAGACTCGGGGGCTTTGGTATAGGGAGTGGGACCTCAGATACGCAGAGGACCGGCCCAAGTCCTGCCAGAGTCAAGGTGAGGACCCCAAGGAAACAGTAATGGGACTCTGAATGCCACAACAGAGGGGACCCCACCAAGGCCCTCCCCTGCTCTTAGCCCTGGGAGTCCCCAAGGTGGGATGACAATGACAGGCAATTTCTGCATCCAGGAGTGGGACCTCAGATATGCAGAGGACTGGCCCAAGTCCTGCCAGAGTCAACATTAGGATGCAGTGACCCTGGATCTCATAACAGGGGACCCCACAGAAGCCCACCCTTACTGTCAGCCCTGGGAGTCCCCAGGGTTGGATGACCACACGCAGTGTTTCCTGATTTCCACAAATGGGTCTGAGAGATCCTGGAAACATAGTATTAAGAAAAAGGCCTCTGGTCCACAAAGGGGAGGACCCAGGTCCTGCTGGAGTTCACCGCTGAGGCAGCGGGCCACTTGGGGCTGGATGCTAACGACCTTGCCACGCCCGCCTCGCACTCC
>NW_006287544.1:2084833-2085441 GCF_000327345.1 Myotis davidii | reverse complement strand
ATATGCACACACACACATACATATATACACATACATACATATATATAACTGGAGGCCCAGTGCACGAAATTCATGCATGGGCAAGGTCTCTAGTGGCTGCAGGCTGCCTGCTGGGGCTTCCTTCATTCCACACCACCCCCTGGTGGTCAGCACACGTCATAGTGAGTGAATGAACTCATGGTCGGTTGAACTCCCAAGGGAATAATTTGCATATTAGGTATATCTACACTAATAAAAGAGAACATGGTAATTGGCCATACATGGGAAGCGTATGACCGCTACCCTTCCCATTGGCTAATCAGGGAGATATGCAAATTAACTGTCAGCCAAGATGGTGGCCGGGAGCCAGGCAGCTTGAAACTAACATGAGGCTTGCTTGCTTCAATGACAGAGGAAACCAAAGTTCCCCGCCTGCCTTGCAGGCCTCTGAGCCTGCAGTTTAAGAAACTATGTAACAAACATAGAAGCTAAACAAAACCCCAGAAACCTGCTTTAGTCAGCGGGAATCGCAACATTGTAAGCAAAGGCCAGAAGCCTTCTTTCAGCAGCGGAGGCCTAAGAGCTGGAGCCAAGCCTCAGAGCTAAAGCTGGCCCAGAATAAAAAAGAA